>NW_026111760.1:0-362987 GCF_024679095.1 Eriocheir sinensis | reverse complement strand
ATATAATACGTAAATTTGTATGAAATATATATACAAAATACACATTAAATAATGTAAATATGTATAAAAAAAAAATACAAAACACAAATAGAATAATGTAAAATCGTATCAAATATATACACAGAATATTAATAAAATAATGTAAATTTGTATGAAAATTAAGATGCAAAATACCTATAAAATAACGCATTTTTTTAATAAAATTATTGATACCAAAATACACATAAAATATTTGAACTTGTATTAAAACAAATATACAAAATGCACATACAATAAGGTAAATTTGTATTGAAATAGATATGCAAAATACATATAAAATAATGTAAATTTGTTTCAAAATATATATACGAATACACATAAAATAACGTAGATTTCTATAAAAATACATATACAAAAAACACATAAAATTAAGTAAATACGTATAAAAAAATGTATACAAAATACACATAAAATAATGTAAATTCGTATAGATGTAAATATACAATGTACCAATAAAAGAATGTTTATTTGTATAAATATAAATATACAAAATGAACATAAAATAACGTAAATTTATATAAAACTATATAAATAAAATAACGCAAATTTCTATAAAAATATATGTACAAAAATGAACATTAAATAAATTTGCATAAAAATATATATACAAAACACACATTAGATAATGTAAATGAGTATAAAAATATGTATACAAAATACCTATGAAATAATCTAAATTCGTATCGAATTAAATTACGAAATCCCAATAAAATAATGTTATTTTGGATGAAAATATATATACAAAATACACATAAAATAACCAAAATACAAATACAAATATACACAAAAAATAATTTAAAATTGAATGAAATAAATATACAAAATAAACATAAAATAAGGTAAATTTGTAATGAAATATATGAAAAAATACACATAAAATAATATAAATTTGTATGAAAATATATATACAAATACACGATAAATAACATGAATTTGTATAAAATTTGTATCAAAATATATACTTATTCACATAATAAAATAACGTAATTTTTTTATGAAAATGTATATACAAAATACACATAAAATAATTTAAATACGTAGAAAAATATATATAAAAAAACACATAAAATAATGTAAATATGTATGAAAATATATAAACAAATACACATAAAATAATGTAAATTTGGATTAAATATATATACAAAATGAACATTAAATAATGTAAACATGTATAAAAAAATATTTACAAAAAACACATATAATAATGTTAAATCGTATCAAAATAAATAAAAAGAATATCAATAAAATAATGTAAATTTGTATGAAAATAAAGATGCAAAATATCCATATAATAAAAAATATTTGCATAAAAATATATATACAAAAATACAGATAAAATAATTAGATTTGTATTAAAATAAATATACAAAATGCACGTACAATAAAGTAAATTTGTATTGAAATAGATATGCAAAATACACATTAATAATGTAAAATTGAATCAAAATATATATAAGAATACTCATAAAATAGAGTAAATTTCTATGAAAATATACATACAAAATAGATATACAAAATACACATATAACTATTTAAATTTGTATTTAAATACATGTACAAAAAACACATAAAATAATGTAGATTTGTATGAAATGAAAACAAATACATTTTATATAAAATATATATACAAAATACACATAGAATAATGTAAAATCATATCAAAATAAATACACAGAATATCAATAAAATAATGTAAATTTGAATGAAAATAAAGATGCAAAATACCCATAAAATAAAGCATATTTTCATAAAAAATACATATACAAAAATACACATAGATTAATCAAATTTGTATTAAAATTAATATACAAAATGCACATACAATACGGTAAATTTGTATTGAAAAAATATGCAAAATACACATAAAACAATATAAATTTGTTTCAAAATATATATACGAATACACATAAAATAACGCAGATTTCTATAGAAATATATATACAAAATACATTTGAAATAATGTAAATACGTATAAAAATATATATACAAAATACACATTAAATAATGTTAATTCTTGTCAAAATAAATAAACAAAATATCATGAAAAGAATGTTTATTTGTATGAAAATAGATAAACAAAATACACATTAAATAACCTAAATTTGTATAAAACTATAAACAAAATAATTAAAACTTGTACGAAAATAAATATACAAAAAACATATAAAATTACGTAAATTTGTATTGAAATACATATACAAAATACACATAAAATATTGGAAATTTCCAAAAATCCAAAAATACGAATTTTGATTATTTCATAGGTATTTTGTATTCATATTTCTATACTCATTTACATTATCTAATGTGTGTTTTGTATATATTTTTTTATGCAAACTAATTTTATGTGCATTTTTGTACATATATTTTTATTGAAACTTAAAACGTTATTTTATGTGTATTTTGTATATGTTTTCTCATACAAATTTACATTATTTAATTAGTTTTTTGTTTATTTATTTTGATACGAATGACTTGATTATTTGTGTATTTTGTAAATATTTATACATTTACATTACTTAATGTGTATTTTGTTTATATATTTTTTACAAAGTTACGTTATTATATGTGTATTTGTTAAAAATATTTTGAAACGAATTTACTTTATTTTATGTATTTTGTATATATATTTCAATTCAAATTTAGCTTATTTTGTGTGTATTTTGTATATTTATTTTCATACAAATTTAATTACTTCTGTGTATTTTTGTATATAGTTTTATACAAATTTTCGCTATTTTATGTGCATTTTGTATATTTATATTTATAAAAATACACACTCTCTTATTGGTATTTTGTTTATTTATATTTATACGAATTTATATTATTTTATGTGTATTTTATATACATTTTTTATTCGTATTTACTTAATTTTATTTGTATTTTGTATATATATATTTATAGAAATCTACGTTATTTTATGTGTATTCGTATATATATTTTGAAACAAATTTACATTGTTTTATATGTATTTTGCATATCCATTTCAATACAAATTTACCTTATTGTATGTGCATTTTGTATATTTATTTTAATACAAATTCAAATATTTTATGTGTATTTTGGTATAGATAATTTAAAAAAAAATGCGTTATTTTATAGGTATTTTGCATCTTAGTTTTCATACAAATGCACATTATTTTATTAATATTCTGTGTATATATTTTGATACTATTTTATATTATACTATTTGTGTTTTGTACATATTTTTTTATACATATTTTCATTATTTAATGTGTATTTTTTATATATATTTTATACAAATTAACGTTATTTTAAGAGTATTTCTTTATATATTTTCATTCAAATTTACATTATTTTAAGTGTATTTTGTATATGTATTTTAATACAAATTTACCTAATTTTATGTGAATTTTGTATATTTATTTTCATACAAATTTAAATTATTTTTGTGTTTTTTTGTATAAATATATAGAGTAAATTTCTATGAAAATATATATTCAAAATACATATAAAATTATGTAAATAAGTATAAAAATATATATATCAAATACACCTAAAAAAATGAAAATTCGTATCAAAGTAAATAAACAAAATTCCGATAAAAGAACGTATATTTGTAGGAAAATAAATATACAAAACACATAAAATTACGAAAATTTGAATAAAAATATATACAAAAAAACAAAAAAATAAATTTCAATTTGTATGAAAATAGATATACAAAATACACATATAATTAGTTACATTTGTATTTAAATACATGTACAAAATACACATAAAATAGTGTAAATTTGTATGAAATGAAAACAAATTCACATAAAATAACGTACATTTGTATAAAATAGATATACAAAATATAAGATAGAAAAAAAATCGTATCAAAATAAATACACAGAATATCAATAAAATAATGTAATTTTGTATGAAAATAAAGATGAAAAATATTCATAAAATAAAACATATTTTTTTAAAAATACATATACAAAAATACACATAGAATAATTAAATTTGTATCAAAAATAATATACAAAATGCACGTACAATAAGGTAAATTTGTATTGAAAAAATATACAAAATGCACATAAAAGTGAAAATTTGTTTAAAAATCTATATATGAATACACATTAAATAATGTAGATTTCTATAGAAATATATATACAAAATACACATGAAATGATTTAAATACGTATAAAAATATATATATACAAAATACACATTAAATAATTTAAATTCTCGTCAAAATAAATAAACAAAGTATCAATACAAGAATGTGTATTTGTATGAAAATAGATATACAAAATATTCATAAAATAACCTAAGTTTGTATAAAACTATATACAAAAATACACAAAAATAATTTAAATTTGTATGAAAATAAATATTCAAAATACACATAAAATTAGGTAAATTTGTATTGAAATACATATACAAAAGACACATTAAATAATGGAAATTTGAATGAAAATATATAAACATATACACTTAAAAAACCGTAAATTTGTATCAAAATATATACAAAATACACATTAAATAAAGTAAATATGTATAAAAAAAATATATACAAATCACAAATAGTATAATGTAAAGTCGTATCAAAAATAAATACACAGAATATTAATAAAATAATGTAAATTTGTATGAAAATAAAGATGCAAAATAGCCATTAAATAACGCATTTTTTTATAAAAATATATATACCAAAATAAACATAAAATATTAAAATTTGTATTAAAATAAATATAAAAAATGCACATACTATAAGGTAATTTTTTATTGAAATAGATATGCAAAATACATATAAAACAATGTAAATTTGTTTCAAAATATATATACGAATACACATAAAATAACGTAGATTTGTATAAAAAATATATACAAAATACACATAAAATGAAGTAAATACGTATAAAAAAAGGTATACAAAATACACATAAAAATCGTATCAAAATAAATAAACAAAATACCAGTAAAAGAATGTGTATTTGTATCAATATAAATATACAAAATACATAAATAAAAAATTTGTATAAAATATACAAAAATACACAGTAATTAAATTTGTATGAAAATATATATATATATATATATATATATATATATATATATATATATATATATATATATATATATAAATATATATATATATATATATATATATATATATATATATATAAACAGCTAAAATAAGCTAAATTTCAATTGAAATGTACATACAAAATACATAAAATAATGTAAATCTGTATCAAAATATTTATACAAATACAAATAATAACGTAGATTTGTTTTAAAAAATATATAAAAAAAATACACATTATATAATAAATACGTATAAAAATATGTACAAAATACACATATAATCATGTAACTCGTATCAAAATAAATAAACAAAATAGCAATAAAATAATGTAAATTTGTGGGAAACATATACAAATAACGCAAATTCTATAAAATATATTTACAAAATGCACATAAAATAAAGTAAATTGCATAAAATATATACAAAACACACACTAAATAATGTAAATGCGTACATAAAATAACCTAAATTTGTATAAAACTATATACAAAAATACAAAATAATAATAATTTGTTTGAAAAGAAATATACAAAATACACATAAAATCGGTAAATTTGTATTGAAATACATATACAAAATACAAATCAAATAATGTAAATTTGAATGAAAATATATAAACAAATACACTTAAAATAACGTAAATTTGTATAAAATATATATGCAAGATACACATTAAATAATGTAAATGTGTATAAAAAAAATATATACAAAAAACAAATAGAATAATGTAAAATCGTATCAAAATAAATATACAGAATATCAATAAAAATAATGTAAATTTGTATGAAAATCAAGATGCAAATTTCCCAGAAATTATCGCATTTTTTATCAAAATATATATACCAAAATACACCTAAAATATTTAAATTTGTATTGAAATAAATATACAAGTAAGGTAAATTTGTATTGAAAGAGATATTCAAAAATACATATAAAACAATGTAAATTTGTTTCAAAATATATATACGAATACACATAAAATAAAATAGATTTCTATAGAAATATATATACAAAATACGTATGAAATTATGTGAATACGTATAAAAATATATACAAAATATATATCAAATAATGTAAATTCGTGTCTAAATAAATAAACAAAATATCATGAAAAGAATGTGTATTTGTATGAAAATAGATAATAGATAGTAAATTTGTATAAAATATATTTGCAAGATACACATTAAATAATGTAAATATGTTTAAAAAAGTATATACAAAAAAAAAAGAATAATGTAAAATCGTATCAGAATAAATACACCGAATATTAATAAAATAATGTAAATTTGTATAAAAATAAAGATGCAAAATTCCCTTAAGATAGTGCATTTCTTAAAAAAAATATATATTCAAAAATACACATAAAATATTTAAATTTGTATTGAAATAAATATACAAAATGCACATACATTAAGGTAAATTTGTATTGAAAGAGATATGCAAAAATACATATAAAACAAAGTAAATTTGTTTCAAAATATATATACGAATACACATAAAATAACGTAGATTTCTATAAATATATATATATACAAAATACAAATAAAATTAAGTAAATACGAATAAAAAATGTATACAAAATACACATAAAATAATGTAAATTCGAATTAAAATAAATAAACAAAATACCAATAAAAGAATGTGTATTTGGATAAATATAAATATACAAAATACACATACAAAATAAACATAAAATAAGGCAGATTTATAAAAAAAATACATGTACACAATACACATAAAATAATGTAAATTTATATGAAAATATATATACAAATACACATAAAATACCATGAATTTGTATAAAGATATATATTCAAAATAAATATTAAATAATGTAAAAGCGTATAAAAATATATATACAAAGTACACATAAAACAAACTAAATTCGTATCAATATAAATCAACAAAACACCTATAAAATAATATCTACATGAATGAAAATAGATTTACAAAATACACATAACATAACAAAAAATTTGTATTGAAATATATTCAAAAATACATAGAAATAATTTGAGTTTGTATGAAAATAGATATAAAAAATACACATAAAACTAGGTAAATTTCTTTTGAAATGTATATACAAAATACCCATAAAATATTGTAAATTTGTGTCAAAATATATAAACAAATACACATAAAATAACGTAAATTTGTATGAAAAATATATACAAAATACACATAGAATAATGTCAATTCGTATCAAAATGAATGAGCAGAATATCAATAAAATAATGTAAATTTGTAGGAAAATATAGATGCAAAATACCCAAAAAATAAAGTATATGTTTATAAAAATACAGATTCAAAAATACACATCGAATAATTAAATTTGTATTAAAATTAATATACAAAATGCGTATATAATAAGGTAAATTTGTATTGAAAAAATATGCAACATACACGTTTACTCATACAAATTTATATTATTTTATTGGTCTTTTGTTTATTTATTTTCAAACGAATTACATGATTATATGTGTATTTTGTACATACTTTTTTATACGTATTTACATTATTTAATGTGTATTTTGTTTATATATTTTCATACAAATTTACGTTATTAGATGTGTATTTGTATAAATATTTTGATACAAATTTACTTTATTTCATGTATTTTGTATACATATTTCAATTCAAATTAAGCTTATTTTGTGTGTATTTTGTATATATTTTCATACAAATTTAATTACTTCTGTGTATTTTTGTATATAGTTTTGGATAAATTTACGTTATTTTATGTGTATTTTGTATATTTATATTTATACAAATACACATTATTTTATTGGTATTTTGTTTATTTATTTTGATACGAATTTACATTATTTTATGTGTATTTTGTATATATTTTTTATACGTATTTACATCATTTTATGTGTATTTTGTATATATATTTTTATAGAAATCTACGTTATTTTATGTGTATTCGTATATATATTTTGAAACAAATTTACATTGTTTTATATGTATTTTGCATATCTATTTAAAAAAAATTTATTATATGTGTGTTTTTGTATATTTATTTTAATACAAATTAAATTTTATGTATTTTGGTATATATATTTTATAAATAAAAAATGCGTTATTTTATGAATTTTGCTTTTTATTTTCATACAAATTTACATTATTTTATTAATATTCTGTGTATTTATTTTGATACGATTTTACATTATTCTATTTGTGTTTTGTACATATTTTTTTATACAAATTTACGTTATTTTAAGTGTATTTGCTTATGCATTTTCATTCAAATTTACATTATTTTATGTGTATTTTTTGTATGTATTTCAATACAAATTTACCTAATTTTATGTGTATTTTGTATATTTATTTTCATACAAATTTAAAATATTTTTGTGTATTTTTGTATATAGTTCGATACAAATTTAGGTTATTTGATGTGTATTTTCATACAAATACACATTCTTTTATTGATATTTTGTTTATTTATTTTTACGCGAATTTACATTATTTAATGTGTATTTTGTATATATATTTTATTCGTATTTACATCATTTCATGTGTATTTTGTATAGTTTTAAGCAAATTTATATTATTTAATGTGTATTTTGTATATATATATATATTTATACAAATACACATTCTTGTATTGGTATTTTGTTTATTTATTTTGATACTAATTTACATTATTTTATGTGTATTTTGTATACATTTTTTATACGTATTTACTTAATTTTATGTGTATTTTGTATATATATTTTTTTAGAAATCTACCTTATTTCATGTGTATTCGTATATATATTTTGAAACAAATTTACATTGTTTATATGTATTTTGCATATCTTTTTTTGTGTATTCTGTATTTATTTTTTGTTATACATAGAATAATATAAAATCGTATCAAAATAAGTACACAGAATATCAATAAAATAATTTAGATTTGTATGAAAATAAAGTTGCAAAATACCCATAAAATAAAGCATATTTTTTTAAAAAATACATATACAAAAATACACATGGAATAATTAAATTTGTATTAAAATTAATATACAAAATGCACATACAATAAGGTAGATTTGTATTGAAAAATACACATAAAACATTGTAAATTTGTTTCAAAATATATATACAAATACACATAAAATAACGCTGATTTCTATAGGAATATATATACAAAATACACATGAAATTATGTAAATACGTATAAAAATATTTTATTTCTGTTTTGTACATAATTTTTTATACAAATTTACGTTATTTTAAGTGTATTTGTTTATGTATTTTCATTCAAATTTACATTATTTTATGTGTATTTTGTGTATGTATTTCAATACAAATTTACCTAATTTTATGTGTATTTTGTATATTTATTTCCATGCAAATTTAAAATATTTTTGTGTATTTTTGTATATAGTTTGATACAAATTTAGGTTATTTTATGTGTATTTTGTATATCTATTTTCATACATATACACATTATTTTATTGATATTTTATTTATTTATTTTGACTCGAATGATGTAAATACGTATAAAAATATATATACAAAATACACATTAAATAATGTAAATTCGCGTCAAAATAAATAAACAAAATATCAATAAAAGAATGAGTATTTGTATGAAAATAGATATACAAAATACACATAAAATAACCTAAATTTGTATCAAACTATATACAAAAATACACAAAAATATTTTATATTTGTATGAAAATAAATATAAAAAATACACATAAAATTAGTTAAATTTGTATTGAAATACATATACAAAATACACCTAAAATAATGTAAATTTGAGTGAAAAGACATAAACAAATACACTTAAAATAACGTAAATTTGTATAAAAAAATATATACAAAACACAAATAGAATAATATAAAATCGTATCAAAATAAATACACAGAATATTAATAAAATAATGTAAATTTGTATGAAAATAAAGAGGCAAAATACCCATAAAATAACACATTTCTTTTTATTTATAAAAATATATATACCAAAATACACATAAAAAAATTAAATTTGAATTAAAATAAATATATGAAAAACACATCCAATAAGGTAAATTTGTATTGAAATAGATATGCAAAATACATATAAAACAATGTAAATTTGTTTCAAAATATATATACGAATACACATAAAATAACGTAGATTTCTATAAAAATATATATACAAAATACACATAAAATGAATTAGATACGTATAACAAAATGTATACAAAATACACATAAAATAATGTATATTCGTATCAAAATAAATATACAAAATACCAATAAAAGAATGTGTATTTGTATAAATATAAATATACAAAATACACATAAAATAACGTAAATTTATATAAAACTATATACAAAAATACACAGAAGTATTTTAATTTGTATGAAAATAGATATACAAAATAAGGTAAATTCGTTTCAAATATAACAATAAACAAAATAAACAAATAAACAAAATTCAGATAAAAGAACGTATATTTGTAGAAAAAATAAATATACAAAATACACATAAAATAACGAAAATTTGTATGAAAATATATAAAAAAATAAACAAAAATAATTTCAATTTGTATGAAAATAAATATACAAAATACACATGTATTTTGTATATCTATTTTCACACAAATTTAATTACTTTTGGGTATTTTTGCATATAGTTTTATATAAATTTACGTTATTTTATTTGTATTTTGTATATTTATATATATGCAATACACATTCTTTTATTAGTATTTTGTTTATTTATTTTGATACGAGTTTATATTATTTTATGTGTATTTTGTATGTTTTTTTTATACGTATTTACTTCATTTTATGTGTATTTTGTATATTTATGTTCATAGAAATCTATGTTATTTTATGTGTATTCGTATATATATTTTGAAAAAAATTTACATGGTTTTATATGTATTTTGCATATCTATTTCAATACAAATTTACCTTATTGGATGTGCATTTTGTTTAATTATTTTAATACAAATTCAAATATTTTATGTGTGTCTTGGTATAAGTATTTTTATAAAAAAAAATGCGTTATTTTATGGGTATGTTGCATCTTAATTTTCATACAAATTTACATTATTTTATTAATATTCTGTGTATTTATTTTGATACTATTTTATATTATTCTATATGTATTTTGTATATTTATTTTTTTTATACATATTTACATTATTTAATGTGTATTTTTTTTATATATATTTTATACAAATTTAGGTTATTTTAAGTGTATTTGTTTATATATTTTCATTCAAATTTACATTACTTTATGTGTATTTTGTAAATGTATTTCAATACAAATTTACCTAATTTTATGTGTATTTTGTATATTTATTTTCATACAAATTAAAATTATTTTTGTGTATTTTTGTATATAGTTTTATACAAATTTAGGTGATTTTATGTGTATATTGCATATCTATTTTCATACAAATACGCATTTACATTATTTTTTTTGTATTTTATATTAACATTTATATATATTTTATTTCATCATTTATATTTTTGTATGTATATGATGTATATCTATTTATACAAATCTGATGATTTTATGAGTATTCGTATATAGATTGAAAAGAATTTTATGTTTGTTTTATGTATTTGCATTTTTTTCAATAAAATTTACCTTATATATATGTGAATAATTTATAAAATATTAATAATTTTATTATGTGTATTTTGTTTATTTGTATTTTTATAATTATAAATTTATTTTTATGGGTATTTTTATTTTTAGTTTTTTACAAACTTTCATTATTTTATTTATATTCTGTTTATTTTTTTTAAACAATTTTACATTATTCTATGTGTATTTTGTATATCTATTTTTATACGTATTTACTTAATTTTATGTGTATTTTGTATATATATTTTTATAGAAATCTACGTTATTTTATGTGTATTCGTATATATATTTTGAAACAAATTTACATTGTTTTATATGTATTTTTGCATATCTCTTTAAATACAAGTTTACATTATTTTATGTGTATTTTGTATATGTATTTCAATACAAATTTACCTAATTTTAAATGTTTTTTGTATATTTATTTTCATACAAGTTTAAATTATTTTTGTGTATTTTTGTATATACTTTTATACAAATTTAGGTTATTTTATGTGTATTTTGTATATCTATTTTCATACAAGTACACATTCTTTTAATGATATTTTGTTTATTTATTTTGACACGAATTAACATTATTTAATGTGTATTTTGTATATATATTTTTATACGTATTTACATTATTTCAAGTGTATTTTGTATATATATTTCTATAGAAATCTGCGTTATTTTATGTGTATTCGTATATATATTTTGAAACAAATTTGCATTGTTTTATATGTATTTTTGCATATCTCTTTAAATACAAGTTTACATTATTTTATGTGTATTTTGTATATGTATTTCAATACAAATTTGCCTAATTTTAAATGTTTTTTGTATATTTATTTTCATACAAATTAAAATTATTTTTGTGTATTTTTGTATATAGTTTTATACAAATTTTCATACAAATACACATTCTTTTATTGATATTTTGTTTATTTATTTTGACACGAATTTACATTATTTAATATTTATTTTGTATATATATATATATATATATATAAATATATATATATATATATATATATATATATATATATATATATATATATATATATATATATATATATATATATATATATATATATATATATATATATCTATATTTACATTATTTGATGTGTATTTTGTATTTATATTTCTATAGAAATCTACGTTGATTTATGAGTATTCGTATATAGATTTTGAAAGAAATTTACACTTTTATGTATTTTGCATATTTTTTCAATAAAAATTTACCTTATTGTATATTCATTTTGTATAATAATTTTAATACAAATTTAATTATGCTATGTGTATTTTTGTATATGTATTTTTATAAAAATATGCTTTATTTTATCGGTATTTTGCATTTTTAGTTTCATACAAATTTACATTATTTTATTTATATTCTGTTTATTTTTTTTTAAACAATTTTACATTATTCTATGTGTATTTTGTATATCTATTTTTATACGTATTTACTTAATTTTATGTGTATTTTGTATATATATATTTATAGAAATCTACGTTATTTTATGTGTATTCGTATATATATTTTGAAACAAATTTACATTGTTTTATATGTATTTTTGCATATCTCTTTAAATACAAGTTTACATTATTTTATGTGTATTTTGTATATGTATTTCAATACAAATTTACCTAATTTTAAATGTTTTTTGTATATTTATTTTCATACAAGTTTAAATTATTTTTGTGTATTTTTGTATATACTTTTATACAAATTTAGGTTACTTTATGTGTATTTTGTATATCTATACACATTCTTTTCATGATATTTTGTTTATTTATTTTGACACGAATTAACATTATTTAATGTGTATTTTGTATATATATTTTTATACGTATTTACATTATTTCAAGTGTATTTTGTATATATATTTCTATAGAAATCTGCGTTATTTTATGTGTATTCGTATATATATTTTGAAACAAATTTACATTGTTTTATGTGTATTTTGCATATTTTTTTCATACAAATTTACCTTATTGTATGTGCATTTTGTATATTAATTTTAATACAAATTTGATTAATCTATGTGTATTTTTGTATATGTATTTATATAAAAATATGCTTTATTTTATAGGTATTTTGCATCTTTATTTTCATACAAATTTACATTATTTTATTGATATTCTATGTATTTATTTTGATATGATTTTACATTATTCTATATGTATTTTGTATATATATTTTATATAAAATGTATTTGTTTTCATTTCATACAAATCTACATTTTTTTATGTGTTTTTTGTACATGTATTTAAATACAAATATAACTAGTTATATGTGTATTTTGTATATCTATTTTTATGTATATTTTCATAGAAATTTACTCTGTGTTATGAGTATTCGTATATATATTTTTATACAAATTTATATTATTAATGTGTATTTTGCATATCTATTTCAATACGAATTTACTTTATTGTACGAGCATTTTGTATATTTATTTTAATACAAATTTAATTATTTAATATGTATTTTTGTATATATATTTTCATGCAAATATGCGTTATTATATGGATATTTTGCATCTTTATTTTCATACAAATTTACATTATTTTATAGATATTTTCTTTATTTATTTTGATACGATTTAACATTATTCAATGTGTTTTTTGTATATATTTTTTTATATATATATTTACATTATTTAATGTTCATTTTGTATATATATTTTATCCAAATTTACATTATTTTATGTGTATTTGTTTATATATTTTCATACATATTTACATTATTTTATGTGTTTTTTGTATATATAATTTTCTACGTATTTAAATTATTTTATGTGTAATTTGTATATTCATTTTCATAAAAAAATTACGTTATTTTATTGTGTGTATAAGTATATATTTTGATACAAATTTTATACAAATTCATGTTATTTAATGTGTATTTGAATATATATTTTCATACAAATATATATTATTTTATGTGTATTTTTTCATATATTTCATTACAAATTTACCTTATTTTATGTTTATTTTGTATATTTATTTCATTCAATTTTAAATTATTTTATGTGTATATTTGTATTTGTATTTAGGTTATTTCATGTTTATTTTGTATATATATTTTCATCCAAAATTACATTATTTTATTGGTATTTCTTAATTTAATTCGATACGAATTTAGATTATTTCATAGGTATTTTGTATACATATTTTTATACTCATTTACATTATCTAATGTGTGTTTTGTATATATATTTTTATGCAAATTTATCTAATGTTCATTTTTGTACATATATTTTTATAGAAATTTGCGCTATTTTATGTATATAGGTTTAAATACATTTACGTTATTTTATGTGCATTTTGTATATTTAAATTTATACAAATACACATTCTTTTATTGGTATATTGTTTATTTACATTTATACGAATTTACATTATTTTATGTGTATTTTGTATACATTTTTTTAATCGTATATACATAATTTTATGTGTATTTTGTATATGTATTTTTATAGAAATCTACGTTATTTTATGTGTATTCGTATATATATTTTGAAACAAATTTACATTATTTTATATGTATTTTGCATATCTATTTTAATACAAATTTACCTTATTGTATGTGCATTTTGTATATTTATTTTAATACAAGTTCAAATATTTTATGTGTATTTTGGTATCAATAATTTAAAAAAAAAATGTGTTATTTTATAGGTATTTTGCATCTTAATTTTAATTTTATATATACTTTGTATATATATTTTTATACGATCTTACATTATTTAATATTTATTTTGAATATATATTTTTAACAAATTCATGGTGTTTTATGTGTATTTGTATATATATTTTCATATAAATTTACTTTATTGTATGTGTATTTTGTACATATATTTTATTACAAATCTACCTTATTTTATGTTTATTTTGTATGTGTATTTTGTATATTTATATTTATACAAATACACATTCTTTTATTGGAATTTTGCTTATTTATTTTAATTCGAATTTACATTTTTTTATACGTATTTACTTAATTTTATGTGTATTTTGTATATATATTTTTATAAAAATCTACGTTTTTTTATTTGTATTCGTATATATACTTTGAAACAAATTTACATTGTTTTATTTGTTTTTATGCATATCTCTTTCAATACAAATTTACCTTATTGTATCTGCATTTTGTATATTTATTTCAATACAAATTTAAAAATTTTATGTGTATTTTGGTATATATATTTTTATAAGAAAAGCGCTATTTTATGGGAATTTTGCATCTTTATTTTCATACAAATTTACATTATTTTAATAATATTCGGTGTATTTATTTTGATATGATTTTACATTATTCTATGTGTATTTTGTATATATATTTTATATAAAATGTTTTTGTTTTCATTTCATACAAATATATATACAAAATACACATTAAGTAATGTAAATATGTATAAAAAAATATATACAAAACCCAAATAGAATAATGTAAAATCGTAACAAAATAAATACACAGAATATTAATAAAATAATGTAAATTTGTATGAAAATAACGGAGCAAAATATCCATAAAATAACGCATTTTTTGAATATATATACCAAAAGACATATAAAAAAATATTTTTTTTATTAAAATAAATATACAAAATGCACATACAATAATGTAAATTTTTATTGATATGCAAAATACATACAAAACAATGTAAAATTTGTTTCAAAACATATATACGAATACACATAAAATAACGTAGATTTCTATAAAAATATATATACAAAATACACATAAAATGAAGTAAATACGTATAAAAAAATGTGCACAAAATACACATAAAATAATGTAAATTCGTATCAAAATAAATAAACAAAATACCAATAAAAAAATGTGTATTTATATAAAAATAAATATACAAAATACACATAAAATATCGTAAATTTATATAAAACTATATACAAAAATACACAAAAGTAGTTAAAATTGTATGAAAATAGATATACAAAATACACATCAAATAAAATAAATTTGAATTGAAATATATATATATATATATATATATATATATATATATATATATATATATATATATATATATATATATATATATATATATATATATATATATATATATATATATATATATATATATATATATATATATATATATATATATATATATATATATATATATATATATATATATCAAAATATATATACAAATACATATAACGTAAATTTGTATAAAAACACATAAACAAAATACACATTAAATAATGTAAATACGTATAAAAAAATATGTAGACAATACACATATAATCATGTAATTCGTATCAAAATAAATAAACAAAATACCAATAATATAATGTAAATTTGTATGAGAAAACATATACAAAATACATATAAAATAACGCTAATTTCTTTAAAAATATATGTACAAAAATGCACATCAAATAAAGTAAATTTGCATCAAAATATATATACAAAACACACATTAAATAATGTAAATGCGTAAAAAAAATGTATAAAAAATACCTTTGAAATAATCTAAATTCCTATCGAATTAAATTAACAAAATACCAATAAAATAATGTAGTTTTGGATGAAAATGTATATAGAAAATATAAATAAAATAACCTAAATACAAATACAAATATACACATAAAATAATAAAAATTGCATGAAATGAATATACGAAACAAACATAAAATAAGGTAAATTTGTAATGAAATATATGTAAAAATACACATAAAATAATTTAAATTTGTATGAAAATATATATTCAAATATACATAAAACATCATGAATTTGTATAAAATTTGTATCAAAATATATAGGAGAGCACACAATAAAATAACGTAAATTTTTATGAAAATATATATAAAAAATACACATAAAATAATGTAAATACGTAGAAACATATATATACAAAATACACATAAAGTAATGGAAATTCGTATCAAAATAAATAAACAAAATTGCAATAATAGAATGTATATATGTAGGAAAATATATATACAAAATACAAATAAAATACGCAAAAATAATTTAAATTTGTTTGAAAATAGATAGGCAAAATACACATAAAATTAGGCAAATTTGGATTGAAATACATATACAAAACACTCATAAAATAATGTAAATCTATATGAAAATATATAAACAATGTATTTAAATACATTAACAAAATACACATCAAATAGTGTAAATTTGAATTAAAATACAAATACATTTAATTAACGTAAATTTGTATAAAACATATATATAAAATCACATAAATAATGTAATTATGTATACAAAAATATATACAAAACACAAATAGAATAATGTAAAATCGTATCAAAATAAATAAACAGAATATTAATAAAATAGTATAAATTTGTTTGAAAATTAAGATGTAAAATACCCCCAAAATAGCGCATTTTTTATAAAAATATATATACCAAAACACACATAAAATATTTTAATTTGTATTAAAATAAATATACGAAATGCACAGACGATAAGGTAAATTTGTATTGAAATAGATATGCAAAATACATATAAAACAATGTAAATTTGTTTCAAAATATATATACGAATACACATAAAATAACGCATATTTAATAGATATATATACAAAATACACATAAAATGAAGTAAATACGTATAAAAAATGTGTACAAATTACATATAAAATAATGTAAACTCGTATCGAAATAAATAATCAAAATACTAATAAAAGAATGTGTATTTGTATAAATATAGATATACAAAATACACATAAAATAACGTAAATTGATATAAAAGTATATACAAAAATAAACAAATTTATTTTATTTTATGTGTATTTTGTATATCTATTTTCATACAAATTTAACTACTTTTGTGTATTTTTGTATATAGTTTTATATAAATTTACGAAATTTTATGTGTATTTTGTATATTTATTTTTATACAAATACACATTTTTTTATTGGTATTTTGTTTATTTATTTTGATACGAACTTACATTATTTTATGTGTATTTTGTATACATTTTTTTATACGTATTTTCTTCATTTTATGTGTATTTTATATATATATTTTTATAAAAATCTGTTATTTTATGTGTATTCGTATATATATTTTGAAAGAAATTTTACATTGTTTTATATGTATTTTGCATATCAATATAAATTTACCTTATTGTATGTGCATTTTGTATATTTATTTTAATACAAATTAAAAAAAATTATATGTATTTTGGTAAATATATTTAAAAAAAATATGCGTTATTTTATGGATATTTTGCTCCTTTATTTTCATATAAATTTACTTTATTTTATTAATATTCTGTGTATTTATTTTGTTACGATTTTACATTATTCTATTTGGGTTTTGTATATATTTTTTTTATACATATTTACATTACTTAATGTGTCTTTTATATATATATTTTATACAAATTTACGTTATTTTAAGTGTATTTGTTTATATATTTTCATTCAAATTTACATTATTTTATGTATATTTTGTAAATATATTTCAATACAAATTTACCTAATTTTATGTGTATTTTGTATACTTATTTTCAAACAAATTTAAATTATTTTTGTGTATTTTTTTTTATAGTTTTATACAAATTTACGTTATTTTATGTGTATTTTGTATATCTATTTTCATACAAATACACATTCTTTTATTGATATTTTGTTTATTTATTTTGACACGAATTTACATTATTTAATGTCTATTTTGTATATATATTTTTATACGTATCTACAGCATCTCAAGTGTATTTTGTATATATATTTCTATAGAAATCTGCGTTATTTTATGTGAATTGGTATATATATATTTTGAAACAAATTTACATTGTTTTATGTGTATTTTGCATATTTTTTTAATAAAAATTTACCTTATTGTATGTGCATTTTGTATATTAATGTTACTACAAATTTAATTATTGAATGTGTATTTATGTATATGTATTTTTATAAAAATATGCTTTATTTTATTGGTATTTTGCATCTTTATTTTCATACAAATTTACATTATTTTATTGATATTTTGTGTACTTATTTTTATACGATTTTACATTATTTTCTATGTGTATTTTGTATATATATTTAATACAAA
Organism: Eriocheir sinensis; assembly: GCF_024679095.1. Classification (NCBI taxonomy): domain Eukaryota; kingdom Metazoa; phylum Arthropoda; class Malacostraca; order Decapoda; family Varunidae; genus Eriocheir; species Eriocheir sinensis. The sequence goes on along the minus strand of NW_026111760.1, from coordinate 343,280 downwards.
TGTACGTTAATTTATGTGTATTTGTTTTCATTTCATACAAATTTTCGTTATTTTATGTGTATTTTGTATATTTATTTTCCTATAAATATACGTTCTTTTATCGGAATTTTGTTTATTTATTTTGATACGAATTTACATTATCTTAGGTGTATTTGGTATATATATTTTTATAGTTATTTACATCATTTTATATGTATTTTCTATGTATATTTTCATAGAAATTTACTCCATTTTATGTGTATTCGTATATATATTTTGATACAAATTTACATTATTGATGTGTATTTTGCATATGTATTTCAATACAAATTTACTTTATTGTATATGCATTTTGTATATTTATTTCAATACAAATTTAATTATTTCATGTGTATTTTTGTATATATATTTTAATGCATATATGCGTTATTATATGGGTATTTTGCATCTTTATTTTCATACAAATTTAAATTATTTTATTGATATTCTGTTTATTTATTTTGATACGATTTAACATTATTCTATGTGTATTTTGTATATATATTTTTATACATATTTACATTATTTAATGTATATTTTGTATATATATTTTATCCAAATTTACTTTATGTGTGTTTTGCATATCTATTTTCAAACAAATTTAAATTATTTTTGTGTATTTTTGTATTTATTTTTATACAAATTTTAGTTATTTTATTTGTATTTTGTATATATATATATATATATATATATATATATATATATATATATATATATATATATATATATATATATATATATATATATATATATATATATATATATATATATATATATATATATTTTTTTTTTTCCTACAAATATACAATCTTTTATTATAATTTTGTTTATTTATTTTGATACGAGTTTACATTATTTTATGTGTATTTTATATATATATTTTTCTACGTATTTACATTATTTTATGTGTATTTTGTATATATATTTTTATAAAAATATACATTATTTTATTGTGTGTATTCCTATTTATTTTGATACAAATTTTATACAAATTCAAGTTATTTTATGTGTATTTGTATATATATTTTCATACAAATTTATATTATTTTACGTGTATTTTTATATATTTTTCATAACAAATTTACCTTATTTTATGATTATTTTGTATATTTATTTCATTCAATTTTAAATTATTTTATGTGTATATTTGTATTTGTATTTACGTAATTTTATGTGTATTTTCTATATATATTTTCATCCAAAATTACATTATTTTATTGGTATTTTCTTTATTTATTTTGATACGAATTACATGATTATATAAGTATTTTGTATATATATTTTTTATAAGTAATTACATTATTTAATGTGTATTTTGTTTATATATTTTTATATAAAATTTTCGTAATTATATGTGTATTTGTAAAAATATTTTGATAAAAATTTACTTTATTTTATGTATTTTGTACATATATTTCAATTCAAATTAAGCTTATTTTGTGTGTATTTTGTATATCTATTTTCATACAAATTTAATTACTTCTGTGTATCTTTGCATATTGTTTTATATAAATTTACCTTATTTTATGTGCATTTTGTATATTTATATTTATACAAATACACATAAAATAAAGTAGATTTCCATATAAATAAATATATAAAACAAAATGTAAATGCGTATAAAAATATGTATACAAAATACCTTTGAAATAATCTAAATTCGTATCGAATTAAACTAACAAAATACCAATAAAATAGTGTAATTTTTGATGAAAATATATATAGAAAATACACATAAAATAACCTAAATACAAATACATATATACACATAAAATAATTTAAAATTGAAGGAAATAAATATTCAAAATAAACATAAAATAAGGTAAATTTGTAATGAAATATATGTAAAAATGCACATAAAATAATGAAGTTTTGTATGAAAATATATATACAAATACACATAAAATAACATGAATTTGTATAAAATTTGTATCAAATTATATACGAATACACACAATAAAGAAAAAATAAATTTTTATGAAAATATATATACAAAATACACATAAAATAATGTAAATACGTATAAAAATATATATACAAAATACACATAAAATAAAGTAAACTCGTATCAGAATAAATAGACAAAATTCCAATAAAAGAATGTATATTTGTAGGAAAATGTATATAGAAAATACAAATAAAATAACTAAAATTTGTATAAAAATATATACAAAAACACACAAAAATTATTTAAATTTGTTTGAAAATAGATATGCAAAATACACATCAAATTAGGCAAATTTGTATTGAAATAATTATACAAAATACACATAAAATAATGTAAGTTTGAATGAAAATATATAAACAAATACACTTAAAATAACGTAAAATTGAATGAAATATATATACAAAATACACATTAAATAATGTAAATATGTATAAAAAATATATATACATATATATATACATATACATATATAAATACACAGAATATTATTAAAATAATATAAATTTGCATGAAAATAAAGACGCAAAATACCCATAAAATAACGCATTTTTTATAAAAATATATATACCAAAACACACATAAAATATTTGAATTTGTTTTAAAATAAATATACGAAATGCACACACAATAAGGTAAATTTGTATTGAAATAGATATGCAAAATACATATAAAACAATGTAAATTTGTTTCAAAATATATATACGAGAACAAATAAAATAACGCAGATTTCTATAAAGATATATATACAAAATACACATAAAATGAAGTAAATACATATAAAAAAATGTGGACAAAATACACATAAAATAATGGAAACTCGTATCGAAATAAATAAACAAAATACTAATAAAAGAATGTGTATTTGTATAAATATAAATATAGAAAATACACATAAAATAACGTAAATTGATATAAAAGTATATACAAAAATACACAAAAGTAATTAAATTTGTATGAAATAGATATACAAAATACACATAAAATAACTCATATTTGAAAAATATATATATATATATATATATATATATATATATATATATATATATATATATATATATATATATATATATATATATATATATATATATATATATATATATATATATATATATATATATATATATATATATACAAAATGCACATACAATAAGGTAAATTTGTATTGAAAGAATATGCAAAATACACATAAAACAATGTATATTTGTTTCAAAATATATATACTAATACACATAAAATAATGTATAATTCTATAGAAATATATATATAAAAAATAGATGAAATGACGTAAATACGTATAAAAATATATATACACAATACACATTAAATAATGTAAATTCGTGTCAAAATAAATAAACAAAATATCAATAAAAGAATGTGTATTTGTATGAAAATAGATTTACAAAATACACATTAAATATTGTAAATTTGTATAAAAATCTATACAAAAATAAACAAAAAATAATTTAAATTTGTAAGAAAATTAATATACAAAATATATATAAAATTAGGTAAATTTGTAATGAAATACATATACAAAATACACATAAAATGATGTAAATTTGAATGAAAATATATAAAAAAACACACTTAAAAAAACGTAAATTTGTATGAAATATATATATAAAATACACATTAAATAATGTAAATATGTATAAAAAAATATATACAAAAGACAATTAGAATAATGTAAAATAGTATCAAAATAGATACACAGAATATTAATAAAATAATGTAAATTTCTATGAAAATAAAGATGCAAAATACCCATAAAACAACGCATTTTTTATGAAAATATATATACCAAAATACACATGAAATATTTAAGTTTGGATTACAATAGATATACAAAATGAACATACAATATGGTAAATTTGTATTGAAATAGATATGCAAAATACATATAAAACAATGTAAATTTGTTTCAAAATATATATACGAATACACATAAAATTACGTAGATTTGTAAAAAAATATATATACAAAATACACATAAAATGAAGTAAATACGTATAAGAAAATGTATACAAAATACACATAAAATAATGTAAATTCGTATCAAAATAAATAAACTAAATGCCAATGTGTATTTTGTATATATTTTTATAGAAATCTACGTTATTTTATGTGTATTCGTATATATATTTTGAAACAAATTTACATTGTTTTATATGTATTTTGCATATCTATTTCAATACAAATTTACCTTATAGTATGTGCATTTTTTATATTTATTTTAATACAAATTTTAACATTTTATGTGTATTTTGGTATATATATTTTTATAAAAAATGCGTTATTTTATGGCTATTTTGCATCTTTATTTTCATACAAATTTACATTATTTTATTAATATTCTGTGTATTTATTTTTGATACGATTTTACATTATTCTATTTGTGTTTTGTATATATTTTTTTTATAAATATTTACATTATTTAATGTGTATTTTGTATATATATTTGATACAAATTTACGTTATTTTAAGTGTTTATGTTTATATATTTTCATTCAAATTTCCATTATTTTATATGTATTTTGTATATGTATTTCAATTCAAATTTACCTAATTTTATATGTATTTTGTATATTTATTTTCATGCAAATTTAAATTATTTTTGTGTATTTTCGTATATAGATTTATACAAACTTAGGTTATTTTATGAGTATTTTGTATATCTATTTTCAAACAAATACACATTCTTTTATTGATATTTTGTTTATTTATTTTGACGAAAATTTAAATTATTTCATGTGTATTTTGTATATATATTTCTATAGAAATCTACGTTATTTTATGTGTATTCGTATATAGATTTCTAAACAAATTTACACTTTTATGTGCATTTTGTATATTTTTTCAATACAAATTTACCTTATTGTACGTGCATTTTGTATATTAATTTTAATACAAATTTAATTAATCTAAGTGTATTTTTGTATATGTATTTTTAAAAAAATATGCTTTATTTTATGGTTATTTTGCATCTTTATTTTCATACAAAATTACATTATTTTATTGATATTCTGAGTATTTATTTTGATACGATTTTACATTATTCTATGTATATTTTGTATATCTATTTTATACAAATGTACGTTATTTTATGTGAATTTCTTTTCATTACATACAAATTTACATTATTTTATGTGTATTTTGTACATGTATTTAAATACAAATTTAACTAATTATATGTGTATTTTGTATATCTATTTTCATACAAATTGAAACTTATTTTTTGGTTTTTTTGTATACATTTTTTTTTCAAATTTTCGTAATTTTATGTGTATTTTGTATATTTTTTTTCCTACAAATATACGTTCTTTTATCGGAATTTTGTTTATTTATTTTGATACAAAATTTCATTTTTTTTAGGTGTATTTGATATATATATTTTTATACTTATTTACATAATTTTATATGTATTTTGAATATATATTTTCACAGAAATTTACTCCATATGTTTATACAAAAAAAAACACAAAAATAATTTAAATTTGTATGAAAATAAATATACAAAATACACATAAAACTAGGTAAATTTGTATTGAAATACATATACAAAATAAACTTAAAATTATGTAAATTTGAATGAATATATAAACAAATACACTTAAAATAACGTTAATTTGTATAAATATATATAAAAAATACACATTAAATAATGAAAATATGTATAAAAAAATATATACAAAACACAAATAGTATAATATAAAATCGTATCAAAATATATACACAGAATATTAATAAAATAATGTACATTTGTATAAAAACTAAGATGCAAAATACCTATAAAATAACGCATTTTTTTTTAAATTACATATACGAAAATACACATAAAATTTTTGAATTTGTATTAAAATAAAAATACAAAATGCACATACAATAAGGTAAATTTGTATTGAAATACATATGCAAAATACATACAAAACAATGTAAATTTGTTTCAAAATATATATACGAATACACATAAAATAACGTAGATTTCTATAAATATATATATACAAAATACAAATAAAATTAAGTAAATACGATTCAAAAATGTAGAGAAAATACACATAAAATAATGTAAATTCGTATAAATATAAATAAACAAAATACCAATAAGAGAGTGTGTATTTGTATAAATATAAATATACAAAATGTACATAAAATAACGTAAATTTGTATAAAACTATATACAAAAATACACAGAAGTAATTAAATTTGTATGAAAATAGATATACAATTTACACACAAAATAAGGTAAATTTGAATTGAAATATATATACAAAATACATAAAATAAAGTAAATTCGTTTCAAAATATTTTTAACAAATACACATAAAATAACGTAAATTTGTAAAAAAATATATAAACAAAATACACATTAAGTAATGTAAATACGTATAAAAAAATATTTACAAAATACATAAATAATCAAGTCATTCGTATCAAAATAAATAAACAAAAATGTAATTAAATAATATAAATTTGTATGAGAAAACGTATACAAAATACACATAAAATAACGTTTTCAGTTTCTATAAAAATATATGTACAAAAATGCACATAAAATTCGTTTGCATAAAAAAATATATACAAAACACACATTAGATAATGTAAATGAGTATAAAAATTTGTATACAAAATACCTATGAAATAATCTAAATTCGTATCGAGTTAAATTAAGAAATAACAATAAAATAATGTAATTTTGGATGAAAATGTATATAGAAAACACATAAAATAACCTAAATACAAAAACAAATATACACATTAAAGAATTTAAAATTGAATGAAATAAATATAAAAAATAAACATAAAAGAAGATAAATTTGTAATAAAATATATGTAAGAATATACATAAAAATAATATAAATTTGTATGAAAATATATATACAAATACACATAAAATAACATGAATTTGTATAAAATTTGTTTTAAAATATATACGAATACACACAATAAAATAACGTAAATTTTTATGAAAATGTATTTATAAAATACACATAAAATAATTTAAATACGTAGAAAAATATATATACAAAATACACATAAAATAATGTAAATTCGTAAAAAATTAAATACACAAAATTCCAATTAAAGAATGTATATTTGTAGGAATATATATATACAAAAAACAAATAAAATAACTAAAATTTGTATAAAAATATAAACAAAAATACACAAAAATAATTTAAATTTGTTTGAAAATAGATATGCAAAAAACACATAAAGTTAGGCAAATTTGTATTGAAATACATATACAAAACTCACATAAAATAATGTAAATTTGGATAAAATATATATATAAAATACACATTAAATATTTTAAATATGTATAAAAATATATTATATTATATATATTTTTATTGATATTTGCGTTATTTATGTGTATTTTGTATATGTTTTCTCATAGATATTAACATATTTTATTGGTATTTTGTCTATTTATTTTGATACGAATTACATGATTATTTGTGTGTTTTGTACATTTTTTTATACGTATTTACATTATTTAATGTGTATTTTGTTTATATATTTTTATAAAAATTTACGTTATTTGTATAAGTATTTTGATACAAATATAGATTATTTTATGTATATCAAATTTAAATATTTTATGTGTATTTTGATGTATATATTTTCATAAAAAATGCGTTGTTTTATGGGTATTTTGCATCTTTATTTTCATACAAATGTACATTATTTTATTAATATTCCGTGTATTTATTTTGATACTATTTTACATTATTCTATTTGTCTTTTGTATATATTTTTTTATACATATTTACATTATTAATGTGTATTTTATATATATATATATTTCATACAAATATACGTTTTTTTAAGTGTATTTGTTTATATATTTTCATTCAAATTTACATTATTTTATGTGTATTTTGTATATGTATTTCAATACAAATTTATCTAATTTTATGTGTATTTTGTATATTAATTTTCATACAAATTTAAATTATTTTTTGTGTATTTTTGTATAGATTTTTATACAAATTTACAATATTTAATGTGTATTTTGTATATCTATTTTCATACAAATACACATTCTTTTATTGATATTTTGTTTATTTATTTTGACACGAATTTACATTATTTAATGTGAATTGTGTATATATATTTTTATACGTATTTACGTCATTTCATCTATTTTTTGTATATATATTTCTATAGAAATCTACGTTATTTTATGTGTATTCGTATATATATTTTGAAACAAATATACATTGTTTTATGTGTATTTTGCATATTCTTTCAATACAAATTTACCTTATTGTATGTGCATTTTGTGTGTGTGTATATATATATATATATATATATATATATATATATATATATATATATATATATATATATATATATATATATATATATATATATATATATATATATATATATATATATATATATATATATATATACATTCTTTTATTGGAATTTTGTTTATTTATTTTGATACGAATTTACATTATTTTATGTGTATTTTGTATATGTATTTTTCTACGTATTTACATTATTTTATGTGTATTTTGTATATATATTTTCAAAAAAAATTACGTTATTTTATTGTGTGTATTTGTATCTATTTTGATACAAATTTACATTATTTTATGTGTATTTTGCATTTCTATTTCAATACAAATTTACCTTATAGTATGTGTATTTTGTATATTTATTTTAATACAAATTTAATTATTTTATGTGTATTTTTGTATATATTTTTTTAAAATATGAGTTATTTTATGGGTATTTTGTATATCTATTTTCACACAAATTTAATTACTTTTTTGTATTTTTGTATATACTTTTATATCAATTTACGTTATTTTATGTGTATTTTGTATATTTATATTTATACAAATACACATTCTTTTATTAGTATTTTCTTTATTTATTTCGATACGAGTTTACATTATTTTATGTGTATTTTGTTCACATTTTTTATACGTATTTACCTCATTTTATGTGTATTTTGTATATATATCTTTATAGAAATCTGCGTTATTTTATGATTTTTTGTATATATATTTCAATACAAATTTACCTTATTGTGTGTGCATTTCGTATATTTATTTTAATACAAATTCAAATATTTTATGTGTGTTTTGGTATATATATTTTTATAAAAAATGCGTTATTTTATGGATATTTTGCATCTTTATTTTCATGCAAATTTATATTATTTTATTAATATTCTGTGTATTTATTTTGATACGATTTTACATTATTCTATTTGGGTTTTGTATATATTTTTTTTATACATATTTACATTACTTAATGTGTATTTTGTATATATATTTTATACAAAATTACGTTATTTTAAGTATATTTGTATTTATATATTTTCATTCAAATTTACATTATTTTATGTGTATTTTGTAAATGTGTTTCAATACAAATTTACCTAATTTTAGGTGTATTTTGCATACTTGTTTTCAAACAAATTTAAATTATTTTTGTGTATTTTTGTATATAGTTTAATACAAATTTATGTTATTTTATGTGTATTTTGTATATCTATTTTCATACAAATATAAATTCTTTTATTGATATTTTGTTTATTTATTTTGACACGAATTTACATTATTTAATGTCTATTTTGTATATATATTTTTATACGTATTTACAGCATCTCAAGTGTATTTTGTATATAAATTTCTATAGAAATCTGCGTTATTTTATGTGTATTCGTATTTATATTTTGAAACAATTACTAATATTCTGTGTATTTATTTTGTTACGATTTTACATTATTCTATTTGGGTTTTGTATATATTTTTTTATACATATTTACATTACTTAATGTGTATTTTGTATATATATTTGATACAAATTTACGTTATTTTAAGTGTATTTGTATTTATATATTTTCATTCAAATTTACATTATTTTATGTGTATTTTGTAAATGTATTTCAATACAAATTTACCTAATTTTATGTGTATTTTGTGTACTTATTTTCAAACAAATTTAAATTATTTTTGTGTATTTTTGTATATAGTTTAATACAAATTTATGTTATTTTATGTGTATTTTGTATATCTATTTTCATACAAATATAAATTCTTTTATTGATATTTTGTTTATTTATTTTGACACGAATTTACATTATTTAATCTCTATTTTGTATATATATTTTTATACGTATTTACAGCATCTCAAGTGTATTTTGTATATATATTTCTATAGAAATCTGCGTTATTTTATGTGTATTCGTATTTATATTTTGAAACAATTATTAATATTCTGTGTATTTATTTTGTTACGATTTTACATTATTCTATTTGGGTTTTGTATATATTTTTTTTATACATATTTACATTACTTAATGTGTATTTTGTATATATATTTGATACAAATTTACGTTATTTTAAGTGTATTTGTATTTATATATTTTCATTCAAATTTACATTATTTTATGTGTATTTTGTAAATGTATTTCAATACAAATTTACCTAATTTTATGTGTATTTTGTGTACTTATTTTCAAACAAATTTAAATTATTTTTGTGTATTTTTGTATATAGTTTAATACAAATTTATGTTATTTTATGTGTATTTTGTATATCTATTTTCATACAAATATAAATTCTTTTATAGATAATTTGTTTATTTATTTTGACACGAATTTACATTATTTAATGTCTATTTTGTATATATATTTTTATACGTATTTACAGCATCTCAAGTGTATTTTGTATATATATTTCTATAGAAATCTGCGTTAATTTATGTGTATTTGTATAAATATTTTGAAACAAATTTACATTGTTTTATGTGTATTTTGCATATTTTTTTTAATAAAAATTTACCTTATTGTATGTGCATTTTGTATATTAATTTTACTACAAATTTAATTATTGAATGTGTATTTATGTATATGTTTTTTTTATATAAAAATATGCTTTATTTTATTGGTATTTTGCATCTTTGTTTTCATACAAATTTACATTATTTTATTGATATTTTGTGTATTTATTTTGATACGATTTTACATTATTTTCTTTGTGTATTTTGTATATATATTTAATACAAATGTACGTTATTTTATGTGTATTTGTTTTCATTTCATACAAATTTTCATTATTTTATGGGTATTTTGTACATGTACAAATTTGTACAAATTTAACTAATTATATGTGTATTTTGTATATCGATTTTCATAAAAATTGAAATTATTTTTGTTCTATTTGTATATATTTTTATACAAATTCCCGTTATTTTATGTGTATTTTGTATATTTATTTTCCTACAAATATACGTTCTTTAACGGAATTTTGTTTGTTTATTTTGATACGAATTTACATTATTTTGGGTGTATTTGGTATATATATTTTTATACTATTTACATCATTTTATATGTATTTTGTATGTATATTTTCATAGAAATTTACTCTATTTAATGTGTATTCGTATATATATTTTGATAGAAATTTACATTATTGATGTGTATTTTGCATATGTATTTCAATACAAATTTACTTTATTGTATATGCATTTTGTATATTTATTTCAAGACAAATTTAATTATTTCATGTGTATTTTTGTATATATATTTTTATGCATATATGCGTTATTATATAGGTATTTTGCATCTTTATTTTCATACAAATTTAAATTATTTTATTGATATTCTGTTTATTTATTTTGATACGATTTAACATTATTCTATATGTAAATAAATACACAGAATATTAATAAAATAATTTAAATTTGAATGAAAATAAAGGAGCAAAATATCCATAAAATAACGCTTTTTTTTAATATTTATACCAAAAGACATATAAAAAATTTAAATTTGTATTAAAATAAATACACAAATTGCACATACAATAAGGTAAATTTATATTGATATGCAAAATACATATAAAACAATGTAAAATTTGTTTCAAAATATATATACGAATACACATAAAATAACGTAGATTTCTATAAAAATATATATACAAAATACACATAAAATGATGAAAATACGTATAAAAAAAAAGTACTCAAAATACACATAAAATAATGTACATTCGTATCAAAATAAATGAACAAAATACCAATAAAAAATGTGTATTTGTATAAAAATAAATATACAAAATACACATAAAATATCGTAAATTTATATAAAACTATATACAAAAATACACAAAAGTAGTTAAATTTGTATGAAAATAGATATACAAAATACACATAAAATAAACTAAATTTGAATTGAAATATATATATATATATATATATATATATATATATATATATATATATATATATATATATATATATATATATATATATATATATATATATATATATATATATATATATATATATATATATATATATATATATATATATATATATATATATATATATATATATATATATATATATATATATATATATATATAACGTAAATTTGTATAAAAACACATCAACAAAATACACATTAAATAATGTAAATACGTATAAAAAAATATGTAGAAAATACACATATAATGATGTAATTCGTATCAAAATAAATAAACAAAATACCAATAATATAATGTAAATTTGTATGAGAAAACATATACAAAATACATATAAAATTCGCTAATTTCTTTAAAAATATATGTACAAAAATGCACATCAAATAAAGTAAATTTGTATCAAAATAAATATACAAAACACACATTAAATAATGTAAATGCGTATAAAAAAATGTATAAAAAATACCTTTGAAATAATCTAAATTCGTATCGAATTAAATTATCAAAATACCAATAAAATAATGTAGTTTTGGATGAAAATGTATATAGAAAATACAAATAAAATAACCTAAATACAAATACAAATATACACATAAAATAATTTAAAATTGCATGAAATGAATATATGAAAAAAACATAAAATAAGATAAATTTGTAATGAAATATATGTAAAAATACACAAAATAATTTAAATTTGTATGAAAATATGTATTCAAATACACATAAAATAACATGAATTTGTATAAAATTTGTATCAAACTATATACGAGAGCACACAATAAAATAACGTAAATTTTTATGAAAATATATATCCAAAAACACATAAAATAATGTAAATACGTAGAAACATATATATACAAAATACACATAAAGTAATGGAAATTCGTATCAAAATAAATAAACAAAATTGCAATAATAGAATGTGTATATGTAGGAAAATATATATACAAAATACAAATAAAATAATAAAATTTGTATAAAAATTTATACAAAAAAACGCAAAAATAATTTAAATTTGTTTGAAAATAGATAGGCAAAATACACATAAAATTAGGCAAATTTTAATATAAATACATATACAAAACACTCATAAAATAGTGTAAATCTATATGAAAATATATAAACAATGTATTTAAATACATTTACAAAATACACATAAAATAGTGTAAATTTGATTTAGAATATGTATACAAATACACTTAAATTAACGTAAATTTGTATAAAATATATATATAAAATCACATTAAATAATGTAAATATGTATACAAAAATATATACAAAACACAAATAGAATAATGTAAAATCGTATCAAAATAAATAAACAGAATATTAATAAAATAATGTAAATTTGTATTAAAATTAAGATGCAAAACACCCCCAAAATAGCGCATTTTTTATAAAAATATATATACCAAAACACACATAAAATATTTGAATTTGTATTCAAATAAATATACGAAATGCACACATAATAAGGTAAGTTTGTATTGATATAGATATGCAAAATACATATAAAACAATGTAAATTTGTTTCAAAATATATATACGAATACACATAAAATAACGCATATTTTATAAAGATATATATACAAAATACACATAAAATGAAGTAAATACGTATCAAAAAATGTGTACAAATTAAACATAAAATAATGTAAACTCGTTTCGAAATAAATAAACAAAATACTAATAAAAGAATGTGTATTTGCATAAATATAAATATACAAAATACACATAAAATAACGTAAATTGATATAAAAGTATATACATCAATACACAAATTTATTTTATTTTATGTGTATTTTGTATGTCTATTTTCATACAAATTTAACTACTTATGTGTATTTTTGTATATAGTTTTATATAAATTTACGATATTTTATGTATATTTATTTTTATACAAATACATTTTTTTATTGGTATTTTGTTTATTTATTTTGATACGAATTTACATTATTTTATGTGTATTTTGTATACATTTTTTTATACGTACTTACTTCATTTTATGTGTATTTTGTATATATATTTTTATAGAAATCTACGTTATTTTATGTGTATTCGTATATATATTTTGAAACAAATTTTACATTGTTTTATATGTATTTTGCATATCTATTTCAATATAAATTTACCTAATTGTATACAAAATACACATAAAATTAGGTAAATTTGTATTGAAATACATATACAAAATACACATAAAATAATGTAAATTTGAATGAAAATATATAAACAAATACACTTAAAAAAAACGTAAATTTCCATGAAATATATATATAAAATACACATTAAATAATGTAAATATGTATAAAAAAATATATTCAAAAGACAAATAGAATAATGTAAAATAGTATCAAAATAAATACACGGAATATTAATAAAATAATGTAAATTTCTATGAAAATAAAGATGCAAAATACCCATAAAACAACGCATTTTTTATGAAAATATATATACCAAAATACACATAAAATATTTAAATTTGTATTACAGTAGATATACAAAATGAACATACAATAAGGTAAATTTGTATTGAAAGAGATATGCAAAATACATATAAAACAATGCAAATTTCTTTCAAAATATATATACGAATACACATAAAATAACGTAGATTTCTATAAAAATATATATACAAAATACACATAAAATGAAGTAAATCTGTATAAGAAAATGAATACAAAATACACATAAAATAATGTAAATTCGTATCAAAATAGATAATAAATAAATATGAATATACAAAATACACATAAAATAACGTAAAATTGTATAAAACTATATACAAAAATAAACAAAAAAAAAAATTTGTATGAAAATAGATATACAAAAGACACATAAAATAAGCTAAGTTTGAATTGAGATAAATATAGAAAATACATAAAATAATGTAACTTTGTATCAAAATATATATTCAAATACACATATAATAACGTAAATTTATATAAAAATATATAAACAAAATACACATTAAATAATGTAAATACGTATAAAAGATATGTACGTAATGTAAAAATTTATAAAAATAAAGATGCAATATACCCTTAAAATAACTCATATTTAAAAATATATATATACAAAAAAACACATAAAAGAATTAAATTTATATTAAAATAAATAAACAAAATACACATAAAATAAGGTACATTTTTATTGAAATAGATATGCAAAAAATACATAAAATAAAGTAAATTTGTATCAAAATATATACGAATACACATAATAAAATAACGTAAATTTTTATTAAAATATATATACAAAATACACATTAAATAATGTAAATACATAGAAAAATATATATACAAAATACACATAAAATAATGTAAATTCGTATCAAAATAAATAAACAAAATTTCCTCTAAAAGAATATATATTTGTGGGAAAATATATATACAAAATACAAATAAAATAACAAAAATTTATATAAAAATATATACAAAAATACACACAAAAAAATAAATTTGTTTGAAAATAGATATGCAAAATACACATGAAATTAGGCAAATTTTTATTGAAATACATATACAAAATACACATAAAATTATGTAAATTTGTATGAAACTATATAAACAAATACACATAAGATAACGTAAATTTCCATAAAATATATGTACAAAATATACATTAAATAATGTAAATATGTCTAAAAATATGTATACAAAATACACAGAATAACGTAAAATCGTATCAAATTAAATAAACAGACTATCAATAAAATAATGTAAATTTGTATGAAAATAAAGAAGGAAATATCCATATAATAACGCATATTTGTTTAAAAAAATATATACAAAAATACACATAAAATAATTAAATTTGTATCAAAATAAATATACAAAAGGCACATACAATAAAGAAAATTTGTATTGAAATAGATATGCGAAATACACATAAATAATGTAAATTTGTATCAAAATATATATACGAATACATAAAATAGAGTAAATTTCTATGAAAATATATATTAAAAATACATATAAAATTATGTAAATAAGTATAAAAATATATATATCTATATATATCTATATATATCTATCTATCTATCTATCTATATATATCTATATCTATATATATATATATATATATATATATATATATATATATATATATATATATATATATATATATATATATATATATATATGTATATATATAAAATCAATATATAAAATTCCGATAAAATAACGTACAAATTTACATTATTTTATGTGTATTTTGTACAGGTATTTAAATATAAATGTAACTAATTATATATGTATTTTGTATATCTATTTTCATACAAATTGAAATTTATTTTTTTGATCTTTTGTAAATATTTTTATTCAAATTTTCGTAATTTTATGTGTATTTTGTATATTTATTTTCCTACAAATATGCGTTCTTTTATCGGAATTTTGTTTATTTATTTTGATACGAATTTTCATTTTTTTAGGTGTATTTGATATATATATTTTTATACTTATTTACATAATTTTATATGTATTTTGAATATATATTTTCATAGAAATTTTCTCTATATGTATATACAAAAAAACACAAAAATAATTTAAATTTGTATGAAAATAAATATACAAAATACACATAAAATTAGGTAAATTTGTATTGAAATACATATACAAAGTACACTTAAAATAATGTAAATTTGAATGTAATCATATAAACAAATACACTTAAAATAACGTTAATTTGTATAAAATATATATAAAAATACACATTAAATAATGAAAATATGTATAAAAAAATATATACAAAACACGAATAGTATAATATAAAATCGTATCAAAATATATACACAGAATATTAATAAAATAATGTACATTTGTATGAAAACTAAGATGCAAAATATCTATAAAATAACGCATTTTTTAATAAATTTATATATACCAAAATACACATAAAATATTTGAATTTGTATTAAAATAAATATACAAAATGCACATACAATAAGGTAAATTTGTATTGAAATAGATATGCAAAATACATATAAAACAATGTAAATTTGTTTCAAAATAAATATACTAACACATAAAATAACGTAGATTTCTATAAATATATATATACAAAATACAAATAAAATTAAGTAAATACGAATCAAAAATGTATACAAAATACAAATAAAATAATGTAAATTCGTATAAATATAAATAAACAAAATACCAATAAGAGAATGTGAATTTGTATAAATATAAATATACAAAATGCACATAAAATAACGTAAATTTGTATAAAACTATATACAAAAATACACAGAAGTAATTAAATTTGTATTGAAATAGATATACAAAATACACACAAAATAAGCTAAATTTGAATTGAAATATATATACAAAATACATAAAATAAAGAAAATTCGTTTCAAAATATTTTTAACAAATACACATGTAATAACGTAAATTTGTAAAAAAATATATAAACAAAATACACATTAATTAATGTAAATACGTATAAAAAAATATTTACAAAATACACAAATAATCAAGTCATTCGTATCAAAATAAATAAACAATAAACTAATTAAATAATGTAAATTTGTATGAGAAAACATATACAAAATACACATAAAATAACGTTTTAAGTTTCTATAAAAATATATGTACAAAAATGCACATAAAATTAGTTTGCATAAAAAAATATATACAAAACACACATTAGATAATGTAAATGAGTATAAAAACATGTATACAAAATACCTATGAAATAGTCAATGTGTTTTTTGTATATATTTTTTTTTATACATATTTACATTATTTAATGTTCATTTTATCCAAATTTACATTATTTTATGTGTATTTGTTTATATATTTTCATACATATTTACATTATTTTATGTGTTTTTTGTATATATATTTTTCTACGTATTTAAATTATTTTATATGTATTTTGTATATACATTTTCATAAAAAAATTACGTTATTTTATTGTGTGTATAAGTATATATTTTGATACAAATTTTATACAAATTCATGTTATTTAATGTGTATTTGTATATATATTTTCATACAAATTTATATTATTTTATGTGTATTTTTTCATATATTTCATTACAAATTTACCTTATTTTATGTTTATTTTGTATATATATTCCATTCAATTTTAAATTATTTTATATGTATATTTGTATTTGTATTTAGGTTATTTTATGTGTATTTTGTATATATATTTTCATCAAAAATTACATTATTTTATTGGTATTTCTTAATTTAATTCGATACGAATTTAGATTATTTCATAGGTATTTTGTATACATATTTTTATACTCATTTACATTATCTAATGTGTGTTTTGTATATATATTTTTATGCAAATTTATTTAATGTTCATTTTTGTACATATATTTATATAGAAATTTGCGTTATTTTATGTATATACTTTTATATAAATTTACGTTATTTTATGTGCATTTTGTATATTTATATTTATAGAAATACACATTCTTTTATTGGTATATTGTTTATTTACATTTATACGAATTTACATTATTTTATGTGTATTTTGTATACATTTTTTTATACGTATTTACTTAATTTTATGTGTATTTTCTATATGTATTTTTATAGAAATCTACGTTATTTTATGTGTATTCGTATATATATTTTGAAACAAATTTACATTATTTTATATGTATTTTGCATATCTATTTCAATACAAATTTACCTTATTGTATGTGCATTTTGTATATTTATTTTAATACAAGTTCAAATATTTTATGTGTATTTTGGTATCAATAATTTTACAAAAAATGCGTTATTTTATAGGTATTTTGCATCTTAATTTTCATACAAATTTACATTATTTTATTAATATTCTGTGTATATATTTTGATACGATTTTACATTATTCTATTTGTGTTTTGTATATATTTTTTTATACATATTTACATTATTTAATGTATATTTTGTATATATATTTCATACAAATTTACGTTATTATATGTGTATTTGTTTATATATTTTATTTCAAATTTACATTATTTTATGTGTATTTTGTATATGTATTTCAATACAAATTAACCTAACTTTATGTGTATTTTGTATATTTCTTTTCAGACAAATTTAAATTATTTTTGTGTATTTTTGTATATAGTTTTATACAAATTTAGGTTATTTTACGTACGCATTTACATTATTTAATGTGTGTTTTGTATATATTTTTTTTTCCAAAGTTAATTTATTTTACGTTCATTTTAGGACATATATTTTTATAGAAATTAGCGTTATTTTATATGTATTTGTATATGGGTTCTCATACAAATTTACAGTATTTTATTGATATTTTGTTGATTTAGTTTAATACGAATTACATGATTATATGTGTATTTTGTACATAATTTTTATACGTATTTACATTACTTAATGTGTATTTTGTTTATATATTTTTAAACAAATTTACGTTATTTTATGTATTTTGTATATACATTTCAATTCAAATTTAGCTTATTTTATCTGTATTTTGTATATCTATTTTCATACGAATTTAATTACTTCTGTGTATTTTTGTATATAGTTTTATACAAATTTACGTTATTTTATGTGTATTTTGCATAATTATATTTATAAAAATACACATTCTTTTATTGGTATTTTGTTTATTTATTTTGATACGAATTTACATTATTTTGTGTGTATTTTGTATACATTTTCTTATACGAATTTACTTCATTTTATGTGTATTTTGTATATATATTTTTATACAAATCTAAGTTATTTTATGTGTATTCGTATATATATTTTGAAACAAATTTACATTGTTTTATATGTATTTTGCATATCTATTTCAATACAGATTTACCTTATTGTATGTGTATTTTGTATATTTATTTTAATACAAATTCATTTTTTCATGTGTATTTTGGTATATATATTTTTATAAAAAAAATGCGTTATTTAATGGGTATTTTGCATCTTTATTTTCATACAAATTTACATTGTTTTATTAATATTCTGTGTATTTATTTTGATACGATTTTACATTATTCTATTTGTTTTTGTATATTTTTTTTATACATATTTACATTATGTAATGTGTATTTTGTATATTTTTAAAACAAATTTACGTTATTTTATGCGCATCTGTTAAAATATTTTGATACAAATTTACATTATTTTATGTATTTTGTATATATATTTCAATACAAATTTAGTTTATTTTATGTATATTTTGTATATCTATTTTCATTCGTATCAAAATAAACAAAATAGCAATAAAATAATGTAAATTTGTATGAGTAAACATATACAAATACACATTAAATAACGCAAATTTATAAAAAAAATATATGTACAAAAATGCACATAAAATAAAGTAAATTTGCATAAAAATATATATACAAAACACACATTAAATAATGTAAATGCGTACATAAAATAACTTAAATTTGTATAAAACTATATACAAAAATACAAAAAAATATTTAAAATTTGTATGAAAAGAAATAAACAAAATACACATAAAATTAGGTAAATTTGTATTGAAATACATATACAAATTACACATAAAATAATATAAATTTGAATAAAAATATATAAACAAATACATTTAAAATAACGTAAATTTGTATAAAATATATATGCAAGATACACATTAAATAATGTAAATGTGTATAAAAAAATATATACAAAAAGAAATAGAATAATGTAAAACCCTATTAATATAAATACACAGAATATCAATAAAATAATGTAAATTTGTATGAAAAGAAAGATGAAAAATTCCCATACAATAGCGCATTTTTTATAAAAATTTATATAACAAAATACACATAAAATATTTAATTTTTTATTGAAATAAATATACAAAATGCATATACAGTAAGGTAAATATGTATTGAAAAAGATATTCAAAAATACATATAAAACAAAGTAAATTTGTTACAAAATATATATACGAATACACATAAAATAACGCAAATTTCTATAGAAATATATATACAAAATACACATGAAATTATGTAAATACGTATAAAAATATATATACAAAATACATATCTTGGTAAATTCGTGTCAAAATAAATAAACAAAATATCATGAAAGGAATGTGTATTTGTATGAAAATAAATATAAGATAATAAATTTGTATGAAATATATATGCAAGATACACATTAAATAATGTAAATATGTATAAAAAAATATATAAAAAAAACAAATAGAATAATGTGAAATCGTATCAAAATAAATACACCGAATATTAATAAAATAATGTAAATTTGTATGAAAATAAAGATGCAAAATTCCCATCAAATAGCACATTTCTTATAAAAATATATATACCAAAATACACATAAAATATTTAAATTTGTATTGAAATAAATATACAAAATGCACATACAAAAAGGTAAACTTGTATTGAAAGAGATATGCAAAAATACATATAAAACAATGTAAATTTGTTTCGAAATACGAATACACATAAAATAGCGTAGATTTCTATATAAATATATATACAAAATACACATAAAATTAAGTAAATACGTTTAAAAATAGATATACAAAATACACATAGAATAATGTAAAATTGTTTAAAAAAAAAATAAACAATATAAATAAAATAATGTAAATTTGTATGAAAATAAAAATGCAAAATACCCATAAAATAAAGCATATTTTTATAAAAATACATATACAAAAATACACATAGCATAATTAAATTTGTATTAAAATTAATATACAAAATGCATATACAATAAGGTAAATTTGTATTGAAAAAATATGCAAAATACACATAAAACAGTGTAAATTTATTTCAAAATCTATATACGAATACTCATAAATCAACGTAGATTTCTATAGAAATATATATACAAAATACACAAATGATGTAAACACGTATAAAAAATATATATATATATATTTATATATATATATATATATATATATATATATATATATATATATATATATATATATATATATATATATATATATATATATATATATATATATATATATATATATATATATATATATATATATATATAATACACATTAAATAATGTAAATTCGCGTCAAAATAAATAAACAAGATATCAATAAAAGAATAATGTAAATTTGTATGAGAAAACATATACAAATACATATAAAATAACGCTAATTTTTATAAAAATATATGTCCAAAAATGAACGTTAAATAAAGTAACTTTGGATAAAAATATATATACAAAACACACATTAAAGAATGTAAATGCGTACGTAAAATAACCTAAATTTGTATAAAACTATATACAAAAATACACAAAAATTTAAATTTGTCTGAAAAGAAATATACAAAACACACATAAAATTAGGTTAGTTTGTATTGAAATACATATACAAAATACACATAAAATAATGTAAATTTGCAAGAAAATATATAAACAAATACACATATAATAACGTAAATTTGTATGAAATATATATACAAAATACACATTAAATAATGTAAATATGTATAAAAAAATATATACAAAACACAAATAGAATAATGTAAAATCGTATCAAAATATATACACAGAATATTAATAAAATAATGTAAATTTGTATGAAAATTAAGATGCAAAATACCTATAAAATAACGCATTTTTTGTAAAATTATTGATACCAAAATACACAAAATATTTGAACTTGTATTAAAATAAATATACAAAATGCACATACAATAAGGTAAATTTGTATTGAAATAGATATGCAAAATACTTATAAAATAATGTAAATTTGTTTCAAAATATATATACGAATACACATAAAATAACGTAGATTTCTATAAAAATACATATACAAAATACACATAAAATTAAGTAAATACGTATAAAAAAATGTATACAAAATACACATAAAATAATGTAAATTCGTATAAATGTAAATAAATAATATACCAATAAAAGAATGTGTATTTGTATAAATATAAATATACAAAATGCACATAAAATAACGTAAATTTATATTAAACTATATACATCAAATAACGCAAACTTCTATAAAAATATATGTACAAAAATGAACATTAAATAAATTTGCATAAAAATATATATAGAAAACACACATTAGATAATGTAAATGAGTATAAAAATATGTATACAAAATACCTATGAAATAATCTAAATTCGTATCGAATTAAATTAAGAAATACCAATAAAATAATGTAATTTTGGATTAAAATATTTATACAAAATACACATAAAATAACCTAAATACAAATACAAATATACACATAAAATAATTTAAAACTGAATGACATAAATATACAAAATAAACATAAAATAAGGTAAATTTGTAATGAAATATATGAAAAAATACACATAAAATAATATAAGTTTGTATGAAAATATATATACAAATACACATTAAATAACATGAATTTGAATAAAATTTGTATCAAAATATATACTTATACACACAATAAAATAACGTTATTTTTTTATTAAAATGTATATACAAAATACACATAAAATAATTCAAATACGTAGAAAAATATATATACAAAAAACACATAAAATAATGTAAATATGTATGAAAATATATAAACAAATACACATAAAATAATGTAAATTTGGATAAAATATATATACAAAATGAACAATAAATAATGTAGATATGTATAAAGAAAATATATACAAAAATCAAATAGAATAATGTTAAATCGTATCAAGATAAATAAAGAGAATATAAATTAAATAAGGTAAATTTGTATGAAAATAAAGATGCAAAATATCTATATAATAACGCATATTTGCATATAAATATATATAGAAAAATACTTATAAAATAATTAGATTTGTATTAAAATAAATATACAAAATGCACGTACAATAAAGTAAATTTGTATTGAAATAGATATGCAAAATACACATTAATAATGTAAATTTGTATCAAAATATATATACGAATACTCATAAAATAGAGTAAATTTCTAAGAAAATATACATACAAAATAGACATACAAAATACACGTATAACTAGTTAAATTTGTATTTAAATACATGTACAAAAAAATACATAAAATAGTGTAGATTTGTATGAAATGAAAACAAATACATTTTATATAAAATATATATACAAAATACACATAGATTAATGTAAAATCATATCAAAATAAATACACAGAATATCAATAAAATAATGTAAATTTGTATGAAAATAAAGATGCAAAAAACCCATAAAATAAAGCATATTTTTATAAAAATACATATACAAAAATACACATAGATTAATCAAATTTGTATTAAAATTAATATACAAAATGCACATACAATAAGGTAAATTTGTATTGAAAAAATATGCAAAATACACATAAAACAATGTAAATTTGTTTCAAAATATATTTACGAATACACATAAAATAACGCAGATTTCTATAGAAATATATATACAAAATACACTTGAAATAATGTAAATACGTATAAAAATATATATACAAAATACACATTAAATAATGTTAATTCGTGTGAAAATAAATAAACAAAATATCATGAAAAGAATGTGTATTTGTATGAAAATAGATATACAAAATACACATAAAATAACCTAAATTTGTATAAAACAATAAACAAAAATACACAAAAATAATTTAAACTTGTATGAAAATAAATATACAAAAAACATATAAAATTAGTTAAATTTGTATTGAAATACATATACAAAATACACATAAAATAATGGAAATTTCCAAAAATCCAAAAATACGAATTTAGATTATTTCATAGGTATTTTGTATACATATTTTTATACTCATTTACATTATATAATGTGTGTTTTGTATATATATTTTTATGCAAACTAATTTTATGTGCATTTTTGTACATATATTTTTATTGAAACTTAAAACATTATTTTATGTGTATTTTGTATATGTTTTCTCATACAAATTTACATTATTTAATTAGTTTTTGTTTATTTATTTTGATACGAATGACTTGATTATTTGTGTATTTTGTAAATATTTTTTTATACGTATTTACATTACCTAATGTGTATTTTGTTTATATATTTTTTTACAAATTTACGTTATGATATGTGTATTTGTTAAAAATATTTTGAAACGAATTTACTTTATTTTATGTTGGATAAAAATATATATACCAAACACACATTAAATAACGTAAATGCGTACGTAAAATAACCTAAATTTGTATAAAACTATATACAAAAATACACAAAAATAATTTAAATTTCTCTGAAAAGAAATATACAAAATACACATAAAATTAGGTTAATTTGTATTGAAATACATATACAAAATATACATAAAATAATGTAAATTTGAAAGAAAATATATAAACAAATACACATATAATACGTAAATTTGTATGAAATATATATACAAAATACACATTAAATAATGTAAATATGTATAAAAAAAATAAATACAAAACACAAATAGAATAATGTAAAATCGTATCAAATATATACACAGAATATTAATAAAATAATGTAAATTTGTATGAAATTAAGATGCCAAATACCTATAAAATAACGCATTTTTTTATAAAATTATTGATACCAAAATACACATAAAATATTTGAACTTGTATTAAAACAAATATACAAAATGCACATACAATAAGGTAAATTTGTATTGAAATAGATATGCAAAATACATATAAAATAATGTAAATTTGTTTCAAAATATATATACGAATACACATAAAATAACGTAGATTTCTATAAAAATACATATACAAAAAACACATAAAATTAAGTAAATACGTATAAAAAAATGTATACAAAATACACATAAAATAATGTAAATTCGTATAGATGTAAATATACAATGTACCAATAAAAGAATGTTTATTTGTATAAATATAAATACAAAATGAACATAAAATAACGTAAATTTATATAAAACTATATAAATAAAATAACGCAAATTTCTATAAAAATATATGTACAAAAATGAACATTAAATAAATTTGCATAAAAATATATATACAAAACACACATTAGATAATGTAAATGAGTATAAAAATATGTATACAAAATACCTATGAAATAATCTAAATTCGTATCGAATTAAATTAAGAAATCCCAATAAAATAATGTTATTTTGGATGAAAATATATATACAAAATACACATAAAATAACCAAAATACAAATACAAATATACACAAAAAATAATTTAAAATTGAATGAAATAAATATACAAAATAAACATAAAATAAGGTAAATTTGTAATGAAATATATGAAAAAATACACATAAAATAATATAAATTTGTATGAAAATATATATACAAATACACGATAAATAACATGAATTTGTATAAAATTTGTATCAAAATATATACTTATTCACATAATAAAATAACGTAATTTTTTTATGAAAATGTATATACAAAATACACATAAAATAATTTAAATACGTAGAAAAATATATATATAAAAAAACACATAAAATAATGTAAATATGTATGAAAATATATAAACAAATACACATAAAATAATGTAAATTTGGATAAAATATATATACAAAATGAACATTAAATAATGTAAACATGTATAAAAAAAATATTTACAAAAAACACATATAATAATGTTAAATCGTATCAAAATAAATAAAAAGAATATCAATAAAATAATGTAAATTTGTATGAAAATAAAGATGCAAAATATCCATATAATAACGAATATTTGCATAAAAATATATATATACAAAAATACAGATAAAATAATTAGATTTGTATTAAAATAAATATACAAAATGCACGTACAATAAAGTAAATTTGTATTGAAATAGATATGCAAAATACACATTAATAATGTAAATTTGAATCAAAATATATATAAGAATACTCATAAAATAGAGTAAATTTCTATGAAAATATACATACAAAATAGATATACAAAATACACATATAACTAGTTAAATTTGTATTTAAATACATGTACAAAAAACACATAAAATAATGTAGATTTGTATGAAATGAAAACAAATACATTTTATATAAAATATATATACAAAATACACATAGAATAATGTAAAATCATATCAAAATAAATACACAGAATATCAATAAAATAATGTAAATTTGAATGAAAATAAAGATGCAAAATACCCATAAAATAAAGCATATTTTTATAAAAAATACATATACAAAAATACACATAGATTAATCAAATTTGTATTAAAATTAATATACAAAATGCACATACAATACGGTAAATTTGTATTGAAAAAATATGCAAAATACACATAAAACAATATAAATTTGTTTCAAAATATATATACGAATACACATAAAATAACGCAGATTTCTATAGAAATATATATACAAAATACATTTGAAATAATGTAAATACGTATAAAAATATATATACAAAATACACATTAAATAATGTTAATTCTTGTCAAAATAAATAAACAAAATATCATGAAAAGAATGTTTATTTGTATGAAAATAGATAAACAAAATACACATTAAATAACCTAAATTTGTATAAAACTATAAACAAAATAATTAAAACTTGTACGAAAATAAATATACAAAAAACATATAAAATTACGTAAATTTGTATTGAAATACATATACAAAATACACATAAAATATTGGAAATTTCCAAAAATCCAAAAATACGAATTTTGATTATTTCATAGGTATTTTGTATACATATTTCTATACTCATTTACATTATCTAATGTGTGTTTTGTATATATTTTTTTATGCAAACTAATTTTATGTGCATTTTTGTACATATATTTTTATTGAAACTTAAAACGTTATTTTATGTGTATTTTCTCATACAAATTTACATTATTTAATTAGTTTTTTGTTTATTTATTTTGATACGAATGACTTGATTATTTGTGTATTTTGTAAATATTTTTTATACGTATTTACATTACTTAATGTGTATTTTGTTTATATATTTTTTTTACAAAGTTACGTTATTATATGTGTATTTGTTAAAAATATTTTGAAACGAATTTACTTTATTTTATGTATTTTGTATATATATTTCAATTCAAATTTAGCTTATTTTGTGTGTATTTTGTATATCTATTTTCATACAAATTTAATTACTTCTGTGTATTTTTGTATATAGTTTTATACAAATTTTCGCTATTTTATGTGCATTTTGTATATTTATATTTATAAAAATACACACTCTCTTATTGGTATTTTGTTTATTTATATTTATACGAATTTACATTATTTTATGTGTATTTTATATACATTTTTTATTCGTATTTACTTAATTTTATTTGTATTTTGTATATATATATTTATAGAAATCTACGTTATTTTATGTGTATTCGTATATATATTTTGAAACAAATTTACATTGTTTTATATGTATTTTGCATATCCATTTCAATACAAATTTACCTTATTGTATGTGCATTTTGTATATTTATTTTAATACAAATTCAAATATTTATGTGTATTTTGGTATAGATAATTTAAAAAAAAATGCGTTATTTTATAGGTATTTTGCATCTTAGTTTTCATACAATTGAACATTATTTTATTAATATTCTGTGTATATATTTTGATACTATTTTATATTATACTATTTGTGTTTTGTACATATTTTTTTATACATATTTTCATTATTTAATGTGTATTTTTTATATATATTTTATACAAATTAACGTTATTTTAAGAGTATTTCTTTATATATTTTCATTCAAATTTACATTATTTTAAGTGTATTTTGTATATGTATTTTAATACAAATTTACCTAATTTTATGTGAATTTTGTATATTTATTTTCATACAAATTTAAATTATTTTTGTGTTTTTTTGTATAAATATATA
Source organism: Eriocheir sinensis (assembly GCF_024679095.1). Classification (NCBI taxonomy): domain Eukaryota; kingdom Metazoa; phylum Arthropoda; class Malacostraca; order Decapoda; family Varunidae; genus Eriocheir; species Eriocheir sinensis. The sequence continues at coordinate 314,355 of NW_026111760.1, read as the reverse complement.
GAGTAAATTTCTATGAAAATATATATTCAAAATACATATAAAATTATGTAAATAAGTATAAAAATATATATATCAAATACACCTAAAAAAATGAAAATTCGTATCAAAGTAAATAAACAAAATTCCGATAAAAGAACGTATATTTGTAGGAAAATAAATATACAAAACACATAAAATTACGAAAATTTGAATAAAAATATATACAAAAAAACAAAAAAATAAATTTCAATTTGTATGAAAATAGATATACAAAATACACATATAATTAGTTACATTTGTATTTAAATACATGTACAAAATACACATAAAATAGTGTAAATTTGTATGAAATGAAAACAAATTCACATAAAATAACGTACATTTGTATAAAATAGATATACAAAATATAAGATAGAAAAAAAATCGTATCAAAATAAATACACAGAATATCAATAAAATAATGTAATTTTGTATGAAAATAAAGATGAAAAATATTCATAAAATAAAACATATTTTTTTAAAAATACATATACAAAAATACACATAGAATAATTAAATTTGTATTAAAATTAATATACAAAATGCACGTACAATAAGGTAAATTTGTATTGAAAAAATATACAAAATGCACATAAAAGTGAAAATTTGTTTAAAAATCTATATATGAATACACATTAAATAATGTAGATTTCTATAGAAATATATATACAAAATACACATGAAATGATTTAAATACGTATAAAAATATATATATACAAAATACACATTAAATAATTTAAATTCTCGTCAAAATAAATAAATAAAGTATCAATACAAGAATGTGTATTTGTATGAAAATAGATATTCAAAATATTCATAAAACAACCTAAGTTTGTATAAAACTATATACAAAAATACACAAAAATAATTTAAATTTGTATGAAAATAAATATTCAAAATACACATAAAATTAGGTAAATTTGTATTGAAATACATATACAAAATACACATAAAATAATGGAAATTTGAATGAAAATATATAAACATATACACTTAAAAAACCGTAAATTTGTATCAAAATATATACAAAATACACATTAAATAAAGTAAATATGTATAAAAAAAATATATACAAAACACAAATAGTATAATGTAAAGTCGTATCAAAAATAAATACACAGAATATTAATAAAATAATGTAAATTTGAATGAAAATAAAGATGCAAAATAGCCATTAAATAACGCATTTTTTATAAAAATATATATACCAAAATAAACATAAAATATTAAAATTTGTATTAAAATAAATATAAAAAATGCACATACTATAAGGTAAATTTTTATTGAAATAGATATGCAAAATACCTATAAAACAATGTAAATTTGTTTCAAAATATATATACGAATACACATAAAATAACGTAGATTTGTATAAAAAATATATTCAAAATACACATAAAATGAAGTAAATACGTATAAAAAAAGGTATACAAAATACACATAAAAATCGTATCAAAATAAATAAACAAAATACCAGTAAAAGAATGTGTATTTGTATCAATATAAATATACAAAATACACATAAAATATCGTAAATTTGTATAAAAATATATACAAAAATACACAGAAGTAATTAAATTTGTATGAAAATATATACACAAAAAACAGCTAAAATAAGCTAAATTTGAATTGAAATGTACATACAAAATACATAAAATAATGTAAATCTGTATCAAAATATTTATACAAATACAAATAATAACGTAGATTTGTTTAAAAATATATAAACAAAATACACATTAAGTAATGTAAATACGTATAAAAAATATGTACAAAATACACATATAATCATGTAACTCGTATCAAAATAAATAAACAAAATAGCAATAAAATAATGTAAATTTGTATGGGGAAACATATACAAATAACGCAAATTTCTATAAAAATATATTTACAAAAATGCACATAAAATAAAGTAAATTTGCATAAAAATATATATACAAAACACACACTAAATAATGTAAATGCGTACATAAAATAACCTAAATTTGTATAAAACTATATACAAAAATACACAAAAATAATTTAAATTTGTTTGAAAAGAAATATACAAAATACACATAAAATCGGTAAATTTGTATTGAAATACATATACAAAATACAAATCAAATAATGTAAATTTGAATGAAAATATATAAACAAATACACTTAAAATAACGTAAATTTGTATAAAATATATATGCAAGATACACATTAAATAATGTAAATGTGTATAAAAAAAATATATACAAAAAACAAATAGAATAATGTAAAATCGTATCAAAATAAATATACAGAATATCAATAAAAATAATGTAAATTTGTATGAAAATCAAGATGCAAATTTCCCAGAAATTATCGCATTTTTTATCAAAATATATATACCAAAATACACCTAAAATATTTAAATTTGTATTGAAATAAATATACAAGTAAGGTAAATTTGTATTGAAAGAGATATTCAAAAATACATATAAAACAATGTAAATTTGTTTCAAAATATATATACGAATACACATAAAATAAAGTAGATTTCTATAGAAATATATATACAAAATACGTATGAAATTATGTGAATACGTATAAAAATATATACAAAATATATATCAAATAATGTAAATTCGTGTCTAAATAAATAAACAAAATATCATGAAAAGAATGTGTATTTGTATGAAAATAGATAATAGATAGTAAATTTGTATAAAATATATTTGCAAGATACACATTAAATAATGTAAATATGTATAAAAAAGTATATACAAAAAAAAATAGAATAATGTAAAATCGTATCAGAATAAATACACCGAATATTAATAAAATAATGTAAATTTGTATAAAAATAAAGATGCAAAATTCCCTTAAAATAGTGCATTTCTTATAAAAAATATATATACCAAAATACACATAAAATATTTAAATTTGTATTGAAATAAATATACAAAATGCACATACAATAAGGTAAATTTGTATTGAAAGAGATATGCAAAAATACATATAAAACAATGTAAATTTGTTTCAAAATATATATACGAATACACATAAAATAACGTAGATTTCTATAAATATATATATACAAAATACAAATAAAATTAAGTAAATACGAATAAAAAATGTATACAAAATACACATAAAATAATGTAAATTCGAATTAAAATAAATAAACAAAATACCAATAAAAGAATGTGTATTTGGATAAATATAAATATACAAAATACACATACAAAATAAACATAAAATAAGGCAGATTTATAAAAAAAATACATGTACACAATACACATAAAATAATGTAAATTTAAATGAAAATATATATACAAATACACATAAAATACCATGAATTTGTATAAAGATATATATTCAAAATAAATATTAAATAATGTAAAAGCGTATTAAAATATATATACAAAGTACACATAAAACAAACTAAATTCGTATCAATATAAATCAACAAAACACCTATAAAATAATATCTATATGAATGAAAATAGATTTACAAAATACACATAACATAACAAAAAATTTGTATTGAAATATATTCAAAAATACATAGAAATAATTTGAGTTTGTATGAAAATAGATATAAAAAATACACATAAAACTAGGTAAATTTCTTTTGAAATGTATATACAAAATACCCATAAAATATTGTAAATTTGTGTCAAAATATATAAACAAATACACATAAAATAACGTAAATTTGTATGAAAAATATATACAAAATACACATAGAATAATGTCAATTCGTATCAAAATGAATGAGCAGAATATCAATAAAATAATGTAAATTTGTAGGAAAATAAAGATGCAAAATACCCCAAAAATAAAGTATATGTTTATAAAAATACAGATTCAAAAATACATATCGAATAATTAAATTTGTATTAAAATTAATATACAAAATGCGTATATAATAAGGTAAATTTGTATTGAAAAAATATGCAACATACACGTTTACTCATACAAATTTATATTATTTTATTGGTATTTTGTTTATTTATTTTCAAACGAATTACATGATTATATGTGTATTTTGTACATACTTTTTTATACGTATTTACATTATTTAATGTGCATTTTGTTTATATATTTTCATACAAATTTACGTTATTATATGTGTATTTGTATAAATATTTTGATACAAATTTACTTTATTTCATGTATTTTGTATATATATTTCAATTCAAATTAAGCTTATTTTGTGTGTACTTTGTATATATTTTCATACAAATTTAATTACTTCTGTGTATTTTTGTATATAGTTTTGGATAAATTTACGTTATTTTATGTGTATTTTGTATATTTATATTTATACAAATACACATTATTTTATTGGTATTTTGTTTATTTATTTTGATACGAATTTACATTATTTTATGTGTATTTTGTATACATTTTTTTATACGTATTTACATCATTTTATGTGTATTTTGTATATATATTTTTATAGAAATCTACGTTATTTTATGTGTATTCGTATATATATTTTGAAACAAATTTACATTGTTTTATATGTATTTTGCATATCTATTTAAAAAAAAATTTACCTTATTATATGTGTTTTTTGTATATTTATTTTAATACAAATTAAATTTTTTGATGTGTATTTTGGTATATATATTTTTATAAATAAAAAAATGCGTTATTTTATGGGAATTTTGCTTCTTTATTTTCATACAAATTTACATTATTTTATTAATATTCTGTGTATTTATTTTGATACGATTTTACATTATTCTATTTGTGTTTTGTACATATTTTTTTATACAAATTTACGTTATTTTAAGTGTATTTGCTTATGCATTTTCATTCAAATTTACATTATTTTATGTGTATTTTTTGTATGTATTTCAATACAAATTTACCTAATTTTATGTGTATTTTGTATATTTATTTTCATACAAATTTAAAATATTTTTGTGTATTTTTGTATATAGTTCGATACAAATTTAGGTTATTTGATGTGTATTTTCATACAAATACACATTCTTTTATTGATATTTTGTTTATTTATTTTTACGCGAATTTACATTATTTAATGTGTATTTTGTATATATATTTTATTCGTATTTACATCATTTCATGTGTATTTTGTATAGTTTTAAACAAATTTATATTATTTAATGTGTATTTTGTATATATATATATTTATACAAATACACATTCTTGTATTGGTATTTTGTTTATTTATTTTGATACTAATTTACATTATTTTATGTGTATTTTGTATACATTTTTAATTTTATGTGTATTTTGTATATATATTTTTAGAAATCTACCTTATTTCATGTGTATTCGTATATATATTTTGAAACAAATTTACATTGTTTATATGTATTTTGCATATCTATTTTTATTCTCTGTATTTATTTTTGTTATACATAGAATAATATAAAATCGTATCAAAATAAGTACACAGAATATCAATAAAATAATTTAAATTTGTATGAAAATAAAGTTGCAAAATACCCATAAAATAAAGCATATTTTTTTAAAAAAATACATATACAAAAATACACATGGAATAATTAAATTTGTATTAAAATTAATATACAAAATGCACATACAATAAGGTAGATTTGTATTGAAAAATACACATAAAACATTGTAAATTTGTTTCAAAATATATATACAAATACACATAAAATAACGCTGATTTCTATAGGAATATATATACAAAATACACATGAAATTATGTAAATACGTATAAAAATATTTTATTTGTGTTATGTACATAATTATTTATACAAATTTACGTTATTTTAAGTGTATTTGTTTATGTATGTTCATTCAAATTTACATTATTTTATGTGTATTTGTATGTATTTCAATACAAATTTACCTAATTTTATGTGTATTTTGTATATTTATTTTCATGCAAATTTAAATATTTTGTGTATTTTTGTATATAGTTTGATACAAATTTAGGTTTATTTTATGTATTTTGTATATCTATTTTCATACATATACACATTATTTTATTGATATTTTGACTGTAAATACGTATAAAATATATACAAAATACACATTAAATAATGTAAATTCGCGTCAAAATAAATAAACAAAATATCAATAAAAGAATGAGTATTTGTATGAAAATAGATATACAAAATACACATAAAATAACCTAAATTTGTATCAAACTATATACAAAAATACACAAAAATATTTTATATTTGTATGAAAATAAATATAAAAAATACACATAAAATTAGTTAAAAATTATTGAAATACATATACAAAATACACCTAAAATAATGTAAATTTGAGTGAAAAGACATAAACAAATACACTTAAAATAACGTAAATTTGTATAAAAAAATATATACAAAACACAAATAGAATAATATAAAAATCGTATCAAAATAAATACACAGAATATTAATAAAATAATGTAAATTTGTATGAAAATAAAGAGGCAAAATACCCATAAAATAACACATTTCTTTTTATTTATAAAAATATATATACCAAAATACACATAAAAAAATTAAATTTGAATTAAAATAAATATATGAAAAACACATCCAATAAGGTAAATTTGTATTGAAATAGATATGCAAAATACATATAAAACAATGTAAATTTGTTTCAAAATATATATACGAATACACATAAAATAACGTAGATTTCTATAAAAATATATATACAAAATACACATAAAATGAATTAGATACGTATAACAAAATGTATACAAAATACACATAAAATAATGTAAATTCGTATCAAAATAAATATACAAAATACCAATAAAAGAATGTTTATTTGTATAAATATAAATATACAAAATACACATAAAATAACGTAAATTTATATAAAACTATATACAAAAATACACAGAAGTATTTTAATTTGTATGAAAATAGATATACAAAATAAGGTAAATTCGTTTCAAATATAACAATAAACAAAATAAACAAATAAACAAAATTCAGATAAAAGAACGTATATTTGTAGAAAAAATAAATATACAAATACACATAAAATAACGAAAAATTTGTAAAATATAAAAAAATAAACAAAAATAATTTCAATTTGTATGAAAATAAATATACAAAATACACATGTATTTTGTATATCTATTTTCACACAAATTTAATTACTTTTGGGTATTTTTGCATATAGTTTTATATAAATTTACGTTATTTTATTTGTATTTTGTATATTTATATATATGCAATACACATTCTTTTATTAGTATTTTGTTTATTTATTTTGATACGAGTTTATATTATTTTATGTGTATTTTGTATGTTTTTTTTATACGTATTTACTTCATTTTATGTGTATTTTGTATATTTATGTTCATAGAAATCTATGTTATTTTATGTGTATTCGTATATATATTTTGAAAAAAATTTACATGGTTTTATATGTATTTTGCATATCTATTTCAATACAAATTTACCTTATTGGATGTGCATTTTGTTTAATTATTTTAATACAAATTCAAATATTTTATGTGTGTCTTGGTATAAGTATTTTTATAAAAAAATGCGTTATTTTATGGGTATGTTGCATCTTAATTGTCATACAAATTTACATTATTTTATTAATATTCTGTGTTTTTATTTTGATACTATTTTATATTATTCTATATGTATTTTGTATATATATATTTTTTATACATATTTACATTATTTAATGTGTATTTTTTTATATATATTTTATACAAATTTACGTTATTTTAAGTGTATTTGTTTATATATTTTCATTCAAATTTACATTACTTTATGTGTATTTTGTAAATGTATTTCAATACAAATTTACCTAATTTTATGTGTATTTTGTATATTTATTTTCATACAAATTAAAATTATTTTTGTGTATTTTTGTATATAGTTTTATACAAATTTAGGTGATTTTATGTGTATATTGTATATCTATTTTCATACAAATACACATTCTTTTATTGATATTTTATTTATTTATTTTGACGCGAATTTACATTATTTAATATGTATTTTATATATATATTTTTATACATGTTTACATCATTTGATGTGTATTTTGTATATATATTTCTATAGAAATCTGCGTTATTTTATGTGTATTCGTATATATATTTTGAAACAAATTTGCATTGTTTTATATGTATTTTTGCATATCTCTTTAAATACAAGTTTACATTATTTTATGTGTATTTTGTATATGTATTTCAATACAAATTTGCCTAATTTTAAATGTTTTTTGTATATTTATTTTCATACAAATTAAAATTATTTTTGTGTATTTTTGTATATAGTTTTATACAAATTTAGGTGATTTTATGTGTATATTGTATATCTATTTTCATACAAATACACATTCTTTTATTGATATTTTATTTATTTATTTTGACGCGAATTTACATTATTTAATATGTATTTTATATATATATTTTTATACGTGTTTACATCATTTGATGTGTATTTTGTATATATATTTCTATAGAAATCTACGTTGATTTATGAGTATTCGTATATAGATTTTGAAAGAAATTTACACTGTTTTATGTGTATTTTGCATATTTTTTCAATAAAAATTTACCTTATTGTATATGCATTTTGAATAATAATTTTAATACAAATTTAATTATGCTATGTGTATTTTTGTATATGTATTTTTATAAAAAATATGCTTTATTTTATGGGTATTTTGCATTATTAGTTTCATACAAATTTACATTATTTTATTTATATTCTGTTTATTTTTTTTTAAACAATTTTACATTGTTCTATGTGTATTTTGTATATCTATTTTTATACGTATTTACTTAATTTTATGTGTATTTTGTATATATATTTTTATAGAAATCTACGTTATTTTATGTGTATTCGTATATATATTTTGAAACAAATTTACATTGTTTTATATGTATTTTTGCATATCTCTTTAAATACAAGTTTACATTATTTTATGTGTATTTTGTATATGTATTTCAATACAGATTTACCTAATTTTAAATGTTTTTTGTATATTTATTTTTATACAAGTTTAAATTATTTTTGTGTATTTTTGTATATACTTTTATACAAATTTAGGTTATTTTATGTGTATTTTGTATATCTATTTTCATACAAATACACATTCTTTTCATGATATTTTTTTTATTTATTTTAACACGAATTAACATTATTTAATGTGTATTTTGTATATATATTTTTATACGTATTTACATTATTTCAAGTGTATTTTGTATATATATTTCTATAGAAATCTGCGTTATTTTATGTGTATTCGTATATATATTTTGAAACAAATTTACATTGTTTTATGTGTATTTTGCATATTTTTTTCATACAAATTTACCTTATTGTATGTGCATTTTGTATATTAATTTTAATACAAATTTGATTAATCTATGTGTATTTTTGTATATGTATTTATATAAAAATATGCTTTATTTTATAGGTATTTTGCATCTTTATTTTCATACAAATTTACATTATTTTATTGATATTCTCTGTATTTATTTTGATATGATTTTACATTATTCTATGTGTATTTTGTATATATATTTTATATAAAATGTATTTGTTTTCATTTCATACAAATCTACATTTTTTTATGTGTTTTTTGTACATGTATTTAAATACATATTTAACTAGTTATATGTGTATTTTGTATATCTATTTTTATGTATATTTTCATAGAAATTTACTCTGTGTTATGAGTATTCGTATATATATTTTGATACAAATTTACATTATTAATGTGTATTTTGCATATCTATTTCAATACAAATTTACTTTATTGTACGAGCATTTTGTATATATATTTTAATACAAATTTAATTATTTAATATGTATTTTTGTATATATATTTTCATGCAAATATGCGTTATTATATGGATATTTTGCATCTTTATTTTCATACAAATTTACATTATTTTATTGATATTTTCTTTATTTATTTTGATACGATTTAACATTATTCAATGTGTTTTTTGTATATATTTTTTTATATATATATTTACATTATTTAATGTTCATTTTGTATATATATTTTATCCAAATTTACATTATTTTATGTGTATTTGTTTATATATTTTCATACATATTTACATTATTTTATGTGTTTTTTGTATATATAATTTTCTACGTATTTAAATTATTTTATATGTAATTTGTATATTCATTTTCATAAAAAAATTACGTTATTTTATTGTGTTTATAAGTATATATATTGATACAAATTTTATACAAATTCATGTTTTTAATGTGTATTTGTATATATATTTTCATACAAATATATATTATTTTATGTGTATTTTTTCATATATTTCATTACAAATTTACCTTATTTTATGTTTATTTTGTATATTTATTTCATTCAATTTTAAATTATTTTATGTGTATATTTGTATTTGTATTTAGGTTATTTCATGTTTATTTTGTATATATATTTTCATCCAAAATTACATTATTTTATTGGTATTTCTTAATTTAATTCGATACGAATTTAGAATATTTCATAGGTATTTTGTATACATATTTTTATACTCATTTACATTATCTAATGTGTGTTTTGTATATATATTTTTATGCAAATTTATCTAATGTTCATTTTTGTACATATATTTTTATAGAAATTTGCGTTATTTTATGTATATAGTTTTAAATACATTTACGATATTTTATGTGCATTTTGTATATTTATATTTATACAAATACACATTCTTTTATTGGTATATTTTTTATTTACATTTATACGAATTTACATTATTTTATGTGTATTTTGTATACATTTTTTTAATCGTATATACTTAATTTTATGAGTATTTTGTATATGTATTTTTATAGAAATCTACGTTATTTTATGTGTATTCGTATATATATTTTGAAACAAATTTACATTATTTTATATGTATTTTGCATATCTATTTTAATACAAATTTACCTTATTGTATGTGCATTTTGTATATTTATTTTAATACAAGTTCAAATATTTTATGTGTATTTTGGTATCAATAATTTTATAAAAAATGTGTTATTTTATAGGTATTTTGCATTTTAATTTTAATTTTATATATACTTTGTATATATATTTTTATACGATCTTACATTATTTAATATTTATTTTGAATATATATTTTTAACAAATTCATGGTGTTTTATGTGTATTTGTATTTATATTTTCATATAAATTTACATTATTGTATGTGTATTTTGTACATATATTTTATTACAAATCTACCTTATTTTATGTTTATTTTGTATGTGTATTTTGTATATTTATATTTATCCAAATACACATTCTTTTATTGGAATTTTGCTTATTTATTTTAATTCGAATTTACATTATTTTATGTGTATTTTGTATACATTTTTTTATACGTATTTACTTAATTTTATGTGTATTTTGTATATATATTTTTATAAAAATCTACGTTTTTTTATTTGTATTCGTATATATACTTTGAAACAAATTTACATTGTTTTATTTGTTTTTATGCATATCTCTTTCAATACAAATTTACCTTATTGTATCTGCATTTTGTATATTTATTTCAATACAAATTTAAAAATTTTATGTGTATTTTGGTATATATATTTTTATAAGAAAAGCGCTATTTTATGGGAATTTTGCATCTTTATTTTCATACAAATTTACATTATTTTAATAATATTCGGTGTATTTATTTTGATACGATTTTACATTATTCTATTTGTTTTTTGTATATACTTTTTTATACATATTTACATTATTTAATGTGCATCTTGCATATATAGTTTATACAAATTTATTATCTATTATCTATTTTCATACAAATACACATTCTTTTCATGATATATTGTTTATTTATTTTGACACGAATTTACATTATTTGATATGTTTTTTGTATATATATTTTTATACGTATTTACATAATTTCATATGTATTTTGTATATATATTTAATAGATATTCAAAATACACATAAAATAACCTAAATTTGTATCAAACTATATACAAAAATACACAAAAAATATTTTAAATTTGTATGAAAATAAATATACACATAAAATTAGGTAAATTTGTATGGAAATACATATACAAAATACACATAAAATAATGTTAATTTGAATGAAAATACATAAACAAATACACTTAAAATAACGTAAATTTGTATAAAAAAATATATACAAAACACAAATAGAATAATGTAAAATCGTATCAAAATAAATACACAGAATATTAATAAAATAATGTAAATTTGTATGAAAATAAAGAAGCAAAATACCCATAAAATAACGCATTTTTTTTATTTATAAAAATATATATACCAAAATACACAAAAAAATTAGATCTGTATTAAAATAGATATATAAAAAACACATACAATAAGGTAAATTTGTATTGAAATAAATATGCAAAATACATATAAAGCAATGTAAATTTTTTCCAAAATATGTATACGAATACACATAAAATAACGTAGATTTCTATAAAATTATATATACAAAATACACATAAAATGAAGTAAATACGTATAAAAAAAATGTATACAAAATACACATAAAATAATGTAAATTCGTATCAAAATAAATAAACAAAATACCAATAAAAGAATGTGTATTTGTATAAATATAAATATACAAAATACACATAAAATAACGTAAATTTATATAAAACTATATACAAAAATACACAAAAGTAATTAAATTTGTATGAAAATATATACAAAATACACACAAAATAAGCTAAATTTGAATTGAAATATATATACAAAATACATGAAATAAAGTAAATTTATCAAAATATTTATACAAATACACATATAATAACGTAAATTTGTATGAAAATATATAAACAAAATACACATTAAATAATGTAAATACGTATAAAAAAATGTGTACAAAATACACATATAATCATGTAATTCGTATCAAAATAAATAAAAAAAATACCAATAAAATAATATAAATTTGTATGAGTAAACGTGTATATTGCATATTTTTTCAATACAAATTTACCTTATTATATACGCATTTTGTATATCAATTTTAATACAAATTTAATTATTCGATGTGTATTTTTGTATCTGTTTTTTTATAAATATATGCTTTATTTTGGGGGTATTTTGCATCTTTATTTTCATACAAATTTACATTATTTTATTGATATTCTGCTCATTCATTTTGATACGAATTGACATTATTCTATGTGTATTTTGTATATATTTTTATACAAATTTACATTATTTTATGTGTATTTCTTTATATATTTTGACACAAATTTACAATATTTTATGGCTATTTTGTATATACATTTCAAAAGAAATTTACCTAGTTTTATGTGTATTTTGTATATCTGTTTTCATACAAACTCAAATTATTTCTATGTATTTCTGTATATATTTTAATACAAATTTTAGTAGTTATGTGTATTTTGTAAATTTATTTTCATTCAAATATATTTTATTTTATTGGTGTTTTGTTGATTTATATTGATACGAATTTACATTATTTTATATGTACTTTGTATATATATTTTTATAAGCTTTTACATTATTTAATATTTATTTTGAATATATATTTTTATACAAATTCATGGTATTTTATGTGGATTTGTATATATATTTTCATATAAATCTACATTATTTTATGTGTATTTTGTACATATATTTAATTACAAATCTACCTTATTTTATGTTTATTTTGTATATGTATTTTGTATATTTATATTTATCTAAATACACATTCTTTTATTGGTATTTTGTTTATTTATTTTAAATCGAATTTACATTATTTTATGTCTATTTTGTATACATTTTTTTATACGTATTTATTTAATTTTAAGTGTATTTTGTATATATATTTTTATAGAAATTTACGTTTTTTTATTTGTATTCGTATATATATTTTGAAACAAATTTTTTTTGTTTTTATATGTATTTTTGCATATCTCTTTCAATACAAATTTACCTTATTGTATGTGCATTTTTTATATTTATTTCAATACAAATTTAAATATTTTATGTGTATTTTGGTATATATATTTTTATAAGAACTGCGCTATTTTATGGGAATTTTGCATCTTTATTTTCATACAAATTTACATTATTTTATTAATATTCGGTGTATTTATTTTGATACGATTTTACACTATTCTATTTGTTTTTTGTATATACTTTTTTATACGTATTTACATTATTTAATGTGTATGTTGCATATATATTTTATACAAATTTATTATCTATTATCTATTTTCAAACAAATACACATTCTTTTCATGATATTTTGTTTATTTAATTTGACACGAATTTACATTATTTGATATGTATTTTGTATATATATTTTTATACGTATTTACATAATTTCATATGTATTTTGTATATATATTTCTATAGAAATCTACTTTATTTTATGTGTATTCGTATATATATTTTGAAACAAATTTACATTGTTTTATATGTATTTTTGAATATCTCTTTTAATACAAATTTACCTTACTGTATATGCATTTTGTATATTTATTTCAATACAAATTCAAATATTTTATGTGTATTTTGGTATATATATTTTTATAAAAAATGCGATAATTTTGGGTAATTTTGCATCTTTATTTTCATACAAATTTACATTATTTTATTGATATTCTGTGTATTTATTTTGATACGATTTTACATTATTCTATTTGTTTTTTGTATATATTTTTTTATTCACATTTACATTATTTAATGTGTATCCTGCATATATATTTTATACAAATTTACGTTATTTTAAGTGTATTTGTTTATATAATTTCATTCAAATTTACATTTATTTTAATTCGAAATTACATTATTTTATGTGTATTTTGCATACTTTTTTTTATACGTATTTCCTTAATTTTATGTGTATTTTTTATATATATTTTTATAGAAATCTACGTTTTTTTATTTGTATTCGCATATATATTTTGAAACAAATTTACATTGTTTTATATGTATTTTTGCATAACTCTTTCAATACAAATTTACCTTATTGTATGTCCATTTTGTATATTTATTTCAATGCAAATTTAAATATTTAACGTGTATTTTGGTATATATATTTTTACAAGAAAAGCGCTATTTTATGGGAATTTTGCATCTTTATTTTCATACAAATTTACATTATTTTATTAATATTCGGTGTATTTATTTTGATACGATGTTACATTATTCTATTTGTTTTTTGTATATACTTTTTTATACATATTTACATTATTTAATGTGTATCTTGCATATATATTTCATACAAATTTATTATCTATTATCTATTTTCATACAAATAAACATTCTTTTCATGATATTTTGTTTATTTATTTTGACACGAATTTACATTATTTGATATGTATTTTGTATATATATTTTTATACGTATTTACATAATTTCATATGTATTTTGTATATATATTTCTATAGAAATCTACTTTATTTTATGTGTATTCGTATATATATTTTTGAAACAAATTTACATTGTTTTATATGTATTTTTGAATATCTCTTTCAATACAAATTTACCTTACTGTATATGCATTTTGTATATTTATTTCAATACAAATTTAAATATTTTATGTGTATTTTGGTAAATATATTTTTATAAAAAATGCGATAATTTTTGGGAGTTTTGCATCTTTATTTTCATACAAAATTACATTATTTTATTGATATTCTGTGTATTTATTTTGATACGATTTTACATTATTGTATTTGTTTTTTGTATATATTTTTTTATACACATTTACATTATTTAATGTGTATCTTGCATATATATTTTATACAAATTTACGTTATTTTAAGTGTATTTGTTTATATATTTTCATTCAAATTTACATTATTTGATGTGTATTTTGTATATGTATTTCAATACAAATTTACCTAATTTTATGTGTATTTTCTATATTTCTTTTCAAACAAATTTAAATTATTTTTGAGTATTTTTGTATATAGTTTTTTACAAATTTAGGTTATTTTATGTACGCATTTACATTATTTAGTGTGTGTTTTGTATATATATATATTTTTTGCCAATTTACTTTATTTTATGTGCATTTTTGTACATATATTTTTATAGAAATTTGCTTATTTGTATATGTTTTCTTATACAAATTTACATTATTTTATTGCTATTTTGTTTATTTATTTTGATACGAATTACATGATTATATGTGTATTTTGTACATAATTTTTTATACGTATTTACATTAATTAATGTGTATTTTGTTTAAATATTTTTAAACAAATCTACGTTATTATATGTATTTGTATAAATATTTTGATACAGATTTACATTATTTTATGTATTTTGGATGTACATTTCAATTCAAATTTAGCTTATTTTAGCTGTATTTTGTATATATATTTTCATACAAATTTAATTACTTCTGTGTATTTTTGTATATAGTTTTATACAAATTTACGATATTTTATGTGTATTTTGTATATTTATATTGATACAAATACACATTTTTATTACTGGTATTTTGTTTATTTATTTTGATACGATTTTTATGTATATTTTGTATTCATTTTTTTATACGTATTTACTTCATTTTTTGTGTATTTTGTATATATTTTTATAGAAATCTACGTTATTTTATGTGTATTCGTATATATATATTTTGAAACAAATTTACATTGTTTTATATGTATTTTGCGTATTATTTCAATACAAATTTAGCTTATAGTATGTGCATTTTTTATATTTATTTTAATACAAATTTTAATATTTTATGTGTATTTTGGTATATATATTTTTATAAAAAATGCGTTATTTTATGGCTATTTTGCATCTATTTTCATACAAATTTACATTATTTTATTAATATTTTGTGTATTTATTGTTGATACGATTTACATTATTCTATTTGTGTTTTGCATATATTTTTTTATACATATTTACATTATTTAATGTTTATTTTGTATATATATTTGATTCAAATTTACGTTATTTTAAGTGTATATGTTTATATATTTTCATTCAAATTTCCATTATTTTATGTGTATTTTGTATATGTATTTCAATACAAATTTACCTAATTTTATGTGTATTTTGTATATCTATTTTCATACAAATTTAAATTATTTTTGTGTATTTTTGAATATAGTTTTATACAAATTTAGGCTATATTATGAGTATTTTGTATATCTATTTTCATACAAATACACATTCTTTTATTGATATTTTGTTTATTTATTTTGACGAGAATTTAAATTATTTAATGTATATTTTGTATATATATATTTTTATACGTATTTACATCATTTCATGTGTATTTTGTATATATATTTCTATAGAAATCTACGTTATTTTATGTGTATTCGTATATAGATTTTTAAACAAATTTACACTTTTATGTGCATTTTGTATATTTTTTCAATACAAATTTACCTTATTGTACGTGCATTTTGTATATTAATTTTAATACAAATTTAATTATTCTATGTGTATTTTTGTATATGTATTTTTAAAAAAATATGCTTTATTTTATGGGTATTTTGCATCTTTATTCTCATACAAAATTATATTATTTTATTGATATTCTGTGTATTTATTTTGATACGATTTTACATTATTCTATGTATATTTTGTATATCTATTTTATACAAATGTACGTTATTTTATGTGAATTTGTTTTCATTTCATACAAATCTACATTATTTTATGTGTATTTTGTACATGTATTTAAATACAAATTTAACTAATTATATGTGTATTTTGTATATCTATTTTCATACAAATTGAAATTTATTTTTTTAAATAAACATAAAATAAGGTAAATTTGTAATAAAATATATGTAAGAATACACATAAAATAATATCAATTTGTATGAAAATATATATACAAATACAAATAAAATAACATGAATTTGTATAAAATTTGTTTCAAAATATGTACGAATACACACAATAAAATAACGTAAATTTTTTATAAAATACACATAAAATAATTTAAATAAGTAGAAAAATATATATACAAAATACACATAAAATAATGTAAATTCGTAAAAAAATTAAATTCACAAAATTCCAATAAAAGAATGTATATTTGTAGGAAAATATATATACAAAAAACAAATAAAATAACAAAAATTTGTATAAAAATATATACAAAAATACACAAAAATAATTTAAATTTCTTTGAAAATAGATATGCAAAATACACATAAAATTAGGCAAATTTGTATTGAAATATATATACAAAACTGACATAAAATAATGTAAATTTGTGTGAAAATATATAAACAAATACATATAAAATAACGTAAATTTGGATAAAATATATATACAAAATATACATTAAATATTTTAAATATGTATAAAAATATATTATATTATATATATTTTTATCGATATTTGCGTTATTTATGTGTATTTTGTATATGTTTTCTCATAGAAATTTACATTATTTTATTGGTATTTTGTCTATTTATTTTGATACGAATTACATGGTTATTTGTGTATTTTGTACATTTTTTTTATACGTATTTACATTATTTAATGTGTATTTTGTTTACATATTTTTATACAAATTTACGTTATTATATGTGTATTTGTATAAGTATTTTGATACAAATTTACATTATTTTATGTATTTTGTATATATATTTCAATTCAAATTTAGCTTATTTTATGTGTATTTTTTATATCTATTTATTTTAATACAAAATCAAATATTTTATGTTTTTTCGTATATATATATTTATAAAAAATGCGTTATTTTATGGGTATTTTGCATCTTAATTTTCATACAAATTTACATTATTTTATTAATATTTTCTGTATTTATTTTGATACGATTTTTCATTATTTTATTTGTGTTTTGTATATATTTTCTTATACATATTTACATTATTTAAAATGTTTTTTGTATATATATTTGATACAAATTTACGTTATTTTAAGTCAATATGTTTATATATTTTAATTCAAATTTACATTATTTTATGTGTATTTTGTATATGTATTTCAATACAAATTTACCTAATTTTATATGTTTTTTGTATATTTATGTTCAAACAAGCTTAAATTATTTTTGTGTTTTTTTGTTTATAGTTTTATACAAATTTAGGTTATTTTATGTATATTTTGTATATCTATTTTCATACAAATACACATTCTTTTCATGATATTTTGTTTATTTATTTTGACACGAATTAACATTATTTAATGTGTATTTTGTATATATATTTTTATACGCTTTATTTTATGGGTATTTTGCATCTTTATTTTCATACAAATTTACATTATTTTATTGATATTCTGTGTATTTATTTTGATATGATTTTACATTATTCTATGTGAATTTTGTATATATATTTTATATAAAATGTATTTGTTTTCATTTCATACAAATCTACATTATTTTATGTGTTTTTTGTTCATGTATTTAAATACAAATTTAGGTAGTTATATGTGTATTTTTTATATCTATTTTGTATATATATTTTCATAGAAATTTACTCTATTTTATGAGTATTCGTATATATATTTTGATACAAATTTACATTATTAATGTGTATTTTGCATATCTATTTCAATACAAATTTACTTTATTGTACGTGCATTTTGTATATTTACTTTAATACAAATTTAATTATTTTATATGTATTTTTGTATATATATTTTTATGCAAATATGCGTTATTATATGGATATTTTGCATCTTTATTTTCATACAAATTTACATTATTTTATTGATATTCTCTTTATTTGTTTTGATACGATTTAACATTATTCTGTGTTTTTTGTATATATATTTTTTATACATATTTACATTATTTAATGTTCATTTTGTATATATATTTTATCCAAATTTACATTATTTTATGTGTATTTGTTTATATATTTTCATACATATTTACATTA
This sequence comes from Eriocheir sinensis, assembly GCF_024679095.1. Lineage (NCBI taxonomy): Eukaryota > Metazoa > Arthropoda > Malacostraca > Decapoda > Varunidae > Eriocheir > Eriocheir sinensis. The sequence continues at coordinate 294,568 of NW_026111760.1, read as the reverse complement.
TTTTATGTGTTTTTTGTATATATATTTTTCTACGTATTTAAATTATTTTATGTGTATTTTGTATATACATTTTCATAAAAATTACGTTATTTTATTGTGTGTATAAGTATATATTTTGATACAAATTTTATACAAATTCATGTTATTTAATGTGTATTTGTATATATATTTTCATACAAATTTATATTATTTTATGTGTATTTTTTCATATATTTCATTACAAATTTACCTTATTTTATGTTTATTTTGTATATTTATTTCAATCAATTTTAAATTATTTTATGTGTATATTTGTATTTGTATTTAGGTTATTTTATGTGTATTTTCTATATATATTTTCATCCAAAATTACATTATTTTATTGGTATTTCTTAATTTATTTCGATACGATTTTAGATTATTTCATAGGTATTTTGTATTCATATTTTTATACTCATTTACATTATCTAATGTGTGTTTTGTATATATATTTTTATGCAAATTTATTTAATGGTCATTTTTGTAAATATATTTTTATAGAAATTTGCGTTATTTTATGTATATAGTTTTATATAAATTTACGTTATTTTATGTGCATTTTATATATTTATATTTATACAAATACACATTCTTTTATTGGTATATTGTTTATTTACATTTATACGAATTTACATTATTTTATGTGTATTTAGTATACATTTTTTATACGTATTTACTTAATTTTATGTGTATTTTGAATATGTATTTTTATAGAAATCTACGTTATTTTATGTGTATTCGTATATATATTTTGAAAAAAATTTACATTATTTTATATGTATCTTGCATATCTATTTCAATACAAATTTACCTTATTGTATGTGCATTTTGTATATTTATTTTAATACAAGTTCAAATATTTTATGTGTATTTTGGTATCAATAATTTTATAAAAAATGCGTTATTTTATAGGTATTTTGCATCTTAATTTTCATTTTATATGTACTTTGTATATATATTTTTATACGCTTTTACATTATTTAATATATATTTTGAATATATATTTTTATACAAATTCATGGTATTTTATGTGTATTTGTATATATATTTTCATATAAATTTACATTTTTTTATGTGTATTTTGTACATATATTTTATTACAAATCTACCTTATTTTATGTTTATTTTGTATGTGTATTTTGTATATTTATATTTATCCAAATACACATTCTTTTATTGGTATTTTGTTTATTTATTTTAATTCAAATTTACATTATTTTATGTGTATTTTGTATACATTTTTTTATTCGTATTTACTTAATTTTATGTGTATTTTGTATATATATTTTTCTAGAAATCTACGTTTTTTTATTTGTATTCGTATATATATTTTGAAACAAATTTACATTGTTTTATATGTATGTTTGCATATCTCTTTCAATACAAATTTACCTTATTGTATGTGCATTTTGTATATTTATTTCAATACAAATTTAAATATTTTGTGTTTTTTGGTATATATATTTTTATAAGAAATGCGCAATTTTATGTTAATTTTGCAACTTTATTTTCATACAAATTTACATTATTTTATTAATATTCGGTGTATTTATTTTGATACGATTTTACATTATTCTAATTCTTTTTTGTATATACTTTTTTATACATATATACATTATTTAATGTGTATCTTGCATGTATATTTTATTCAAATTTATTATCTATTATCTATTTTCATACAAATACACATTCTTTTCATGATATTTTGTTTATTTATTTTGGCACGAATTTACATTATTTGATATGTATTTTGTATATATATTTTTATACGTATATACATAATTTCATATGTATTTTATATATATATTTCTATAGAAATCTACTTTATTTTATGTGTATTCGTATATATATTTCGAAACAAATTTACATTGTTTTATATGTATTTTTGAATATCTCTTTCAATACAAATTTACCTTACTGTATATGCATTTTGTATATTTATTTCAATACAAATTTAAATATTTTATGTGTATTTTGGTATAAATATTTTTATAAAAAATGCGATTAATTTAATGAATTTTGCATCTATATTTTTATACAAATTTACATTATTGTATTGATATTCTGTGTATTTATTTTGATACGATTTTACATTATTCTATTTGTTTTTTGTATATATTTTTTTTATTCACATACATTATTTAATGTGTATCTTGCATATATATTTTATACAAATTTACGTTATTATAAGTGTATTTGTTTATATATTTTCATTCAAATTTACATTATTTGATGTGTATTTTGTATATGTATATCAATACAAATTTACCTAATTTTATGTGTATTTTGTATATTTCTTTTCAAACAAATTTAAATTATTTTTGTGTATTTTTGTATATAGTTTTATACAAATTTAGGTTATTTTATGTACGCATTTACATTATTTAGTGTGTGTTTTGTATATATATATATATATATATATATATATATATATATATATATATATATATATATATATATATATATATATATATATATATATATATATATATATATATATATATATATATATATATATATATATATATTTATGTGCATTTTTGAACATATATTTTTTTAGAAATTTGCGTTATTTGTATATGTTTTCTCATACAAATTTACATTATTTTATTGCTATTTTGTTTATTTATTTTGATACGAATTACATGATTATATGTTTATTATGTACATATTTTTTATACGTATTTACATTACTTAATGTGTATTTTGTTTATATATTTTTAAACAAATCTACGTTATTATATGTATTTGTATAAATATTTTGATACAGATTTACATTATTTTATGTATTTTGTATGTACATTTAATTCAAATTTAGCTTATTTTAGCTGTATTTTGTATATATATTTTCTTACAAATTTAATAACTTCTGTGTATTTTTGTATATAGTTTTATACAAATTTACGATATTTTATGTGTATTTTGTATATTTATATATATACAAATACACTTTCTTTTACTGGTATTTTGTTTATTTATTTTGATATGATTTTTATGTGTATTTTGTATTCATTTTTTTATACGTATTTACTTTTTTATGTGTATTTTGTATATATCTTTATAGAAATCAACGTTATTTTATGTGTATTCGTATTTATGTTTTGAAACAAATTTACATTGTTTTATATGTATTTTGCATATCTATTTCAATACAAATTTACCTTACAGTATGTGCATTTTTTATATTTATTTTAATACAAATTTTAATATTTTATGTGTATTTTGGTATATATATTTTTATAAAAAATTCGTTAATTTATGGCTATTTTGCATCTTTATTTTCATACAAATTTACATTATTTTATTAATATTCTGTGTATTTATTTTGACACGATTTTACATTATTCTATTTGTGTTTTGTATATATTTTTTTATACATATTTACATTATTTAATTAGTATTTTGTATATATATTTGATACAAATTTACGTTATTTTAAGTGTATATGTTTATATATTTTCATTCAAACTTCCATTATTTTATGTGTATTTTGTATATGTATTTCAATACAAATTTACCTAATTTTATGTGTATTTTGTATATTTATTTTCATACAAATTTAAATTATTTTTGTGTATTTTTGTATATAGTTTGATACTAACTTAGGTTATTTTATGAGTATTTTGTATATCTATTTTCATACAAATACACATTCTTTTATTGATATTTTGTTTATTTATTTTGACGAGAATTTAAATTATTTAATGTGTATTTTGTATATATATTTTTATACGTATTTACATAATTTCATGTGTATTTTGTATATATATTTCTATAGAAATCTACGTTATATTATGTGTATTCGTATAGAGATTTTTAAACAAATTTACACTTTTATGTGTATTTTGCATATTTTTTCAATATAAATTTTCCTTAATGTATACGCTTTTGTATATTAATTTTAATACAAATTTAATTATTCTATGTGTATTTTTGTATATGTATTTTTATAAAAATATGCTTTATTTTATGGGTATTTTGCATCTTTATTTTCATTCAAATTTACGTTAATTTATTGATATTCTGCTCATTCATTTTGATACGATTTGAAATTATTCTATGTGTATTTTGTATATATTTTTCATACAAATTTACGTTATTTTATGTGTATTTGTTTATATATTTTGACACAAATTTACAATATATTTGGGTATTTTGTATATATATTTCAAAAGAAATTTACCTAGTTTTATGTGTATTTTGAATATCTATTTTCATACAAACTCAAATTATTTCTATGTATTTTTGTATATATTTCAATACAAATTTTAGTTATGTTATGTGTATTTTGTAAATCTATTTTCATTCAAATATATATTATTTTATTGGTATTTTGTTGATTTATATTGATACGAATTCACATTATTTTATATGTACTTTTTATATATATTTTTATACGCATTTACAATATTCAATATTTATTTTGAATATATAATTTTATACAAATTCATATTATTTCATATGTATTTCTATATATATTTTCATATAAATTTACATTATTTTATGTGTATTTTGTACATATATTTCATTACAAATTTGAATTATTTTATGTTTATTCTTTTATTGATATTTTGTTTTTTTATTTTGTTTCGAATTTATATTATTTTATGTGTATTTTGTTTACATTTTTTTATACGTATTTACCTAATTTTATATGTATTTTGTATATATATTTTTATAGAAATCTACGTTATTTTATGTATATTCGTATATATATTTTGAAACAAATTTACATTGTTTTATATGTATTTTTGCATATCTCTTTCAATAGAAGTTTACCTTATTGTATGTGCATTTTGTATATTTATTTCAATACAAATTTAAATATTTTATGTGTATTTTGGTATATATATTTTTATAAGAAATGCGCTATTTGATGGGAATTTTGCATCTTTATTTTCATACAAATTTACATTATTTTATTAATATTCGGTGTATTTATTTTGATAAAATTTTACATTATTCTATTTGTTTTTTGTATATATATATTTTTATACATATTTACATTATTTAATGTGTATCTTCAATATATATTTCATACAAATTTATTATCTATTATTCATTTTCATACAAATACATTCTTTTCATGATATTTTGTTTATTTATTTTGACACGAATTTACATTACTTAATATATATATATATATATATATATATATATATATATATATAAATATATATATATATATATATATATATATATATATATATCTATATATATATATATATATATATATATATATATATTTTTATATACGTGTATTTTGTATATATATTTCTATAGAAATCTACGTTATTTTATGTGTATTCGTATGTATATTTTGAAACAAATTTACACTGTTTTATTTTTGTTTATGTATTTAAAAAAAAATGCTTTATCTTATGGGTATTTTGCATCTTTATTTTCTTACAAATTTAAATTATTTCATTGATATTCTGTGTACTTATTTTGATACGATTTTACATTATTCTATGTATAACAAAAATAAATACAGAATACACAAAAATAGATATGCAAAATACATAACACAATGTAAATTTGTTTCAAAATATATATACGAATACACATGAAATAAGGTTGATTTCTATAAAAATATATATACAAAATAAACATAAAATTAAGTAAATCCGTATAAAATATGTATACAAAATACACATAAAATAATGTAAATTAGTATCAAAATAAATAAACAAAATACCAATAAAAGAATGTGTATTTGTATAAATAAATAAATAAATAAATAAATAAATAAATAAATAAATAAATAAATATATATATATATATATATATATATATATATATATATATATATATATATATATATATATATATATATATATATATCTATATCTATATATATATCTATCTATCTATCTATCTATATATATATATATATATATATATATATATATATATATATATATATATATATATATATATATATATATATATAAACTATACAAAATACACATGAAATAATGTAAATACGTATAAAAATATATATACAAAATACACATTAAATAATGTAAATTCGCGTCAAAATAAATAAACAAAAAATCAATAAAAGAATGTGTATTTGTATGAAAATAGATATACAAAATTCACATAAAATAACCTAAATTTGTATCAAACTATATACAAAAATACACAAAAATATTTTAAATTTGTATGAAAATAAATATACAAAATACACATAAAACTAGGTAAATTTGTATTGAAATACACACACACAAAATACAATAAATATGAAAGAAAGAAAATACATAAACAAATACACTTAGAATAACCTAAATTTGTATAAAAAACGTTATTTTATGTGTATTCGTATGTATATTTTGAAACAAATTTACACTGTTTTATTTTTGTATATGTATTTAAAAAAAAAATATGCTTTATCTTATGGGTATTTTGCATCTTTATTTTCTTAAAAATTTAAATTATTTTATTGATATTCTGTGTACTTATTTTGATACGATTTTGCATTATTCTATGTATAACAAAAATAAATACAGAATACACAAAAATAGATATGCAAAATACATATAAACAATGTAAATTTGTTTCAAAATATATATACGAATACACATGAAATGAGGTAGATTTCTATAAAAATATATATACAAAATACACATAAAATTAAGTAAATACGTATAAAAAACGTATACAAATTACACATAAAATAATGTAAATTAGTATCAAAATAAATAATCAAAATACCAATAAAAGAATGTGTCTTTGTATAAAAAAATAAATAAATATATATATATATATATATATATATATATATATATATATATATATATATATATATATATATATATATATATATATATATATATATATATATATATATATATATATATATATATATATATAAATACATATAAAACAATGTAAATTTTTCAAAATATATATACGAAGACACATAAAATAATGTAGATTTCTAAAAAATATATATACAAAATACACATAAAATGAAGTAAATACGTATAAAAAAATGTATACAAAATACAAATAAAATAATGTAAATTCGTATCAAAATAAATAAACAAAATACCAATAAAAGAATGTGTATTTGTATAAATATAAATCTACAAAATACACTTAAAATAAGGTAAATTTATATAAAACTATATACAAAAATACACAGAGGTAATTAAATTTGTATGAAAATATATACAAAATACACACAAAATAAGCTAAATTTGAATTGAAATATATTTACAAAATACATGAAATAAAGTAAATTTGCATCAAAATATTTATACAAATACACATATAATAACGTAAATTTGTATGAAAATATATCAACAAAATACACATTAAATAATGTAAATACGTATAAAAAAATATGTACTAAACAAATTTACATAGTTTGATGTGTATTTTGCATATTTTTTCAATACAAATCTACCTTATTGTATGTGCATTTTGTATATTAATATTAATACAAATTTGATTAATCTATATGTATTTTTGTATATGTATTTTTTTAAAAATATGGTTTATTTGATGGGTATTTTGCATATTTATTTTCATACAAATTTACATTATTTTTTTCATATTCTGTGTATTTATTTTGATATGATTTTACATTATTCTATGTGTATTTTGTATATATATTTTATATAAAATGTATTTGTTTTCATTTCATACAAATCTACATTATTTTATGTGTTTTTTGTACATGTATTTAAATACAAATTTAACTAGTTATATGTGTATTTTGTATATCTATTTTGTATGTATACTTTCATAGAAATTTACTCTATTTTATGAGTATTCGTATATATGTTTTGATACAAATTTACATTATTAATGTGTATTTTGCATATCTATTTCAATACAAATTTACTTTATTGTATGTGCATGTTGTATATTTATTTTAATACAAATTTAATTATTTTATATGTATTTTTGTATATATATTTTTATGCAAATATGCGTTATTATATGGATATTTTGCGTCTTTATTTTCATACAAATTTACATTATTTTATTGATATTCTCTTTATTTATTTTGATACGATTTAACATTACTCTATGTGTATTTTGTATATATTTTTTTGATACATATTTACAATATTTAATGTTCATTTTGTATATATATTTTATCCAAATTTACATTATTTTATGTGTATTTGTTTATATATTTTCATACAAATTTACACGATTTTATGTGTTTTTTGTATATATATTTTTCTACGTATTTAAATTATTTTATGTGTATTTTGTATATACATTTTCATAAAAAAATTGTTATTTTATTGTGTGTATAAGTATATATTTTCATACAAATTTTAAACAAATTCATGTTATTTAATGTGTATTTGTATCAAAATTTGTATCAAAATAAATAAACAAAATTCCGATAAAACGTATATTTGTAGGAAAATAAATACCGAAAATACACATAAAATAACGAAAATTTGTATAAAAATATATACAAAAAAAAATAATATCAATTTGTATGAAAATCGATATACAAAATACACATATAATTAGTTACATTTGTATTTAAATACATGTACAAAATACACGTAAAACTATGTAAATTTGTATGAAATGAAAACAAATACACATAAAATAACGTACATTTGTATGAAATATATATACTAAATACACATAGAATAATGTAAAATCGTATCAAAATAAGTACACAGAATATCAATAAAATAATTTAAATTTGTATGAAAATAAAGATGAAAAATACCCATAAAATAAAGCATATTTTTTTAAAAAATACATATACAAAAATACACATAGAAGAATTAAATTTGTATTAAAATTAATATACAAAATGCATATACAATAAGGTTAATTTGTATTGAAAAAATAAGCAAAATACACATAAAACAGTGTAAATTTGTTTCAGAAAATATATACGAATACACATAAAATAACGTTGATTTCTATAGGAATATATATACAAAATAATGTAAATTCGCGTCAAAATAAATAAACAAAATATCAATAAAAGAAAGTGTATTTGTATGAAAATAGATATACAAAATACACATAAAATAACCTAAATTTGCATCAAACTATATACAAAAATACACAAAAATATTTTAAATTTGTATGAAAATAAATATACAAAATACACATGAAATTAGGTAAATTTGTATTGAAATACATATACAAAATATACATAATATAATGTAAATTTGAATGAAAATACATAAACAAATACACTCAAAATAACGTAAATTTGTATAAAAAAATATATACAAAACACATATAGAATAATGTAAAATCGTATCAAAATAAATACACAGAATATTAATAAAATAATGTAAATTTGTATGAAAATAAAGAGGCAAAATACCGATAATATAACGCTTTTTTTTTATTTATAAAAATATATATACCAAAATACACATAAAAAAAATAAATTTGTAATAAAATAAATATATAAAACCCCATACAATAAGGTAAATTTGTATTGAAATAGATATGCAAAATACATATAAAACAATGTAAATTTGTTTCAAAATATATATACGAATACACATAAAATAACGTAGATTTCTATAAAAAAATACGTATAAAAAAATGCATACAAAATACACATAAAATAATATAAATAAATAAACAAAATACCAATAAAAGAATGTGTATTTGTAATACACATATAATTAGTTAAATTTGTATTTTAATACATGTACAAAATACACATAAAATTATGTAAATTTATATGAAATGAAAACAAATACACATAAAATAACGTACATTTGTATAAAATATATATACAAAATACACATAGAATAATGTAAAACCGTATCAAAATAAGTACACAGAATATCAATAAAATAATTTAAATTTGTATGAAAACAAAGATGCAAAATACCCATAAAATAAAGCATATTTGAAACAAAAATTACATATACAAAAATACAGATAGAATAATTAAATTTGTATTAAAATTAATATACAAAATGTACATACAATAAGGTAAATTTGTATTGAAAAAATACGCAAAATTCACATAAAACAGTGTAAATTTGTTTCAAAATATATATAAGAATACACATAAAATAACGTTGATTTCTATAGGAATATATATAAAAAATACACATGAAATGACGTAAATACGTATAAAAATATATATACAAAATACACATTAAATAATATAAATTCGCGTCAAAATAAATAATCAAAATATCAATAAAAGAATGTGTATTTGTATGAAAATAGATATTCAAAATACACATAAAATAACCTAAATTTGTATCAAACTATATACAAAAATACACAAAAATATTTTAAATTTGTATGAAAATAAATATACAAAATACACATAAAATTAGGTAAATTTGTATTGAAATACATATACAAAATACACATAAAATAAAGTAAATTTGAATGAAAATACATAAATAAATACACTTAAAATAACGTAAATTTGTGTAAAAAAATATATACAAAACACAAATAGAATAATGTAAAATCGTATCAAAATAAATACACAGAATATTAATAAAATAATTTAAATTTGTATGAAAATAAAGAGGCAAAATACCCATAAAATAACGCATTTTTTTTATTTATAAAAATATGTATACCAAAATACACATAAAAAAATTAAATTTGTATTAAAATAAATATATAAAAAAACACATACAATAAGGTAAATTTGTATTGAAAGAGATATGCAAAAATTTGTTTTAAAATATGTATACGAATACACATAAAATAACGTAGATTTCTATAAAAATATATATACAATATACACATAAAATGAAGTAAATACGTATAAAAAAAATGAATACAAAATACACATAAAATAATGTAAATTCGTATAAAAAAAAAATACCAATAAAAGAATGTGTATTTGTATAAATACAAATATACAAAATACACATAAAATAACGTAAATTTATATAAAACTATATACAAAAATACACAGAAGTAATTAAATTTGTATGAAAATAGATATACAAAATAAGGTAAACTCGTATCAAACTCAATAAACAAAATTCAGATAAAAGAACGTATATTTGTAGAAAAATAAATATACAAAATACACATAAAATAACGAGAATTTGTATGAAAATATATACAAAAATAAACAAAAATAATTTCAATTTGTATGAAAATAGGTATTCAAAAATACACATATAATTAGTTAAATTTGTCTTTAAAAACATGTACAAAATACACATAAAATAATGTAAATTTGTAAGAAATTAAAACAAATACACATAAAATAACGTACATTTGTATAAAATATATATAAAAAATACACATAGAATAATGTAAAATCGTATCAAAATAAATACACAGAATATCAATAAAATAACGTAAATTTGTATGAAAATAAAGGTACAAAATACCCATAAAATTAAGCATATTTTTATAAAAAATATATATACAAAAATACACATTCAATATTTAAATTTGTATTAAAAAGTAATATACAAAATGCACATTCAATAAGGTAATTATTTTTTTTAAATATGCAAAATACACATAAGACAATGTAAATATATATACGAATACAGATAAAACAACGTAGATTTCTATTGAAATATATATACAAAATGCACTTGAGATGCTGTAAATACGTATAAAAATATATATCCAAAATAGACAATAAATAAAGTAAATTCGTGCCAAAATAAATGAACAAAATATCAATAAAAGAATGTGTATTTGTATGAAAATACATATACAAAATACACATAATATAATGTAAATTTGAATGAAAATACATAAACAAATACACTTAAAATAACGTAAATTTGTATAAAAAATATATACAAAACACAAATAGAATAATGTAAAATCGTATCAAAATAAATACACAGAATATTAATAAAATAATGTAAATTTGTATGAAAATAAAGAGGCAAAATACCGATAAAATAACGCATTTTTTTATTTATAAAAATATATATACCAAAATACACATAAAAAATTAAATTTGTATTAAAATAAATATATAAAACACCCATACAATAAGGTAAATTTGTATTGAAATACATATGCAAAATACATATAAAACAATGTAAATTTGTTTCAAAATATATATACGAATACACATAAAATAACGTAGATTTCTATAAAAAATACGTATAAAAAAATGCATACAAAATACACATAAAATAATATAAATTCGTATCAAAATAAATAAACAAAATACCAATAAAAGAATGTGTATTTGTAATACACATATAATTAGTTAAATTTGTATTTTAATACATGTACAAAATACACATAAAATTATGTAAATTTGAATGAAATGAAAACAAATACACATAAAATAACGTACATTTGTATAAAATATATATACAAAATACACATAGAATAATGTAAAACCGTATCAAAATAAGTACACAGAATATCAATAAAATAATTTAAATTTGTATGAAAACAAAGATGCAAAATACCCATAAAATAAAGCATATTTAAAAAAAAATTACATATACAAAAATACACAGAATAATTAAATTTGTATTAAAATTAATATACAAAATGTACATACAATAAGGTAAATTTGTATTGAAAAAATACGCAAAATTCACATAAAACAGTGTAAATTTGTTTCAAAATATATATACGAATACACATAAAATAACGTTGATTTCTATAGGAATATATATTAAAAATACACATGAAATGATGTAAATACGTATAAAAATATATATACAAAATACACATTAAATAATATAAATTCGCGTCAAAATAAATAATCAAAATATCAATAAAAGAATGTGTATTTGTATGAAAATAGATATTCAAAATACACATAAAATAACCTAAATTTGTATCAAACTATATACAAAAATACACAAAAATATTTTAAATTTGTATGAAAATAAATATATAAAATACACATAAAATTAGGTAAATTTGTATTGAAATACATATACAAAATACACATAAAATAATGTAAATTTGAATGAAAATACATAAATAAATACACTTAAAATAACGTAAATTTGTGTAAAAAAATATATACAAAACACAAATAGAATAATGTAAAATCGTATCAAAATAAATACACAGAGTATTAATAAAATAATTTAAATTTGTATGAAAATAAAGAGGCAAAATACCCATAAAATAACGCATTTTTTTTATTTATAAAAATATGTATACCAAAATACACATAAAAAAATTAAATTTGTATTAAAATAAATATATAAAAAACACATACAATAAGGTAAATTTGTATTGAAAGAGATATGCAAAAATTTGTTTTAAAAATAAAATAACGTAGATTTCTATAAAAATATATATACAATATAAACATAAAATGAAGTAAATACGTATAAAAAAAATGTATACAAAATACACATAAAATAATGTAAATTCGTATCAAAAAAAAAATTAACAAAATACCAATAAAAGAATGTGTATTTGTATAAATATAAATATACAAAATACACATAAAATAACGTAAATTCATATAAAACTATATACAAAAATACACAAAAGTAATTAAATTTGTATGAAAATAGATATACAAAATAAGGTAAACTCGTATCAAACTCAATAAACAAAATTTAGATAAAAGAACGTATATTTGTAGAAAAATAAATATACAAAATACACATAAAATAACGAGAATTTGTATGAAAATATATACAAAAATAAACAAAAATAATTTCAATTTGTATGAAAATAGGTATTCAAAATACACATATAATTAGTAAAATTTGTCTTTAAATACATGTACAAAATACACATAAAATAATGTAAATTTGTAAGAAATTAAAACAAATACACACAAAATAACGTTTATTTGTATAAAATATATATAAAAAATACACATAGAATAATGTAAAATCGTATCAAAATAAATACACAGAATATCAATAAAATAACGTAAATTTGTATGAAAATAAAGGTACAAAATACCCATAAAATTAAGCACATTTTTATAAAAAATATATATACAAAAATACACATTCAATATTGTATTAAAAGTAATATACAAAATGCACATTCAATGAGGTAACTATTTTTTTTAAATATGCAAAATACACATAAGACAATGTAAATATATATACGAATACACATAAAATAACGTAGATTTCTATAGAAATATATATACAAAATGCACTTGAGATGCTGTAAATACGTATAAAAATATATATACAAAATAGACATTAAATAATGTAGATTCGTGTCAAAATAAATAAACAAAATATCAATAAAAGAATGTGTATTTGTATGAAAATACATATACAAAATACACATAAAATAACGTAAATTTGTATAAAACTATGGAAATTTGTATGAAAATATATAAACAAATACACATAAAATAACGTAAATATGAATAAAATATATATACAAAATATACATTAAGTAATGTAAATATGTATAAAAATATATATACAAAATACACATAGAATAATGTTAAATCGTATCAAAATAAATAAAGAGAATATCAATTAAATAATGTAAATTTGTATGAAAATAAAGATGCAAAATACCCATATAATAACGTATATTTGCATAAAAATATATATACAAAAATACACATGAAATAATTAAATTTATATTAAAATAAATATACAATAAAGTAAATTTGTATTGAAATAGATATGTAAAATACACATCAATAATGTAAATTTGTATCAAAATATATATACGAATACACATAAAATAGAGTAAATTTCTATGAAAATATACATACAAAATACACATAAACTTATGTAAATAGTAAAAAATATATATACCAAATACACCTAAAATAAAGTAAATTCGTATCAAAATAAATAAACAAAATTCCGATGAAAGAACGTATAATTGTAGGAAAATAAATATACAAAATATACATAAAATAACGGAAATTTGTATAAAAATTTATAGAAAAAAAATTCAATTTGTTTGAAAATAGATACACAAAATACACATATAATTAGTTAAATTTGTCTTTAAATACATGTACAAAATACATATAAAATAATGTAAATTTTTATGTGCATTTTTGTACATATATTTTTATAGAAACTTAAAACGTTATTTTATGTGTATTTTGTATATGTTTTCTCATACAAATTTACATTATTTAATTAGTTTTTTGTTTATTTATTTTGATACGAATGAATTGATTATTTGTGTATTTTGTAAATATTTTTTTATTCGTATTTACATTACTTAATGTGTATTTTGTTTATATATTTTTTTACAAATTTACGTTATTATACAGTATGTATATTTGTTAAAAATATTTTGAAACGAATTTACTTTATTTTATGTATTTTGTATATATATTTCAACTCAAATTTAGCTTATTTTGTGTCTATTTTGTATATCTATTTTCATACAAATTTAAATACTTCTGTGTATTTTTGTATATAGTTTTATACAAATTTACGTTATTTTATGTGCATTTTGTATATTTATATTTATACAAATACACATTCTCTTATTGGTATTTTGTTTATTTATATTTATACGAATTTACATTATTTTATGTGTATTTTGTATACATTTTTGATTCGTATTTACTTAATTTTATTGTATTTCGTATATATATATTTATAGAAATCTACGTTATTTTATGTGTATTCGTATATATATTTTATATTGTATATATTATATATTGTTTTATGTGTATTTTCCATATCTATTTCAATACAAATTTACCTTATTGTATGTGCATTTTGTATATTTATTTTAATACAAATTCAAATATTTTATGTGTATTTTGGCATGTATAATTTTATAAAAAAATGCGTTATTTTATAGGTATTTTGCATCTTAGTTTTCATACAAATGTACATTATTTTATTAATATTCTGTGTATATATTTTGATACGATTTTATATTATACTATTTGTGTTTTGTATATATTTTTTTATTTATTTAATGTGTATTTTTATATATATATATTTTATACAAACTAACGTTATTTTAAGTGTATTTGTATATATAATCTCATTCAAATTTACATTATTTTAAGAGTATTTTGTATATGTATTTTATTACAAATTTACCTAATTTTATGTGTATTTTGTATATTTATTTTCATACAAATTTAAATTATTTTTGTGTTTTTTTGTATATACATATAGAGTAAATTTCTATGAAAATATATATTCAAAATACATATAAAATTATGTAAATAAGTATAAAACGTAATTACATTATTTAATGTGTATTTTGTTTATATATTTTTATATAAAATTTACGTAATTATATGTGTATTTGTAAAAATATTCTGATACAAATTTACTTTATTTTATGTATTTTGTACATATATTTTAATTCAAATTAAGCTTACTTTGTGTGTATTTTGTATATCTATTTTCATACAAATTTTATTACTTCTGTGTATCTTTCTATATTGTTTTATATAAATTTACCTTATTTTATGTGCATTTTGTATATTTATATTTATACATATATGCAAAATACATATAAAACAATGTAAATTTTTTTCAAAATATATATACGAATACACATAAAATAACGTAGATTTCTATAAAAATATATATACAAAATACACATAAAATGAAATAAATACTTATAAAAAAATGTATACAAAATACACATGAAATAATGTAGATTCTTATCAAAATAAATAAACAAAATACCAATAAAAGAATGTGTATTTGTATAAATATAAATATACAAAATACACATAAAATAACGTAAATTTATATAAAACTATATACAAAAATACTCAGAAGTAATTAATTTTGTATGAAAATATACATACAAAATACACACAAAATAAGCTAAATTTGAATTGAAATATATATACAAAATACATGAAATAAAGTAAATTTGTATCAAAATATTTATACAAATACACATATAATAACGTAAATTTGTATGAAAATATATAAACAAAATACACATTAAATAATGTAAATACGTATAAAAAAATGTGTACAAAATACACATTTAATCATGTAATTCGTATCAAAATAAATAATCAAAATGCCAATAAAAGAATGTGTACTTGTAAAAATATAAATATACAAAATACACATAAAATAACGTAAAATTGTATAAAACTATATACAAAAATATACAGAAGTATTTAAATTCGTATGAAAATAGATATACAAAAGACACATAAAATAAGCTAAATTAGAATTGAAATAAATATAGAAAATACATAAAATAATGCAAATTTATATCAAAATATATATTCAAATACACATATAATAACGTAAATTTGTATAAAAATATATAAATAAAATACACATTAAATAATGTAAATAGGTATAAAATATATACACCGAAAATTAATAAAATAATGTAAATTTGTATGAAAATAAAGATGCAAAATTCCCATCAAATAGCGCATATCTTATGAAAATATATATACAAAAATACACATAAAATATTTAGATTTGTATTGAAATAAATATACAAAATGCACATTCAATAAGGTAAACATCTATTGAAAGAGATATGCAAAAATACATATAAAACAATTTAAATTTGTTTCAAAATATATATACGAATACACATAAAATAACGTAGATTTCTATAAAAATATATATACAAAATACACATAAAATTAAGTAAATATGTATAAAAAAATGTAAACAAAATACACATAAAATAATGTAAATTCGAAACAAAATAAATAAACAAAATACCAATAAAAGAATGTGTATTTGTATAAATATAAATGTTCAAAATACACATACAAAATAAACATAAAATAAGGTAAATTTGTAATGAAATATATGTACAAAATACACATAAAATAATGTAAATTTATATGAAAATATATATACAAATACACATAAAATACCATGAATTTGTATAAAATTATATATTCAAAATAAATATTAAATAATGTAAATGCGTATAAAAATATATATAAAAAGTACATATAAAATAATGTAAATTCGTATCAATATAAATCAACAAAATACCAATAAAATAATATATATTTGAATGAAAATAGAATTACAAAATACACATAACATAACTAAAATTTGTCTTGAAATATATACAAAAATACATATAAATAATTTGAGTTTATGAAAATAGATATTCAAAATACACATACAACTAGATAAATTTCTTTTGAAATATATATACAAAATACCCATAAAATATTGAAAATTTGTGTCAAAATATATAAACAAATACACATAAAATAACTTAAAATAACGTAAATATGTATCAAATATATATACAAAAAACACATTAAATAATGTAAAAATGTATAAAAAAATATATACAAAACACAAATAAAATAATGTAAAATCGTATCAAAATAAACACAGAAAATATTAATAAAATAATGTAAATTTGTATGAAAATTAAGATGCAAAATACCCATAAAATAACGCATTTTTTATAAAAAATATTTATACCAAGACACACATAAAATATTTGAATTTGTAATAAAATAAATATACAAAATGCACATACAATAAGGTAAATTTGTATTGAAATAGATATGCAAAATACATATAAAACCATGTAAATTTTTTTCAAAAAATATATACGAATACACATTAAAATAACGTAGATTTCTATGAAAATAAATATACAAAATACACATAAAATGAAGTAAATACTTATAAAAAAAAGGTATACAAAATATACATAAAATAATGTAAACTCGTATTAAAATAAATAAACAAAATACTAATAAAAGAATGTGTATTGTATAAATATAAATATACAAAATGCAAATAAAATAACGTAAATTTATATAAAACTATATGCAAAAATACACAGAAGTAATTAAATTTGTGTGAAAATAGATATACAAAATACATGTGTATTTTGTATATTTATTTTCATACAAATTGAAATTATATTTTTTTATTTTTTTATATAGTTTCATACAAATTTTCGTTATTTTATGTGTATTTTGTATATTTATTTTTTTCTGCAAATATACGTTCTTTTATCTGAATTTTGTTTATTGAATTTGAAACGAATTTACCTTATTGTGTATATCTATTTTCATACAAATTAAAATACTTCTGTGTATTTTTGTATATAGTTTTATATAAATTTACGTTATTTTTTGTGTATTTTGTATATTTATATTTATACAAATACACATTCTTTTATTGGTATTTTGGGTATTTATTTTGATACGAATTTACATTATTTTATGTGTATTTTGTATACATTTTTTTTATACGTATTTACTTCATTTTGTGGATTTTGAATATATATATTTCTATAGAAATCTACGTTATTTTATGAGTATTCGTATATATATTTTGAAACAAATTTACATTGTTTTATATGTATTTTGCATATCTATTTCAATAAAAATTTACCTGATTGTATGTGTTTTTTATATATTTATTTTAATTCAAATTTAATTTTTTTATGTATATTTTGGTATATATATTTTTATTAATAAAAAAAATGCGTTATTTTATGGATATTTTGCCTCTTTATTTTCATACAAATTTACATTATTTTATTAATATTCAAAATACACATAAAATGAAGTAAATACGTATAAAAAAATGAATACAAAATATACATAAAAATCGTATCAAAATAAATAAACAAAATACCAGTAAAAGAATGTGTATTTGTATAAATATAAACATACAAAATACACATAAAATATCATAAGTTTTTATGAAACTATACACACAAATACACAGAAGTAATTAAATTTGTATGAAAATATATATACAAAATACAGCTAAAATAAGCTAAATTTGAATTGAAATGTACATACAAAATACATAAAATAATGTAAATCTGTATCAAAATACTTATACAAATACATATAATAACGTAGATTTGTTTAAAAATATATAAACAAAATACACATTAAGTAATGTAAATACGTATAAAAAATATGTACAAAATACACATATAATCATATAATTCGTATCAAAATAAATAAACAATATAGCAATAAAATAATGTAAATTTGTATGAGAAAACATATACAAATAACGCAAATTTCTAAAAAATATATGTACAAAAATGCACATAAAATAAAGGAAATTTGCAAAAAAATATATATATAAAACACTCACTAAATAATGCAAATGCGTACATAAAATAACCTAAATTTGTATAAAACTATATACAAAAATACACAAAAATAATTTAAATTTGTTTGAAAAGAAATATACAAAATACACATAAAATTACGTAAATTTGTATTGAAATACATATACAAAATACACATCAAATAATGTAAATTTGAATGAAAATATATAAACAAATACACCTAAAATAACGTAAATTTGTGTAAAATATATATACAAGATACACATTAAATAATGTAAATGTGTATAAAAAATATATATACAAAAAACAAATAGAATAATGTAAAATCGTATCAAAATAAATACACAGAATATATATAAAATAATGTAAATTTGCATGAAAATAAAGATGCAAAATTCCCCAAAAATATCGCATTTTTTATAAAAATATATTTACCAAAATACACATAAAATATTTAAATTTGTATTGAAATAAATATACAAAATGCATATACAGTAAGGTAAATTTGTATTGAAAGAGATATTCAAAAATACATATAAAACAAAGTAAATTTGTTTCAAAATATATATACGAATACACATGAAATAAAGTAGATTTCTATAGAAATATATATACAAAATACATATAAAATTATGTAAATACGTATAAAAATATATATACAAAATACATATCAAATAATGTAAATTCATGTCAAAATAAATAAACAAAATATCATGAAAAGAATGTGTATTTGTATGAAAATAGATAATAGATAATAAATGTGTATAAAATATATATGCAAGATACACATTAAATAATGTAAATATGTATAAAAAAGTATATACAAAAAACAAATAGAATAATGTAACATTGTATCAAAATAAATACACCGAATATTAATAAAATAATGTAAATTGGAATGAAAATAAAGATGCAAAATTCCCATAAAATAGCGCATTTCTTATAAAAATATATATACCAAAAAACACATAAAATATTTAAATTTGCATTGAAAAAAATATACAAAATGCACATACAATAAGGTAAATTTGTATTGAAAGAGATATGGAAAAATACATATAAAACAATGTAAATTTGTTTCAAAAAATATACGAATACAAATAAAAAAAACGTAGATTTTTATAAAAATATATATACAAAATACACATAAAATTAAGTAAATACGTATAAAAATATGTATACAAAATACAAATAAAATAATGTAATTTCTAATTAAAATAAATGTAAATTTGAATGAAAATATAAACAAATACACTTAAAATAACGTAAATTTGTATAAAATATATATGCAAGATACACATTAAATAATGTAAATGTGTATAAAAAAATATATACAAAAAACAAATAGAATAATGTAAAATCGTATCAAAATATATACACAGAATATCAGTAAAATAATGTAAATTTGTATGAAAATAAAGATGCAAAATTCCCAAAAACGATCGCATTTTTTATAAAAATATATATACCAAAATACACATAAAATAATTAAATTTGTATTGAAATAAATATACAAAATGCATATACAGTAAGGTAAATTTGTATTAAAAGAGATATTCAAATATACATATAAAATAATGTAGATTTGTTTCAAAAAATATATACGAATACACATAAAATAAAGTAGATTTCTATAGAAATATATATACAAAATACATATAAAATTATGTAAATACGTATAAAAATATATATACAAAATACATATCAAATAATGTAAATTCGTGTCAAAATAAATAAACAAAATATCATGAAAAGAATGTGTATTTGTATGAAAATAGATAATATATAATAAATTTGTATAAAATATATATGCAAGATACACATTAAATAATGTAAATATGTATAAAAAAAGTATATACAAAAAACAAATAGAATAATGTAACATCGTATCAAAATAAATACACGGAATATTAATAAAATAATGTAAATTTGTATGAAAATAAAGATGCAAAATTCCCATAAAATAGCGCATTTCTTATAAAAATATATATACCAAAATACACATAAAATATTTAAATTTGCATTGAAATAAATTTACAAAATGCACATACAATAAGGTAAATTTGTATTGAAAGAGATATGCAAAAATACATATAAAACAATGTAAATTTTTTTCAAAATATATATACGAATATAAATAAAAAAACGTATATTTCTATAAAAAATATATATGCAAAATACACATAAAATTAAGTAAATACGTATAAAAAAATGTATACAAAATACACATAAAATAATGTAATTTCGAATTAAAATAAATGTAAATTTGAATGAAAATATATAAACAAATACACTTAAAATAACGTAAATTTGTATAAAATATATATGCAAGATACACATTAAATAATGTAAATGTGTATAAAAAATATATACAAAAAACAAATAGAATAATGTAAAATCGTATCAAAATAAATACACAGAATATCAATAAAATAATGTAAATTTGTATGAAAATAAAGTTGCAAAATTCCCAAAAATCATCGTATTTTGTATAAAAATATATTTACCAAAATACACATAAAATATTTAAATTTGTATTGAAATAAATATACAAAATGCATGTACAGTAAGGTAAATTTGTATTGAAAGACATATTCAAAAATACATATAAAACAATGTAAATTTGTTTCAAAATATATATACGAATACACATAAAATAAAGTAGATTTCTATAGAAATATATATACAAAATACATATGAAATTATGTATATATATATATATATATACATATATATATATATATATATATATATATATATATATATATATATATAGATATATATATATATATATATATATATATATATATATATATATATATATATATATATATATATATATATATATATATATATATATATATAAATATATATATATATATATATATATATATATATATATATATATATATACAAAAAACAAATAGAATAATGTAACATCGTATCAAAATAAATACACCGAATATTAATAAAATAATGTAAATTTGTATGAAAATAAAGATGCAAAATTCCCATAAAATAGCGCATTTCTTATAAAAATATATATACCAAAATACACATAAAATATTTAAATTTGCATAGAAATAAATATACAAAATGCACATACAATAAGGTAAATTTGTATTGAAAGAGATATGCAAAAATACATATAAAACAATGTAAATTTGTTTCAAAATATATATACGAATACAAATAAAAAAAACGTAGATTTTTATAAAAATATATATACAAAATACACATAAAATTAAGTAAATACGTATAAAAATATGTATACAAAATACAAATAAAATAATGTAATTTCTAATTAAAATAAATGTAAATTTGAATGAAAATATATAAACAAATACACTTAAAATAACGTAAATTTGTATAAAATATATATACAAAATACACATAAAATTAAGTAAATACGTATAAAAAAATGTATACAAAATACACATAAAATACTGTAAATTCGATTTAAAATAAATAAACAAAATACCAATAAAAGAATGTGTATTTGGATAAATATAAATATAAAAAATACACATACAAAATAAACGTAAAATAAGGTAGATTTGTAATAAAATATATGTACAAAATACACATGAAATAATGTAAATTTATATGAAAATATATATACAAATACACATAAAATACCATGAATTTGTATAAAAATATATATTCAAAATAAATATTAAATAATGTTAGAGCGTATAAAAATATAGATACAAAGTACATATAAAAAGAAAATTAAGATGCAAAATACCTATAAAATAACACATTTTTTATAAAATTATTGATACCAAAATAAACATAAAATATTTGAACTTGTATTAAAATAAATATACAAAATGCATATACAATGGTAAATTTGTATTGAAATAGATATGCAAAATACATATAAAATAATGTAAATTTGTTTCAAAATATATATACGAATACACATAAAATAACGTAGATTTCTATAAAAATACATATACAAAATACACATAAAATTAAGTAAATACGTATAAAAAATGTATACAAAATACACATAAAATAATGTAAATTCGTATAAATGTAAAGAAACAATATACCAATAAAAGAATGTGTATTTGTATAAATATAAATATACAAAATGCACATAAAATAACGTAAATTTATATAAAACTATATACATAAGATAACGCAAATTTCTATAAAAATATATGTACAAAAATGAGCATTAGATAAATTTGCAAAAAAATATATATACAAAACACACATTAGATAATGTAAATGAGTATAAAAATATGTATACAAAATACCTATGAAATAATCTAAATTCGTATCGAATTAAATTAAGAAATACCAATAAAATAATGTAATTTTGGATGAAAATATATAAACAAAATACACATAAAATAACCTAAATACAAATACAAATATGCACATAAAATAATTTAAAATTGAATGAAATAAATATACAAAATAAACATAAAATAAGGTAAATTTGTAATGAAATATATGAAAAAATACACATAAAATAATATAAATTTGTATGAAAATATATATACAAATACACATTAAATAACATGAATTTGTATAAAATTTGTATCAAAATATATACTTATACACACAATAAAATAACGTAATTCTTTTATGAAAATGTATATACAAAATACACATAAAATAATTTAAACACGTAAAAAAAATATATATACAAAAAACACATAAAATAATGTAAATATGTATGAAAATATATAAACAAATACACATAAAATAATGTAAATTTGAAAAAAATATATATACAAAATGAACATTAAATAATGTAAATATATATATATATATAAAAATATATACAAAAAACACATAGAATAATGTTAAATCGTATCAAAATAAATAAAGAGAATATCAAAAAAATAATGTAAATTTGTATGAAAATATAGATGCAAAATATCCATATAATAACGCATATTTGCATAAAAATATATATACAAAAATACATATAAAATAATTAAATTTGCATTAAAATAAATATACAAAATGCACGTACAATAAAGTAAATTTGTATTGAAATAGATATGCAAAATACACTTTAATAATGTAAATTTGTATCAAAATATATATACGAATACTCATAAAATAGAGTAAATTTCTATGAAAATATACATACAAAATAGATATACAAAATACACATATAACTAATTAAATTTGTATTTAAATACATGTACAAAAAACACATAAAATAATGTAGATTTGTATGAAATGAAAACAAATACATTTTATATAAAATATATATACAAAATACACATAGAATAATGTAAAATCATATCAAAATAAATACACAGAATATCAATAAAATAATGTAAATTTGTATGAAAATAAAGATGCAAAATACCCATAAAATAAAGCATATTTTTATAAAAATACATATACAAAAATACACATAGATTAATCAAATTTGTATTAAAATTAATATACAAAATGCACATACAATAAGGTAAATTTGTATTAAAAAAATATGCAAAATACACATGAAACAATGTAAATTTGTTTCAAAATATATATACGAATACACATAAAATAACGCAGATTTCTATAGAAATATATATACAAAACACACTTGAAATAATGTAAATAAGTTTAAAAATATATATACAAAATACACATTAAATAATGTTAATTCGTGTCAAAATAAATAAAAAAACATCATGAAAAGAATGTGTATTTGTATGAAAATAGATATACAAAATACACATAAAATAACCTAAATTTGTATAAAAGTATATACAAAAATACACAAAAATAATTTAAACTTGTATGAAAATAAATATTCAAAAAACATATAAAATTAGGTAAATTTGTATTGAAATACATATACAAAATACACATAAAATAATGTGAATTTGAATAAAAATTTATAAATATATAGACTTAAAATAACGCAAATTTGTATCAAATATATATACAAAAAACATTAAATAATATAAATACGTATAAAAAAAATATATACAAAACACAAATAAAATAATGTAAAATCGTATCAAATAAATACAGAAAATATTAATAAAATAATGTAAATTTGTATGAAAATTAAGATGCAAAATACCCATAAAATAATGCATTTTTTATAAAAATATATATACGAAAAAACATAAAATATTTGATTTTGTATTAAAATAAATAGATATACAAAATACACATAAAATAAGCTAAATTTGAATTGAAATATATATACAAAATACATAAAATAATGTAAATTTGTATCAAAATACTTATACAAATACACATATTATAACGTAAATTTGTATAAAAATATACAAACAAAATACACATTAAATAATGTAAATACGTATAAAAAAATGTACAAAATACACAAATAATCATGTAATTCGTATCAAAATAAATAGACAAAATACCAATAAAATAATGTAAATTTCTATGAGAAAACATATACAAAATACACAAAAATAACGCAAATATCAATAAAAATATATATAATATAATATATTTTTATACATATTTAAAATATTTAATGTATATTTTGTATATATATTTTATCCAAATTTACGTTATTTTATATGTATTTGTTTATATATTTTCATAAAAATTTACATTATTTTATGTGAGTTTTGTATATGTATTTCAATTTAAATTTGCCTAAGTTGATGTGTATTTTGCATATCTATTTTCAAACAAATTTAAATTATTTTTGTGTATTTTTGTATATATTTTTATACAAATTTTAGTTATTTTATTTGTTTTTTGTATATATATTTACCTACAAATATACATTCTGTTATTGGAATTTTGTGTATTTAATTTTTTACGAATTTAAATTATTTTATGTGTATTTTGTATATATATTTTTCTACGTATTTAAATTATTTTATGTGTATTTTATATATACATTTTCATAAAAATCTACGTTATTTTATTGTGTGTATTCGTATATATTTTAAAACAAATTTTATACAAATTCATGTTATTTTATGTGTATTTGTATATATATTTTCATACAAATTGATATTATTTTATGTATATTCTTACATATATTTTCTTACAAATTTACCTTATTTTATGTTTATTTTGTATATTTGTTTCATTCAATTTTAAATTATTTAATGTGTATATTTGTATTTGTATTTACGTTATTTTATGTGTGTTTTCTATATATATTTTCATCCAAAATTACATGATTTTATTGTTATTTTCTTAATTTAACTTGATACGAATTTAGATTATTTCATAGGTATTTTACATACATATTTTTATACTCATTTACGTTATCTAATGTGTGTTTTGTATATATTTTTTTATGCATACTAATTTTATGTGCATTTTTGTACATATATTTTTATAGAAACTTAAAACGTTATTTTATGTGTATTTTGTATATGTTTTCTCATACAAATTTACATTATTTAATTAGTTTTTTGTTTATTTATCTTGATACGAATGACTTGATTATTTGTGTATTTTGTAAATATTTTTTTATACGTATTTACATTACTTAATGTGTATTTTGATTATATATTTTTTACAAATTTACGTTATTATATGTGTATTTCTTAAAAATATTTTGAAACGAATTTACTTTATTTTATGTATTTTGTATACATATTTCAATTCAAATTTAGCTTATTTTGTGTGTATTTTGTATATCTATTTTTATACAAATAGATATGCGCATTTTGTATATTTATATTTATACAAATACACACTCTCTTATTGGTATTTTGTTTATTTATATTTATACGAATTTACATTATTTTGTGTATTTTGTATACATTTTGATTTTATTTGTATTATATATATATATATATATATATATATATATATATATATATATATATATATATATATATATATATATATATATATATTTATAGAAATCTACGTTATTTTATGTGTATTCGTATATCTATTTTGAAACAAATTTACATTGTTTTATATGTATTTTGCATATCTATTTCAATACAAATTTACCTTATTGTATTTGCATTTTGTATATTTATTTTAATACAAATTCAAATATTTTATGTGTATTTTGGTATATATAATTTTATAAAAAAGCGTTATTTTATAGGTATTTTGCATCTTAGTTTTCATACAAATGTACATTATTTTATTAATATTCTGTGTATATTTTGATACGATTTTATATTATACTATTTGTGTTTTGTATATATTTTTTTATACATATTTTCATTATTTAATGTGTTTTTTTATATATATTTTATACAAATTAAAATTATTTTAAGTGTATTTGTTTATATAATTTCATTCAAATTTACATTATTTTAAGTGTATTTTGTATATGTATTTAAATACAAATTTACCTAATTTTATGTGTATTTTGTATATTTATTTTCATACAAATTTAAATTATTTTTGTGTTTTTTTGTATAAACATATAGAGTAAATTTCTATGATAATATATATTCAAAATACATATAAAATTATGTAAATAAGTATAAAAATATATATATCAAATACACCTAAAAAAATAAAATTCGTATAAAAAAATTAACAAAATTCCGATAAAAGAACATATATTTGTAGGAAAATAAATATACAAAATACACATAAAACTACGAAAATTTGAATAAAAATATATACAAAAAACAAAAAAATAAATTTCAATTTGTATGAAAATAGATATACAAAATACACATATAATTAGTTAAATTTGTATTTAAATACATGTACAAAATACACATAAAATAATGTAAATTTGTATGAAATGAAAACAAATTCATATAAAATAACGTGCATTTGTATAAAATAGATATACAAAATATACATAGAATATTGTAAAATCGTATCAAAATAAATACACAGAATATCAATAAAATAATGTAATTTTGTATGAAAATAAAGATGAAAAATACCCATAAAATAAAGCATATTTTTTGAAAAATACATATACAAAAATACACATAGAATAATTAAATGTGTATTAAAATTAATATACAAAATGCACGTACAATAAGGTAAATTTGTATTGAAAAAATATACAAAATGCACATAAAAGTGTAAATTTGTTTAAAAATCTAAATACGAATACACATAAAATAACGTAGATTTCTATAGAAATATATATACAAAATACACTTGAAATGATGTAAATACGTATAAAAATATATATATACAAAATACATTATTAAATAATTTAAATTCTCGTCAAAATAAATAAACAAAATATCAATAAAAGAATGTGTATTTGTATGAAAATAGATATACAAAATACTCATAAAATAACCTAAGTTTGTATAAAACTATATACAAAAATAAACAAAAATAATTTAAATTTGTATGAAAATAAATATACAAAATACACATAAAATAAGGTAAATTTATATTGAAATACATATACAAAATACACATAAAATAATGGAAATTTGAATGAAAATATATAAACATATACACTTAAAATAACGTAAATTTGTATCAAATATATATATACAAAATACACATTAAATAATGTAAATATGTATAAAAAAATATATAGAAAACACAAATAGAATAATGTAAAATCGTATCAACAATAAATACACAGAATATTAATAAAATAATGTAAATTTGTATGAAAATAAAGATGCAAATAGCCATAAAATAGCGCATTTTTTATAAAAATATATATACCAAAATACACATAAAATATTAAAATTTGTATTAAAATAAATATAAAAAATGCGCATACTATAAGGTAAATTTGTATTGAAATAGATATGCAAAATACATATAAAACAATGTAAATTTGTTTCAAAATATATATACGAATACACATAAAATAACGTAGATTTCTATAAAAATATATACAAAATACTCTTAAAATAAAGTAAATACGAATAAAAAAATGAATACAAAATACACATAAAAATCGTATCAAAATAAATAAACAAAATACCAGTAAAAGAATGTGTATTTGTATAAATATAAATATACAAAATACACATAAAATATCGTAAATTTGAATAAAACTATATACAAAAATACACAGAAGTAATTAAATTTTTTTGAAAATATATATACAAAATACAGCTAAAATAAGCTAAATTTGAATTGAAATGTACATACAAAATACATAAAATAATGTAAATCTATATCAAAATATTTATACAAATACATATAATAACGTAGATTTGTTTAAAAATATATAAACAAAATACACATTAAGTAATGTAAATACGTATAAAAAATATGTACAAAATACACATATAATCATGTAATTCGTATCAAAATAAATAAACAAAATAGCAATAAAATAATGTAAATTTTGTATGAGAAAACAAATACAAATAACGCAAATTTCTATAAAAATATATGTACAAAAATGCACATAAAATAAAGTAAATTTGCATAAAAATATATATACAAAACACACACTAAATAATGTAAATGCGTACATAAAATAACCTAAATTTGTATCAAACTATATACAAAAATACACAAAAATAATTTAAATTTGTTTGAAAAGAAATATACAAAATACACATAAAATTAGGTAAACTTGTATTGAAATACATATACAAAATACACATGAAATAATGTAAATTTGATTAAAAATATATAAACAAATACACTTAAAATAACGTAAATTTGAATAAAATATATATGCAAGATACACATTAAATAATGTAAATGTGTATAAAAAATATATTTACGAAAAAAAAAGAATAATGTAAAATCGTATCAAAATAAATACACAGAATATCAATAAAATAATGTAAATATGTATGAAAATAAAGATGCAAAATTCCCAAAAATTATCGCATTTTTTATAAAAATATATTTGCCAAAATACACATAAAATATTTAAATTTGTATTGAAATAAATATACAAAATGCATATACAGTAAGGTAAATTTGTATTGAAAGACATATTCAAAAATACATATAAAACAATGTAAATTTGTTACAAAATATATATACGAATACACATAAAATAAAGTAGATTTCTATAGAAATATATATACAAAATACATATGAAATTATGTAAATACGTATAAAAATATATATACAAAATACATATCAAATAATGTAAATTCGTGTCAAAATAAATAAACAAAATATCATGAAAAGAATGTGTATTTGAATGAAAATAGATAATAGATAATAAATTTGTATAAAATATATATGCAAGATACACATTAAATAATGTAAATATGTATAAAAAAGTATATACAAAAAACAAATAGAATAATATAACATCGTATCAAAATAAATACACCGAATATTAATAAAATAATGTAAATTTGTATAAAAATAAAGATGCAAAATTCCCATAAAATAGCGCATTTCTTATAAAAATATATATACCAAAATACACATGAAATATTTAAATTTGCATTGAAATAAATATACAAAATGCACACACAATAAGGTAAATTTATTTTGAAAGAGATATGCAAAAATACATATAAAACAATGTAAATATTTTTCAAAATATATATACGAATACAAATAAAAAAACGTAGATTTCTATAAAAATATATATACAAAATACACATAAAATTAAGTGAATACGTATAAAAAAAATGTATACAAAATACACGTAAAATAATGTAATTTCGAACTAAAATAAATGTAAATTTGAGTAAAAATATATAAACAAATACACTTAAAATAACGTAAATTTGAATAAAATATATATGCAAGATACACATTAAATAATGTAAATGTGTATAAAAAAAATATATACAAAAAACAAATAGAATAATGTAAAATCGTATCAAAATAAATACACAGAATATCAATAAAATAATGTAAATTTGTATGAAAATATAGATGCAAAATTCCCAAAAATTATCGCATTTTTTATAAAAATATATATACCAGAATACACATAAAATATTTAAATTTGTATTGAAATAAATATACAAAATGCATATACAGTAAGGTAAATTTGTATTAAAAGAGATATTCAAAAATACATATAAAACAATGTAAATTTGTTTCAAAATATATATACGAATACACATAAAATAAAGTAGATTTCTATAGAAATATATATACAAAATACATATGAAATTATGTAAATACGTATAAAAATATATATACAAAATACATATCAAATAATGTAAATTCGTGTCAAAATAAATAAACAAAATATCATGAAAAGAATGTGTATTTGTATGAAAATAGATAATAGATAATAAATTTGTATAAAATATATATGTAAGATACACATTAAATAATGTAAATATGTATAAAAAAGTATATACAAAAAACAAATAGAATAATGTAAAATCGTATCAAAATAAATACACCGAATATTAATCAAATAATATAAATTTGTATGAAAATAAAGATGCAAAATTCCCATAAAATAGCGCATTTCTTATAAAAATATATATATACAAAAATACACATTTATTATTTAAATTTGTATTGAAATAAATATACAAAATGCACATACAATAAGGTAAATTTGTATTGAAAGAGATATGCAAAAATACATATAAAACAATGTAAATTTGTTTCAAAATATATATACGAATACAAATAAAAAAACGTAGATTTCTATAAAAATATATATACAAAATACACATAAAATTAAGTAAATACGTATAAAAAAATGTATACAAAATACACATAAAATAATGTAAATTCGATTTAAAATAAATAAACAAAATACCAATAAAAGAATGTGTATTTGGATAAATATAAATATACAAAATACATATACAAAATAAACATAAAATAAGGTAGATTTGTAATGAAATATATGTACAAAATACACATAAAATAATGTAAATTTATATGAAAATATATATACAAATACACATAAAATACCATGAATTTGTATAAAATTATATATTCAAAATAAATATTAAATAATGTAAATGCGTATAAAAATATATATAAAAAGTACATATAAAATAATGTAAACTCGTATCAATAACAACGTATCAACAAAATACCAATAAAATAATATATATCTGAATGAAAATAGATCTACAAAATACACATAACATAACTAAAATTTGTATTGAAATATATAGAAAAATACATAGAATTAATTTGAGTTTGTATGAAAATAGATTTTCAAATTACACATAAAACTAGGTAAATTTCTTTTGAAATATATATACAAAATACCCATAAAATATTGTAAATTTGTGTCAAAATATATAAACAAATACACATAAAATAACGTAAAATTGTATGAAAAATATATACAAAATACACATAGAATAATGTCAAATCGTATCAAAATGAATGAGCAGAATATCAATAAAATAACGTAAATGTGTATGAAAATAAAGATGCAAAATACCCATAAAATAAAGCATATTTTTAAAAAAATACATATACAAAAATACACATAGAATAATTAAATTTGTATTAAAATTAATATACAAAATGCATATACAATAAGGTAAATTTGTATTGAAAAAATATGCAAAATACACATAAAAGTTTAAATTTGTTTAAAAATCTATATACGAATACACATAATATAACGTAGATTTCTATAGAAATATATATAAAAAATACACATGAAATGATGTAAATACGTATAAAAATATATATACAAGATACACATTAAATAATTTAAATTCTCGTCAAAATAAATAAACAAAATATTAATAAAAGAATGTGTATTTATATGAAAATATATATACAAAATACTCATAAAATAACCTGAGATTTTATAAAACTATATACAAAAATTCACAAAAATAATTTAAATTTGTATGAAAGTAAATATACAAAATACACATAAAAATATTTTGTATATCTATTTTATACAAATGTACGTTATTTTATGAGAATTTGTTTTCATTTCATACAAATTTACATTATTTTGTGTATTTTGTACATGTATATAAATACAAATTTAACTAATTATATGTGTATTTTGTATATCTATTTTCATACAAATTGAAATTTTTTTTTTGTTTTTTGTATATATTTTTAATCAAATTTTCGTAATCTTATAAAAATATATATACCAAAATACACATAAAATATTTAAATTTGCATTGAAATAAATATACAAAATGCATATACAATAAGGTAAATTTGTATTGAAAGAGATATTCAAAAATACATATAAAACAATGTAAATTTTTTTCAAAATATATATACGAATACAAATAAAAAAACGTAGATTTCTATAAAAATATATATACAAAATACACATAAAATTAAGTAAATACGTATAAAAAAATGTTTACAAAATACACATAAAATAATGTAAATTCGAATTAAAATAAATAAACAAAATACCAATAAAAGAATGTGTATTTGGATAAATATAAATATACAAATTACACATACAAAAGAAACATAAAAAAGGTAGATTTGTTATAAAATATATGTACAAAATACACATAAAATAATGTCACTTTATTTGAAAATATATATACAAATACACATAAAATACCATGAATTTGTATAAAAATATATATTCAAAATAAATATTAAATAATGTAAAAGCGTATAAAAATATATAAACAAAGTACAAATAAAATAACGTAAACTCGTATCAATATAAATCAACAAAACACCAATAAAATAATATATTTTTGAATGAAAATAAATTTACAAAATACACATAACATAACTAAAATTTGTATTAAAATATATACAAAAATACATAGAAATAATTTGAGTTTGTATGAAAATAGATATACAAAATACACATAAAACTAGGTAAATTTCTTTTGAAATGTATATACAAAATACCCATAAAATATTGTAAATTTGTGTCAAAATATATAAACAAATACACATAAAATAACGTAAGTTTGTATGAAAAATATATACAAAATACACATAGAATAATGTCAAATCTTATCGAAATGAATGAGCAGAATATCAATAAAATAATGTAAATTTGTATGAAAATAAAGATGCGAAATACCCAAAAAATAAAACATATGTTTATAAAAATAGATACAAAAATACACATCGAATAATTAAGTTTGTATTAAAATTAATATACAAAATGCGTATATAATAAGGTAAATTTGTATTGCAAAAATATGCAACATACACGTTTACTCATACAAATTTATATTATTTTATTGGTATTTTGTTTATTTATTTTGATACGAATTACATGATTATATGTGTATTTTGTACATTTTTTTATACGTATTTACATTATTTAATGTGTATTTTGTTTATATATTTTCATACAAATTTACGTTATTATATGTGTATTTGTATAAATATTTTAATACAAATTTACTTTATTTCATGTATTTTGTATATATATTTCAATTCAAATTTAGCTTATTTTGTGTGTATTTTGTATATATTTTCTTACAAATTTAATTACTTCTGTGTATTTTAGTATATAGTTTTATATAAATTTACGTTATTTTATGTGTATTTTGTATATTTATATATATATATATATATATATATATATATATATATATATATATATATATATATATATATATATTTATATATATATACAAATACACATTCTTTTATTGTTATTTTGTTTATTTATTTTGATACGAATATACATTATTTTATGTGTATTTTGTATACATTTTTTTTATACGTATTTACTTCATTTTATGTGTATTTTGTATATATATATTTTTATAGAAATCAACGTTATTTTATGTGTATTCATATATATATTTTGAAACAAACTTACATTGTTTTGTATGTATTTTGCATATCTATTTACCTTATTGTATGTGTTTTTTGTATATTTATTTTAATACAAATTTAATTTTTTGATGTGTATTTTGGTATCTATATTTTTATAAATAAAAAAAATGCGTTATTTTATGGGTGTTTTGCTTCTTTATTTTCATACAAATTTACATTATTTTATTAATATTCTGTGTATTTATTTTGATACGATTTTACATTATTCTATTTGTGTTTTGTACATATTTTTTATACAAATTTACGTAATTTTAAGTATATTTGTTTATGAATTTTCATTCAAATTTACTTTATTTTATGTGCATTTTGTGTATGTATTTCAATACAAATTTTACCTAATTTTATGTGTATTTTGTTTATTTATTTTCATACAAATTTAAAATATTTTTGTGTATTTTTGTATATAGTTTGATACAAATTTAGGTTATTTTATGTGTATTTTGTATATCTAT
Source organism: Eriocheir sinensis (assembly GCF_024679095.1). NCBI lineage: Eukaryota > Metazoa > Arthropoda > Malacostraca > Decapoda > Varunidae > Eriocheir > Eriocheir sinensis. The sequence continues at coordinate 258,575 of NW_026111760.1, read as the reverse complement.
TTTCATACAAATACACATCCTTTTATTGATATTTTGTTTATTTATTTTGACGCGAATTTACATTATTTAATGTGTATTTTGTATATATATTTTTATATGTATTTACATCATTTCATGTGTATTTTGTATAGTTTTAAACAAATTTATATTATTTAATGTGTATTTTGTATATATATATTTATACAAATACACATTCTTTTATTGGTATTTTGTTTATTTATTTTGATACTAATTTACATTATTTTATGTGTATTTTGTATACATTTTTTATACGTATTTACTTAATTTTTTGTGTATTTTGTATATATATTTTTATAGAAATCTACCTTATTTCATGTGTATTCGTATATATATTTTGAAACAAATTTACATTGTTTATATGTATTTTGCATATCTATTTTTGTGTATTCTGTATTTATTTTTGTTATACATAGAATAATGTAAAATCGTATCAAAATAAGTACACAGAATAGCAATAAAATAATTTAAATTTGTATGAAAATAAAGATGCAAAATACCCATAAGATAAAGCATATTTTTTCCCAAAAATACATATACAAAAATACACATGGAATAATTAAATTTGTATTAAAATTAATATACAAAATGCACACATACAATAAGGTAGAATTGTATTGAAAAAAAAAACGCAAAATACAAATAAAACAGTGTAAATTTGTTTCAAAATATATATACGAATACACATAAAATAACGTAGATTTCTATAGAAATATATATACAAAATACACATGAAATTATGTAAATACGTATAAAAATATATATATATAAAATACATATTAAGTAATGTAAATTCGTGTCAAAATAAATAAACAAAATATCATGAAAAGAATGTGTATTTGTATGAAAATAAATAATAGATAATAAATTTGTATGAAATATATATGCAAGATACACATTAAATAATGTAAATATGTATAAAAAATAATATATACAAAAAACAAATAGAATAATGTAAAATCGTATCAAAATAAATAAACCGAATATTAATAAAATAATGTAAATTTGTATGAAAATAAAGATGCCAAATTCCCATCAAATAGCGCATTTCTTATAAAAATATATATACCAAAATACACATAAAATATTTAAATTTGTATTGAAATAAATATACAAAATGCACATACAATAAGATAAACTTCTATTGAAAGAGATATGCAAAAATACATATAAAACAATGTAAATTTGTTTCAAAATATATATACGAATACACATAAAATAAGGTAGATTTCTATAAAAATATATATACAAAATACACATAAAATTAGGTAAATACGTATAAAAAAATGTAAACAAAATAAACATAAAACAATATAAATTCGAAACAAAATAAATAAACAAAATACCAATAAAAGAATGTGTATTTGTTCTGTGTATTTTTGTATATAGTTTTATACAAATTTACGATATTTTATGTGTATTTTGTATATATATATTTATACAAATACACATTCTTTTACTGTTTATTTATTTTGATACGATTTTTATGTGTATTTTGTATTCATTTTTTTATACGTATTTACTTCATTTTATGTGTATTTTGTATATATTTTTTATAGAAATCAACGTTATTTTATGTGTATTCGTATATATATTTTGAAACAAATTTACATTGTTTTATATGTATTTTGCATATCTATTTCAATACAAATTTACCTTACAGTATGTGCATTTTTTATATTTATTATAATACAAATTTTAATATTTTATGTGTATTTTGGTATATATATTTTTATAAAAATGCGCTATTTTATGGCTGTTTTGCATCTTTATTTTCATACAAATTTACATTATTTAATTAATATTCTGTGTATTTATTTTGATACGATTTTAAATTATTCTATTTGTGTTTTGTATATATTTTTTTATACATATTTACATTATTTAATTAGTATTTTGTATATATATTTGATACAAATTTACGTTATTTTAAGTGTATATGTTTATATATTTTCATTCAAATTTCCATTATTTTATGTGTATTTTGTATATGTATTTCAATTAAATTTACCTAATTTTATGTGTATTTTGTATATTTATTTTCATACAAATTTAAATTATTTTTGTGTATTTTTGTATATAGTTTTATACAAACTTAGGTTATTTTATGAGTATTTTGTATATCTATTTTCATACAAATACACATTCTTTTATTGATATTTTGTTTATTTATTTTGACGAGAATTTAAATTATTTAATGTGTATTTTGTATATATATTTTTATACGTATTTACATCATTTCATGTGTATTTTGTATATATATTTCTATAGAAATCTACGTTATATTATGTGTATTCGTATACAGATTTTTAAACAAATTTACACTTTAATGTGTATTTTCAATATTTTTTCAATACAAATTTACCTTATTGTATATGCATTTTGTATATTAATTTTAATACAAATTTAATTATTCTCTGTGTATTTTTGTATATGTATTTTTATAAAAATATGCTTTATTTTATGGGTATTTTGCATCTTTATTTTCATACAAATTTACGTTATTTTATTGATATTCTGCTCATTCAATTTGATACGATTTGACATTATTCTATGTGTATTTTGTATATATTTTTCATACAAATTTACGTTATTTTATGTGTATTTGTTTATATATTTTGACACAAATTTACAATATTTTATGGGTATTTTGTATATATATTTCAACAGAAATTTACCTAGTTTTATGTGTATTTTGAATATCTATTTTCATAGAAACTCAAATTATTTATATGTGTTTTTGTATATATTTCAATATAAATTTTAGTTATGTTATGTGTTTTTTGTAAATCTGTTTTCATTCAAAAATATATTATTTTATTGGTATTTTGTTGATTTATATTGATACGAATTTACATTATTTTATATGTACTTTTTATATATATTTTTATACGCATTTATATTATTTAATATTTATTTTGAATATATAATTTTATACAAATTCATGGTATTTTATGTGTATTTGTATATATATTTTCATATAAATTTACTTTATTTTATGTGTATTTTGTACATTTATTTGACTACAAATCTACCTTATTTTATGTTTATTTTGTATGTGTATTTTGTATATTTATATTTATCCAAATACACATTCTTTTATTGGTATTTTGTTTATTTATTTTAATTCGAATTTACATTATTTTATGTGTATTTTGTATACATTTTTTTTATACGTATTTACTTAATTTTATGTGTATTTTGTATATATATTTTTATAGAAATCTACGTTTTTTTATTTGTATACGTATATATATTTTGAAACAAATTTACATCGTTTTATATGTATTTTTGAATATCTCTTATAATTCAAACTTACCTTATTGTATGTGCATTTTGTATATTTATTTCAATGCAAATTTAAATATTTTATGTGTATTTTGGTATATATATTTGTATAAGATTACGAAAATTTGAATAAAAATATATACAAAAAAACAAAAAAATAAATTTCAATTTGTATGAAAATAGATATACAAAATACACATATAATGAGTTAAATTTGTATTTAAATACATGTACAAAATACACATAAAATAATGTAAATTTGTATGAAATGAAAACAAATTCACATACAATAACGTACATTTGTATAAAATAGATATACAAAATAATTTCATGTGTATTTTGAATATTTATTTTCATACAAATTTAAATTATTTATGTGTATTTTTGTATATAGTTTTATACAAACAGGTTATTTTATGAGTTTTTTGTATATCTATTTTCATACAAATACACATTCTTTTATTGATATTTTGTTTATTTATTTTGACGAGAATTTAAATTACTTAATGTGTATTTTGTATATATATTTTTATACGTATTTACATCATTTCATGTGTATTTTGTAAATATATTTCTATAGAAATCTACGTTATATTATGTGTATTCGTATATAGATTTTTAAACAAATTTACACTTTTATGTGTATTTTGCATATTTTTTCAATACAAATTTACCTTATTGTATATGCATTTTGTATATTAATTTTAATACAAATTTAATTATTCTATGTGTATTTTTGTATATGTATTTTTATAAAAATATGCTTTATTTTATGGTTATTTTGCATCCTTATTTTCATACAAATTTACGTTATTTTATTGATATTCTGCTCATTCATTTTAATACGATTTGACATTATTCTATGTGTATTTTGTATATATTTTTCATACAAATGTACGTTATTTTTTGTGTATTTGTTTATATATTTTGACACAAATTTACAATATTTTATGGGTATTTTGTATATATATTTAAAAAAAATTTACCTAGTTTTATGTGTATTTTGAATATCTATTTTCACACAAACTCAATTTCTATGTATTTTTTTATATATTTCAATACAAATTTTAGTTATGTTATGTGTATTTTGTAAATCTATTTTCATTCAAATATATATTATTTTATTGGTATTTTGTTGATTTATAATGATACGAATTTACATTATTTTATATGTACTTTTTATATATATTTTTAAACGCATTTACATTATTTCATTTTTATTTTGAATATATAATTTTATACAAATTCATGGTATTTTATGTGTATTTGTATATATATTTTCATATAAATTTACATTATTTTATGTGTATTTTGTACATATATTTCATTACAAATTTACCTTATTTTATGTTTATTTTGTATGTGTATTTTGAACATTTATATTTATACAAATACACATTCTTTTATGTGTATTCGTATATATATTTTGAAACAAATTTACATTGTTTTATATGTATTTTTGCATATCTCTTTCAATAGAAGTTTACCTTATTGAATGTGCAATTTGTATATTTATTTCAATACAAATTTAAATATTTTATGTGTATTTTGGTATATGTATTTTTATAAGAAATGCGCTATTTGATGGGAATTTTGCATCTTTATTTTCATACAAATTTACATTATTTTAATAATATTCGGTGTATTTATTTTGATACGATTTTACATTATTCTATTTGTTTTTGTATATATTTTTTTAATACATATTTACATTATTTAATGTGTATCTTGCATGTATATTTCATACAAATATATTATCTATTATTTATTTTCATTCAAATACACATTCTTTTCATGATATTTTGTTTATTTATTTTGACACAAATTTACATTACTTAATATGTATTTTATATATATATATATATATATATATATATATATATATATATATATATATATATATATATATATATATATATATATATATATATATATATATATATATATATATATATATATATATTTATTTATACGTATTTACATAATTTCATGTGTATTTTGTATATATATTTCTATAGAAATCTACGTTATTTTATGTGTATTCGTATATATATTTTGAAACAAATTTACACTTTTTTATTTGTATTTTGCGTTTTTTTTTCAATACAAATTTACTTTATTGTATGTGTGCATTTTGTATATTAATTTTAATATAAATTTAATTATTCTATGTGAATTTTTGTATATGTATTTAAAAAAAAATGCTTTATCTGATGGGTATTCTGCATCTTTATTTTCATAAAAATTTAAATTATTTTATTGATATTCTGTGTACTTATTTTGATACGATTTTACATTATTCTATGTATAACAAAAATAAATACAGAATACACAAAAATAGATATGAAAAATACATATAAACAATGTAAATTTGTTTCAAAATATATATACGAATACATATGAAATAAGGTAGATTTCTATACATATATATATACAAAATACACATAAAATTCAGTAAATAAGTATAAAAAGTGTATACAAAATACACATAAAATAATGTAAATTAGTACCAAAATAAATAAACAAAATACCAATAAAAGAATGTGTATTTGTATAAATATATATATACAAAATACACATTAAATAATATAAATTTGTTTAAAACTATACAAAATACACATGAAATTATGTAAATACGTATAAAAATATATATACAAAATACACATTAAATAATGTAAATTCGCGTCAAAATAAATAAACAAAATATCAATAAAAGAATGTGTATTTGTATGAAAATAGATATACAAAATACATATAAAATAACCTAAATTTGTATCAAACTATATACAAAAACACACAAAAATAATTTAAATTTGTTTGAAAAGAAATGAACAAAATACACATAAAATTATGTAAATTTGTATTGAAATACATATATAAAATACACATCAAATAATGTAAATATGAATGAAAATATATAAACAAATCCACTTAAAATAACGTAAATTTGTATAAAATATATATGAAAGATACACATTAAATAATGTAAATGTGTATAAAAAAATATATACAAAAAACAAATAGAATAATGTAAAATCGTATCAAAGTAGAAAAATATATATACAAAATACACATAAAATAAAGTAAATTCGTATCAAAATAAATAGATAAAATTCCAATAAAAGAATGTATATTTGTAGGAAAATATATATAGAAAATACAAATAAAATAACTAAAATTGTAGAAAAATATATACAAAAACACACAAAAATTATTTAAATTTGTTTGAAAATAGATATGCAAAATACACATAAAATTAGGCAAATTTGTATTGAAATACATATACAAAATACACATAAAATAATGTAAGTTTGAAAGAAAATATATAAACAAATACAGTTAAAATAACGTAAAATTGTATGAAATATATATACAAAATACACATTAAATAATGTAAATATGTATAAAAAAATATATACGAAACACAAATAGAATAATGTAAAATCGTATCAAAATAAATACACAGAATATTAATAAAATAATATAAATTTGCATGAAAATAAAGATGCAAAATACCCATAAAATAACGCATTTTTTATAAAAATATATATACCAAAATACACATAAAATATTTGAATTTGTATTAAAATAAATATACGAAATACACACACAATAAGGTAAATTTTTATTGAAATAGATTTGCAAAATATATATAAAACAATGTAAATTTGTTTCAAACTATATATACGAAAACACATAAAATAACGCAGATTTCTATAAAGATATATATACAAAATACACATAAAATGAAGTAAATACGTATAAAAAAAATGTATACAAAATACACATAAAATAATGTAAACTCGTATCGAAATAAATAAAGAAAATATTAATTAAAGAATGTGTATTTGTATTAATATAAATATACAAAATACACATAAAATAACGTAAATACAAAAATACACAAAAGTAATTAAATTTGTATGAAAATAGATATACAAAATACACATAAAATAACTCATATTTAAAAAAAATATACAAAAATACACATGAAATAATTAAATTTGTATTAAAATAAATATACAAAATACGCATACTATAAGGTAAATTTGTATTGAAATAGAAATGCAAAATACACATAAAAAAATGTAAATTTGTATCAAAATAGATACAAATACACACAATATAATAACGTAAATTTTTATGAAAATATATATATACAAAATACACATAAAATAATGTAAATACGTAGAAAAATACATATACAAAATACACATAAAATAATGTAAAATCGTATCAAAATAAATAAACAAAATTCCTATAAAAGAATGTATATTTGTAGGAATATATATATATATATATATATATATATATATATATATATATATATATATATATATATATATATATATATATATATATATATATATATATATATATATATATATATATATATATATATATATATATATATATATATATATACAAAATGCACATACAATAAGGTAAATTTGTATTGAAAGAATATGCAAAATACACATAAAACAAAGTATATTTGTTTCAAAATATATATACGAATACACATAAAATAACGTAGATTTCTATAGAAATATATATACAAAAAATAGATGAAAAGACGTAAATACGTATAAAAATATATATACACAATACACATTAAATAATGTAAATTCGTGTCAAAATAAATAAACAAAATATCAATAAAAGAATGTGTATTTGTATGAAAATAGATATACAAAATACACATTAAATATTGTAAATTTGTATAAAACTCTATACAAAAATACACAAAAAATAATTTAAATTTGTATGAAAATTAATATACAAAATACACATAAAATTAGGTAAATTTGTATTGAAATACATATACAAAATACACATAAAATAATGCAAATTTGAATGAAAATATATAAACAAATACACTTAAAAAAACGAAAATTTCTATGAAATATATAAATAAAATACACATTAAATAATGTAAATATGTATAAAAAAATATATACAAAAGACAAATAGAATAATATAAAATAGTATCAAAATAAATACACAGAATATTAATAAAATAATGTAAATTTGTATGAAAATAAATATGCAAAATACCCATAAAACAACACATTTTTTATGAAAATATATATAATCCAAAATACTCATAAAATATTTAAATTTGTATTATAATAGATATACAAAATGAACATACAATAAGGTAAATTTGTTTTGAAAGAGATATGCAAAATACATATAAAACAATGTAAATTTCTTTCAAAATATATATACGAATACACATAAAATAACGTAGATTTCTATAAAAATATATATACAAAATACACATAAAATGAAGTAAATACGTATAAGAAAATGTATACAGAATACACATAAAATAATGTAAATTCGTATCAAAATAAATAAACTAAATGCCAATAAAAGAATGTGCACTTGTATAAATATAAATATACAAAATACACATAAAATAACGTAAAATTGTATAAAACTATATACAAAATTAACAAAAAAAATAAATTTGTATGAAAATAAATATTCAAAAGACACATAAAATAAGCTAAATTTGAATTGAAATAAATATAGAAAATACGTAAAATAATGTAACTTTGTATCAAAATATATATTCAAATACACATATAATAACGTAAATTTGTTTAAAAATATATAAACAAAGTACACATTAAATAATGTAAATACGTATAAAAGATATGTACGTAATGTAAAAATTTATAAAATTAAAGATGCAATATACCCTTAAAATAACTCATATTTAAAAAAATATATATACAAAAATATAAATAAAATAATTAAATTTGTTTTAAAATAAATATACAAAATACACATACAATAAGGTAGATTTTTATTGAAATAGATATGCAAAAAATACATCAAATAAAGTAAATTTGTATCAAAATATATACGAATACACACAATAAAATAACGTAAATTTTTATGAAAATATATATACAAAATACACATTAAATAATGTAAATACATAGAAAAATATATATACAAAATACACATAAAATAATGTAAATTCGTATCAAAATAAATAAACAAAATTTCCTCTAAAAGAATGTATATTTGTAGGAAAATATATATACAAAATACAAATAAAATAACAAAAATTTGTATAAAAATATATACACAAAAAAATTTAAATTCGTTTGAAAATAGATATGCAAAATACACATGAAATTAGGCAAATTTTTTTTGAAATACATATACAAAATACACATAAAATAATGTAAATTTGTATGAAACTATATAAACAAATACACATAAGATAACGTAAATTTCCATAAAATATATGTACAGAATATACATTAAATAATGTAAATATGTCTAAAAATATGTATACAAAATACACAGAATAACGTAAAATCGTATCAAATTAAATAAACATTAAATAATGTAAATTTTTATGAAAATAAAGATGCAAAATACCCATATAATAACGCATATTTGTTTAAAATATATATACAAAAATACAAATAAAATAATTAAATTTGAATCAAAATAAATATACAAAAGGCACATACAATAAAGAAAATTTGTATTGAAATAGATATGCGAAATACACATAAATAATGTAAATTTGTATCAAAATATATATACGAATACATAAAATAAAATATATAAATATATATATATATATATATATATATATATATATATATATATATATATATATATATATATATATATATATATATATATATATATATATATATATATATATATATATATATATATATATATATATATATATATATATATATATATATATATATATATATATATATATATATATATATATATATATATATATATATATATATATATATATATATATATATATATATATATATATATATATATATATATATATATATATATATATATATATATATATATATATATATATATATATATACAAATACACCTAAAATAATGAAAATTCGTATCAAAATCAATAAATAAAATTCCGATAAAAGAACGTACAAATTTACATTATTTTATGTGTATTTTGTACATGTATTTAAATATAAATGTAACTAATTATATGTGTATTTTGTATATCTATTTTCATACAAATTGAAATTTATTTTTTTGTATTTATTTTTATTCAAATTTTCGTATTTTATGTGTATTTTGTATATTTATTTTCCTACAAATATGCGTTCTTTTATCGGAATTTTGTTTATTTATTTTGAAATGAATTTTAGTTTTTTTAGGTGTATTTGATATATATATTTTATACTTATTTACATAATTTTATATGTATTTTGAATATATATTTTCATAGAAATTTATTATATATGTATATACAAAAAAACAAATAAGTAGTTTAAATTTGTATGAAAATAAATATACAAAATACACATAAAATTAGGTAAATTTGTATTGAAATACATATACAAAATACACTTAAAATAAAGTAAATTTGAATGAAATTATATAAACAAATGCACTTAAAATAACATTAATTTGTATAAAATATATAAAAAAATACACATTAAATAATGAAAATATGTATAAAAAAATATATACAAAACTCAAGTAGTATAATATAAAATCGTATCAAAATATATACACAGAATATTAATAAAATAATGTACATTTGTATGAAAACTAAGATGCAAAATACCTATAAAATAACGCATTTCTTATAAAATTATATTTACCAAAATTTACCAAAAAAGTATTTGAATTTGTATTTAAATAAATATACAAAATGCACATACAATAAGGTAAATTTGTATTGAAATAGACATGCAAAATACATATAAAACAATGTAAATTTGTTTCAAAATATATATACGAACACACATAAAATAACGTAGATTTCTATATATATATATATATATATATATATATATATATATATATATATATATATATATATATATATATATATATATATATATATATATATATATATATATATATATATATATATATATATATATATATATATATATATATATATATATATATATATAAAATGTATACGAAATACACATAAAATAATGTAAATTCGTATAAATATAAATAAACAAAATACCAATAAGAGATTGTGTATTTGTATAAATATAAATATACAAAATGCTCATAAAATAACGTAAATTTGTATAAAACTATATATAAAATACACATAAAATTAAATTTGATATTAAAATAGATATACAAAATACACACAAAATCACCTAAAATTGAATATAAATATATATATATATATATATATATATATATATATATATATATATATATATATATATATATATATATATATATATATATATATATATATATATATATATATATATATATATATATATATATATATATACAAAATACATAAAATAAAGTAAATTCGTTTCAAAATAATTTTAACAAATACACATTTAATAACGTAAATTTGTAAAAAAATATATAAACAAAATACACATTAAGTAATGTAAATAAGTATAAAAAAAATATTAACAAAATATACAAATAATCAAGTCATTCGTGTCAAAATAAATAAACAAAAAACTAATTAAATAATGTAAATTTGTATTAGAAAACATATACAAAATACACATAAAATAACGTTTTAATATTTAAATACAAATTTAACTTATTACAATATTATATATACAATTTTATTACAAAATATACATAAAATAACGAAAATTTGTATAAAAATTTATACAAAAAAAAAAAAAAAATAATTTCAATTTGTTTGAAAATAGATATACAAAATACACATATAATTAGTTAAATTTGTCTTTAAATACATGTACAAAATACATATAAAATAGTGTAAATTTTTATGAAATGAAAACATATAAACATAAAATAACGTACATTTGTATAAAATATATATACAAAATACACATTGAATAATGTAAAATCGTGTCAAAATAAGTACACAGAATATCAATAAAATAATTTATATTTGTATGAAAATAAAGATGCAAAATACCCATAAAATAAAGCATATTTTTTTTAAAAATACATATACAAAAATACACATAGAATAATTAAATTTGTATTAAAATTAATATACAAAATGCACATACAATAAGGAAAATTTGTATTGAAAAAATACGCAAAATACACATAAAACAGTGTAAATTTGTTTCAAAATATTTATACGAATACACATAAAATAACGTTGATTTCTACAGGAATATATATACAAAATACACTTGAAATTATGTAAATACGTATAAAAATATATATACAAAATACACATTAAATAATGTAAATTTGCGTCAAAATAAATAAACAAAATATCAATAAAAGGATTTGTATTTGTATAAAAATAGATATACAAAATACACATAAAATAATTTAAATTTGTATCAAGCTATATACAAAAATACACAAAAATATTTTAAATTTGTATGAAAATAAATATGCAAAATACACATAAAATTAGGTAAATTTGTATTGAAATACATATACAAAATACACATAAAATAATGTAAATTTGTATGAGATTAAAACATTTTCACATAAAATAACGTACATTTGTATAAAATATATATACAAAATATACATAGAATAATGTAAAATCGTATCAAAATAAATACACAGAATATCAATAAAATAATGTAAATTTGCATAAAAATATATATACAAAACACACATTAAATAATGTACATGCGTATAAAAATATGTATACAAAATACCAATGAAATAATCTAAATTTGTATCGAATCAAATTAACAAAATACCAAAAAAATAATGGAATTTTGGATAAAAATATATATAGAAAATACACATAAAATAACCTAAATACAAATACAACTATACACATAAAATAATTTTAAATTGAATGAAATAAATATACAAAATAAACATAAATAAGGTAAATTTGTAATGAAATATATGTACAAAATACACATAAAATAATATAAATTTGTATGAAAATATAAATACAAATACACATAAAATAACATGAATTAGTATATATATTTTTATACGCTTTTACATTATTTAATATTTATTTTGAATATATATTTTTATACAAATTCATGGTATTTTATGTGTATTTGTATATATATTTTCATATAAATTTACATTATTTTATATGTATTTTGTACATATATTTTATTACAAATCTACCTTATTTTATGTTTATTTTTTATGTGTATTTTGTATATTTATATTTATCCAAATACACATTCTTTTATTGGTATTTTGTTTATTTATTTTAATTAGAATTTACATTATTTTATGTGTATTTTGTATACATTTTTTATACGTATTTACTTAATTTTATGTGTATTTTGTATATATATTTTTAAAGAAATCTACGTTTTTTTTATTTGTATTCGTATATATATTTTGAAAGAAATTTATATTGTTTTATATGTATTTTTGCATATCTTTTTCAATACAAATTTAATTTATTGTATATGCATTTTGTATATTTATGTGTATTTTGGTATATATATTTTTATAAGATTACGAAAATTTGAATAAAAATATATATAAAAAAAAACAAAAAAATAAATTTCAATTTGTATGAAAATAGATATACAAAATACACATATAATTAGTTATATTTGTATTTAAATACATGTACAAAATACACATAAAATAATGTAAATTTGTATGAAATGAAAATAAATTCACATAAAATTCACGTCAAAATAAATCAACAAAATATCAATAAAATAATGTGTATTTGTATGAAAATAGATATACAAAATACACATAAAATAACCTAAATTTGTATCAAACTATATACAAAAATACACAAAAATATTTTAAATTTGTATGAAAATAAATATACAAAATACACATAAAATAATGTAAATTTGAATGAAAATACATAAACAAATACACTTAAAATAACGTAAATTTGTATGAAACAATATGTACAAAACACAAATAGCATAATATAAAATCGTATCAAAATAAATACACAGAATATTAATAAAATAATGTAAATTTGTATGAAAATAAAGAAGCAAAATACCCATAAAATAACGCATTTTTTATTTATAAAAATATTTATACCAAAATACACATCAAAAAATTTAATTTGGATTAAAATAAATATATAAAAAACACATATAATAATTTAAATTTGTATTGAAATAGATATGTAAAGAGTATAGAGTAAACTTGTATAAATAAAAATGTACAAAATACACATACAAAATAAACATAAAATAAGGTAAATTTGTAATGAAATATATGTACAAAATACACATAAAATAATGTAAATTTATATGAAAATATATATACAAATACACATAAAATACCATGAATTTGTATAAAATTATATATTCAAAATAAATATTAAATAATGTAAATGCGTATAAAAATATATATACAAAGTACATATAAAATAATGTAAATTCGTATCAATATAAATCAACACATACCAATAAAATAATATATATTTGAATGAAAATAGATTTACAAAATACAAATAACCTAACTAAAATTTGTATTGAAATATATACAAAAATACATAAAAATAATTTGAGTTTGTATGAAAATAGATATTCAAAATACACATAAAAGTAGGTAAATTTCTTTTGAAATATACATACAAAATACCCATAAAATATTGTAAATTTGTGTCAAAATATATAAACAAATACACATAAAATAACGTAAATTTGTATGAAAAATATATACATAATACACATAGAATAATGTCAAATCGTATCAAAATGAATGAGCAGAATATCAATAAAATAACGTAAATTTGTATGAAAATAAAGATGCAAAATACCCATAAAATAAAGCATATTTTAAAAAAAATACATATACAAAAATACACATAGATTAATTAAATTTGTATTAAAATTAATATACAAAATGCATATACAATAAGGTAAATTTGTATTGATAAAATATGCAAAATACACATAAAAGTGTAAATTTGTTTAAAAATCTATATACGAATACACATAATATAACGTAGATTTCTATAGAAATATATATACAAAATACACATGAAATTATGTAAATACGTATAAAAATATATATACAAAATACACATTAAATAATTTAAATTCTCGTCAAAATAAATAAACATAATATCAATAAAAGAATGTGTATTTGTATGAAAGTAGATATACAAAATACTCATAAAATAACCTAAGTTTGTATAAAACTTTATACAAAAATACACAAAAATAATTTAAATTTGTATGAAAATAAATATACAAAATACAAATAAAATTATTTTGTATATCTATTTTATACAAATGTACGTTATTTTATGTGAATTTGTTTTCATTTCATCCAAATTTACATTATTTTATGTGTATTTTGTACATGTATTTAAATACAAATTTAACTAATTATATGTGTATTTTGTATATCTATTTTCATACAAATTGAAATTTATTTTTTTGTTTTTTTTTTTATATATTTTTTTCAAATTTTCGTAATCTTATAAAAATATATACCAAAATACACATAAAATATTTAAATTTGCATTGAAATAAATATACAAAATGCACATACAATAAGGTAAATTTGTATTGAAAGAGATATGCAAAAATACATATAAAACAATGTAAATTTGTTTCAAAATATATATACGAATACAAATAAAAAAACGTAGATTTCTATAAAAATATATATACAAAATACACATAAAATTAAGTAAATACGTATAAAAAAATGTATACAAAATACACATAGAAGAATGTAAACTCGATTTAAAATAAATTAACAAAATACCAATAAAAGAATGTGTATTTGGATAAATATAAATATACAAAATACTCATACAAAATAAACATAAAATAAGGTAGATTTGTAATAAAATACATGTACAAAATACACATAAAATAAAGTAAATTTATATGAAAATATATATACAAATATACATAAAATACCATGAATTTGTATAAAAATATATATTCAAAATAAATATTAAATAATATAAAAGCGTATAAAAATATATATACAAAGTACATATAAAATAATTCGTATCAATATAAATCAACAAAACACCAATAAAATAATATATATTTCAATGAAAATAAACTTACAAAATACACATAACATAACTAAAATTTGTATTAAAATATATACAAAAATACATAGAAATAATTTGAGTTTGTATGAAAATAGATATACAAAATACACAGAGAGCTAGGTAAATTTCTTTTGAAATGTATATACAAAATACCCATAAAATATTGTAAATTTGTGTCAAAATATATAAACAAATACACATAAAATAACGTAAATTTGTATGAAAAATATATACAAAATACACATAGAATAATGTCAATTCGTATCAAAATGAATGAGCAGAATATCAATAAAATAATGTAAATTTGTATGAAAATAAAGATGCAAAATGCCCAAGAAATAAAGAATATGTTTATAAAAATACAGATAGAAAAATACACATTGAATAAACAAAATATCAAGAAAAGAATGTGTACTTGTATGAAAATAAATAATAGATAATAAATTTGTATGAAATATATATGCAAGATACACATTAAATAATGTAAATATGTTTAAAAAAAATATATACAAAAAACAAATAGAATAATGTAAAATCGTATCAAAATAAATACACCGAATGTTAATAAAATAATGTAAATTTGTATGAAAATAAAGATGCAAAATTCGCATCAAATAGCGCATTTCTTATAAAAATATATATACCAAAATACACATAAAATATTTAAATTTGTATTGAAATAAATATACAAAATGCACATACAATAAGGTAAACTTCTATTGAAAGAGATATGCAAAAATACATATAAAACAATGTAAATTTGTTTCAAAATATATATACGAATACACATAAAATAACGTAGATTTCTATAAAAATATATATACAAAATACACATAAAATTAGGTAAATACGTATAAAAAAATGTAAACAAAATACACATAAAATAATATAAATTCGAAACAAAATAAATAAACAAAATACCAATAAAAGAATGTGTATTTGTATAAATATAGATGTACAAAATACACATACAAAATAAACATAAAATAAGGTAAATTTGTAATGAAATATATGTACAAAATACACATAAAATAATGTAAATTTATATGAAAATATATATACAAATAATCATTAAATACCATGAATTAGTATAAAATTATATATTCAAAATAAATATTAAATTATGTAAATGCGTATAAAAATATATATAAAAAGTACATATAAAATAATGTAAATTCGTATCAATATAAATCAACAAAATACCAATAAAATAATATTTATTTGAATGAAAATAGATTTACAAAATATTTGTATTGAAATATATACAAAAATACATATAAATAATTTGAGTTTGTATGAAAATAGATATTCAAAATACACATAAAACTAGGTAAATTTCTTTTGGAATATATATACAAAATACCCATAAAATATTGTAAATTTGTGTCAAAATATATAAATAAATACACATAAAATAACGTAAATGTGTATGAAAAATACATACAAAATACACATAGAATAATGTCAAATCGTATCAAAATGATTGAGCAGAATATCAATAAAATAACGTAAATTTGTATGAAAATAAAGATGCAAAATACCCATAAAATAAAGCATATTTTTATAAAAATACATATACAAAAATACACATAGAATAATTAAATTTGAATTAAAATAAATATACAAAATGCATATACAATAAATTTAAATTTGATTATATTGAATGAAATAAATATACAAAATAAAAATAAAATAAGGTAAATTTGTAATAAAATATATGTAAGAATACACATAAAATAATATCAATTTGTATGAAAATATATATACAAATACACATAAAATAACATGAATTTGTATAAAATTTGTTTCAACATATATACGAATACACACAATAAAATAACGTAAATTTTTATGAAAATGTATATATAAAATACACATAAAATAGTTTAAATACGTAGAAAAATATATATACAAAATACACATAAAATAATGTAAATTCGTAAAAAATACACAAAATTCCAATAAAAGAATGTATATTTGTAGGAAAATATATATACAAAAAACAAATAAAATAACTAAAATTTGTATAAAAATATATACAAAAATACACAAAAATAATTTAAATTTGTTTGAAAATAGATATGCAAAATACACATAAAGTTAGGCAAATTTGTATTGAAATACATATACAAAACTCACATCAAATAATGTAAATTTGTATGAAAATATATAAACAAATACATATAAAATAACGTAAATTTGGATAAAATATATATACAAAATATACATTAAATATTTTAAATATGTTTAAAAATATATTATATTATATATATTTTTATTGATATTTGCGTTATTTATGTGTATTTTGTATATGTTTTCACATAGAAATTTATATTATTTTATTGGTAATTTGTCTATTTATTTTGATACGAATTACATGATTATTTGTGTATTTTGTACATTTTTTTATACGTATTTACATTATTTAATGTGTATTTTGTTTATAAATTTTTATACAAATTTACGTTATTATATGTGTATTTGTATAAGTATTTTGATACAAATTTTCATTATTTTATGTATTTTGTATATATATTTCAATTGAAATTTAGCTTATTTTATGTGTATTTTGTATATCTATTTATTTTAATACAAAATCAAATATTTTATGTTTTTTCGTATATATTTTTTCTTTATAAAAAATGCGTTATTTTATGGATATTTTGCATCTTAATTTTCATACAAATTTACATTATTTTATTGATATTTTCTGTATTTATTTTGATACGATTTTACATTATTTTATTTGTGTTTTGTATATATTTTTTTTATACATATTTACATTATTTAATGTGTTTTTTGTATATATATTTGATACAAATTTACGTTATTTTAAGTCTATATGTTTATATATTTTCATTCAAATTTACATTATTTTATGTGTATTTTGTATATGTATTTCAATACAAATTTACCTAATTTTATATGTTTTTTGTATATTTATTTTCATACAAGTTTAAATTATTTTTGTGTATTTTTGTATATAGTTTTATACAAATTTAGGTTATTTTATGAGTATTTTGTATATCTATTTTCATACAAATACACATTATTTTCATGATATTTTGTTCATTTATTTTGACACGAATTAACATTATTTAATGTGTATTTTGTATATATATTTTTATACGTATTTACATTATTTCAAGTGTATTTTGTATATAAATTTCTATAGAAATCTGCGTTATTTTATGTGTATTCGTATATATATTTTGAAACAAATTTACATTGTTTTATGTGTATTTTGCATATTTTTTTAATACAAATTTACCTTATTGTATGTGCATTTTGTATATTAATTTTAATACAAATTTGATTAATCTATATGTATTTTTGAATATGTATTTTTATAAAAATATGCTTTATTTTATGGGTATTTTGCATCTTTATTTTCATACAAATTTACATTATTTCATTGATATTCTGTGTATTTATTTTGATATGATTTTATATTATTCTATGTGTATTTTGTATATATATTTTATATAAAAAGTATTTGTTTTCATTTCATACAAATCTACATTATTTTATGTGTTTTTTGTACATGTATTTAAATACAAATTTAACTAGTTATATGTGTATTTTGTATATCTATATTGTATGTATATTTTCATAGAAATTTACTCTATTTTATGAGTATTCGTATATATATTGATACAAATTTACATTATTAATGTGTATTTTGCATATCTATTTCAATACAAATTTACTTTATTGTACGTGCATTTTGTATATTTATTTTAATACAAATTTAATTATTTTATATGTATTTTTGTATATATATTTTTATGCAAAAATGCGTTATTATATGGATATTTTGCATCTTTATTTTGATACAAATTTACATTATTTTATTGATATTCCTTATTTATTTTGATACGATTTAACATTATTCTATGTGTTTTTTGTATATATTTATATATATATATATATATATATATATATATATATATATATATATATATATATATATATATATATATATATATATATATATATATATATATATATATATATATATATATATATATATATATATATATATATATATATATATATATATATATATATATATATATATATATATATATATATATATATATACATATATATATATATATATATATATATATATATATATATATATATATATATATATATATATATTTATATATATATATTTGTTATACATTTGTATATATATTTTATACAAATTTATACAAATTTACATTATTTTATGTGTATTTTGTATATATATTTTCTACATTACAATTTATTTTATTTATGTATTTTGTATATATTTTCATAAATTTATTATTTATTTATTTTATTTATAAGTATATATTTTGATACAAATTTTATAAATTTATGTTATTTTATGTGTATTTTGTATATATATTTTCATACAAATTTATATTATTTTATTGGTATTTTTAATTTAATTTATTTTTATTTTATGTATTTTGTATATATTTATTTGTATTTTATTTTGTATATAATTCGATATGAATTTAGATTATTTCATAGGTATTTTGTATACATATTTTTATACTCATTTACATTATCTAATGTGTGTTTTGAATATATAGAAATTTGCGTTATTTTATGTATATAGTTTTATATAAATTTACGTTATTTTATGTGCATTTTGTATATTTATATTTATACAAATACACATTCTTTTATTGGTATATTGTTTATTTACATTTATACGAATTTACATAATTTATGTGTATTTTGTATACATTTTTTTATACGTGTTTACTTAGTTTTATGTGTATTTTGTATATGTATTTTTATAGAAATCTACGTTATTTTATGTGTATTTGTATATATATTTTGAAACAAATTTAGATTATTTTATATGTATTTTGCATATCTATTTCAATACAAATTTACCTTATTGTATGTGCATTTTGTATATTTATTTTAATACAAGTTCAGATATTTTATGTGTATTTTGGTATCAATAATTTTATAAAAAATGCGTTATTTTATAGGTATTTTGCATCTTAATTTTCATACAAATTTACAATATTTTATTAATATTCTGTGTATATATTTTGATACAATTTTACATTATTCTATTTGTTTTGTAAATATTTTTTTATACATATTTACATTATTGAATGTGTATTTGTATATATATTTCATACAAATTTACCTTATTATATGTGTATTTGTTTATATATTTTCTTTCAAATTTACATTATTTTATTTTTATTTTGTATATGTATTTCAATACAAATTAACCTAATTATATGTGTATTTTGTATATTTCTTTTCAGACAAATTTAAATTATTTTTGTGTATTTTTGTATATAGTTTTATACAAATTTAGGTTATTTTACGTACGCATTTACATTATTTAATGTGTGTTTTGTATATATATTTTTATCCAAAGTTATTTTATTTAATGTTCATTTTTGGACATATATTTTTATAGAAATTAGCGTTATTTTATATATATTTGTATATGTTTTCTCATACAAATTTACATTATTTTATTGATATTTTGTTTATTTAGTTTGATTCGAATTATATGATTATATGTGTGTTTTGTACATATTTTTTATACGTATTTACATTACTTAATATGTATTTTGTTTATATATTTTTAAACAAATTTACGTTATTATATGTATTTTTATAAATATTTTGATACAAATTTACATTATTTTATGTATTTTGTAAATACATTTCAATTCAAATTTAGCTTATTTTATCTGTATTTTGTATATCTATTTTCATACGAATTTAATTACTTCTGTGTATTTTTGTATATAGTTTTATACAAATTTACGATATTTTATGTGTATTTTGTATGTTTATATTTATACAAATACACATTCTTTTATTGGTATTTTGTTTATTTATTTTGATACGAATTTACATTATTTTATGTTTATTTTGTATACATTTTCTTATACGTATTTACTTAATTTTATGTGTATTTTGTATATATATTTTTATACAAAACTACGTTATTTTATGTGTATTCGTATATATATTTTGAAACAAATTTACATTGTTTTATATGTATTTTGCATATCTATTTCAATACAGATTTATCTTATTGTATGTGTATTTTGTATTTTTATTTTAATACAAATTCATTTTTTCATGTGTATTTTGGTATATATATTTTTATAAAAAATGCGCGATTTAACGGGTATTTTGCATCTTTTTTTCCATACAAATTTACATTGTTTAATTAATATTCTATGTATTTATTTTGATACGATTTTACATTATTCTATTTGTTTTTGTATATATTTTTTTATACATATTTACATTATTTAATGTGTATTTTGTATATTTTAATACAAATTTACGTTATTTTATGCGCATCTGTTAAAATATTTTGATACAAATTTACATTATTTTATGTATTTTGTATATATATTTCAATACAAATTTAGTTTATTTTATGTATATTTTGTATATCTATTTTCATTCGTATCAAAATAAATAAACAAAATATCAATAAAATAATGTAAATTTGTATGAGAAAACATATTCAAATACACATAAAATAACGCAAATTTCTAAAAAAATATATGTACAAAAATGCACATAAAATAAAGTAAATTTGCATAAAAATAAATATACAAAACATACATTAAATATTGTAAATGCGTACATAAAATAACCAAATTTGTATAAAACTATATACAAAAATACACAAAAATATTTAAAATTTGTATGAAAAGAAATATACAAAATACACATAAAATTAGGTAAATTTGTATTGAAATACATATACAAAATACACATAAAATAATGTAAATTTGAATGAAAATATATAAACAAATACACTTAAAATAACGTAAATTTGTATCAAATATATATGCAAGATACACATTAAATAATGTAAATGTGTATAAAAAAATATATACAAAAAAGAAATAGAATAATGGAAAATCCTATCAATATAAATACATAATATCAATAAAATTATGTAAAAAATAAAAATAAAAGAAAATCGCAAAATTCCCATAAAATAGCGCATTTTTTATAAAAATATATATAACAAAATACACATAAAATATTTAAATTTGTATTGAAATAAATATACAAAATGCATATACAGTAAGGTAAATATGTTAAATAAGAGATATTTAAAAGTACATATAAAACAAAGTAAATTTGTTTTAAAATATATATACGAATACACATAAAATAACGTAGATTTGAATAGAAATATATATACAAAATACACATGAAATTATGTAAATACGAATAAAAATATATATACAACATACATATCTTGGTAAATTCGTGTCAAAATAAATAAACAAAATATCATGAAAAGAATGAGTATTTATATGAAAATAAATAATAGATAATAAATTTGTATGAAATATATATGCAAGATACACATTAAATAATGTAAATATGTATAAAAATATATATATACAAAAAACAAATAGAATAATGTGAAATCGTAACAAAATAAATACACAGAATATTAATAAAATAATGTAAATTTGTATGAAAATAAAGATGCAAAATTCCCATCAAATAGCGGATTTTTTATAAAAATATATATACCAAAATACACAAAAAATATTTAAATTTGTATTGAAATAAATATACAAAATGCACATACAATAAGGTAAACTTGTATTGACATATGCAAAAATACATATAAAACAATGTAAATTTGTTTCTAAATATATATACGAATACACATAAAATAACGTAGATTTCTATAAAAATATATATACAAAATACACATAAAATTAAGTAAATACGTATAAGAATAGATATACAAAATACACATAGAATAATGTAAAATTGAAAAAATAAATAAACAGAATATAAATAAAATAATGTAAATTTGTATGAAAATAAAAATGCAAAATACCCATAAAATAAAGCATATTTTTATAAAAATACATATACAAAAATACACATAGCATAATTAAATTTGTATTAAAATTAATATACAAAATGCATATACAATAAGGTAAATTTGAATTGAAAAAATATGCAAAATACACATAAAACAGTGTAAATTAATTTCAAAATTTATATACGAATGCTCATAAATCAATGTATATTTCTATAGAAATATATATACAAAATACACATCAAATGATGTAAACATGTATAAAAATAAAGATATAAAATACACATTAAATAATGTAAATTCGCGTCAAAATAAAAAAAACAAAATATCAATAAAAGAATGTGTATTTGTATGAAAATAGATATACAATATACACATAAAATCACCTAAATTTGTATAAAACTATATACAAAAATACACAAAAATAATTTTAATTTGTATGAAAATAAATATACAAAATACACATAAAATTAGGTAAATTTGTATTGAAATACATATACAAAATACACATAAAATAATGTAAATTTGAATGAAAATATACAAACAAATACACTTAAAATAACGTAAATTTGTATAAAATATATATAAAAAATACACATTAAATAATGTAAATATGTATAAAAAAAATATATACAAAACAAAAATTGAATAATATAAAATCGTATCAAAATAAATACACAGAATATTAATAAAATAATGTAAATTTGTATAAAAATTAAGATGCAAAATTCCTATAAAATAACGCGTTTTTTATAAAAAATATATATACCAAGACACACATAAAATATTTGAATGTGTATTAAAATAAATATACAAAATGCACATACAATAAGGTAAATTTGTATTGAAATAGATATGCAAAATACATATACGAATGTAAATTTTTTTCAAAATATATATACGAATACACATAAAATAACGTAGATTTCCATGAAAATAAATATACAAAATACACATAAAATAAAGTAAATACGTATAAAAAAAAGGTATTCAAAATACACATAAAATAATGTAAACTCGTATGAAAATGAATAAACAAAATACTAATAAAAGAATGTGTATTGTATAAATATAAATATACAAAATACAAACAAAATAACGTAAATTTATATAAAACTATATGCAAAAATACACAAAAGTAATTAAATTTGTGAGAAAATAGATAGACAAAATACATGTGTATTTTGTATATTTATTATCATACTAATTAAAATTATTTTTGTTTATTTTTTTATATATTTTCATACAAATTTTCGTTATCTTATGTGTATTTTGTATATATATTTTTTCTACAAATATACGTTCTTTTATCTGAATTTTGTTTATTGAATTTGAAACGAATTTACCTTATTTTGTATATCTATTTTCATACAAATTAAATATACACAGAATATTAATAAAATAATGTAAATTTGTATGAAAATTAAGATGCAAAATACCTGTAAAATAACGCATTTTTTATAAAATTATTGATACCAAAATACACATAGAATATTTGAATTTGTATTAAAATAAATATATAAAATGTACATACAATAAGGTAAATTTGTATTGAAATACATATGCAAAATACATATAAAATAATGTAAATTTGTTTCAAAATATATATACGAATATACATAAAATAACGTAGATTTCTATAAAAATACATATACAAAATACACATAATATTAAGTAAATACGAATAAAAAATGTATACAAAATACACATAAAATAATGTAAATTCGTATAAATGTAAATAAACAATATACCAATAAAAGAATGTGCATTTGTATAAATATAAATATACAAAATGCACATAAAATAACGTAAATTTATATAAAACTATATACATAAAATAACGCAAATTTCTATATAAATATATGTACAAAAATTAACTTAAAATAAATTTGCATAAAAATATATATACAAAACACACTTTAGATAATGTAAATGAGTATATACGAATACAAATAAAAAA
This sequence comes from Eriocheir sinensis, assembly GCF_024679095.1. Taxonomy (NCBI): domain Eukaryota; kingdom Metazoa; phylum Arthropoda; class Malacostraca; order Decapoda; family Varunidae; genus Eriocheir; species Eriocheir sinensis. The sequence continues at coordinate 232,490 of NW_026111760.1, read as the reverse complement.
ACGTAGATTTCTATAAAAATATATATTCAAAATACACATAAAATTAAGTAAATACGTATAAAAAAATGTATACAAAATACACATAAAATAATGTAATTTCGAATTGAAATAAATGTAAATTTGAATGAAAATATATAAACAAATACACTTAAAATAACGTAAATTTGTATAAAATATATATGCAAGATACACATTAAATGATGTAAATGTGTATAAAAAAATATATACAAAAAACAAATAGAATTATGTAAAATCGTATCAAAATAAATACCCAGAATATCAATAAAATAATGTAAATTTGTATGAAAATAAAGATGCAAAATTCCCCAAAATTATCGCATTTTTTATAAAAATATATATACCAAAATATTTAAATTTGTATTGAAATAAATATACAAAATGCATATACAGTAAGATAAATTTGTATTAAAAGAGATATTCAAAAATACATATAAAACAATGTAAATTTGTTTTAAAATATATATACGAATACACATAAAATAAAATAGATTTCTATAGAAATATATATACAAAATACAAAAGAAATTATGTAAATACGTATAAAAATATATATACAAAATACAAATCAAATAATGTGAACTCGTGTGAAAATAAATTAACAAAATATCATGAAAAGAATGTGTATTTGTATGAAAATAGATAATAGATAATAAATTTGTATAAAATATATATGCAAGATACACATTAAATAATGTAAATATGTATAAAAAAAGTATATACAAAAAACAAATAGGATATTGTAAAATCGTATCAAAATAAATACACAGAATATCAATAAAATAATGTAAATTTGTATGAAAATAAAGATGCAAAATTCCCAAAAATTATCGCATTTTTTATATAAATATATTTACCAAAATACACATAAAATATTTAAATTTGTATTGAAATAAATATACAAAAAGCATATACAGTAATGTAAATTTGTATTGAAAGAGATATTCAAAAATACATATAAAACAATGTAAATTTGTTTCAAAATATATATACGAATACACATAAAATAAAGTAGATTTCTATAGAAATATATATACAAAATACATATGAAATTATGTAAATACGTATAAAAATATATATACAAAATACATATCAAGTAATGTAAATTCGTGTCAAAATAAATAAACAAAATATCATGAAAAGAATGTGTATTTGTATGAAAATAGATAATAGATAATAAATTTGTATAAAATATATATGCAAGATACACATTAAATAATGTAAATATGTTTAAAAAAGTATATACAAAAAACAAATAGAATAATGTAACATCGTATAAAAATAAATACACCGAATATTAATAAAATAATGTAAATTTGTATCAAAATAAAGATGCAAAATTCCCAATAAATAGCGCATTTCTTATAAAAATATATATACCAAAATACACATAAAATATTTAAATTTGCATTGAAATAAATATACAAAATGCACATACAATAAGGTAAATTTGTATTGAAAGAGATATGCAAAAATACATATAAAACAAGGTAAATTTGTTTCAAAATATATATACGAATAAAATAAAAAAACGTAGATTTCTATGAAAATATATATACAAAATACACATAAAATTAAGTAAATACGTATAAAAAAATGTATACAAAATACACATAAAATAATGTAATTTCGAATTAAAATAAATGTAAATTTGAATGAAAATATATAAACAAATACACTTAAAATAACGTAAATTTGTATAAAATATATATGCAAGATACATATTAAATAATGTAAATGTGTATAAAAAAAATACATACAAAAAACAAATAGAATAATGTAAAATCGTATCAAAATAAATACACAGAATATCAATAAAATAATGTAAATTTGTATGAAAATAAAGATGCAAAATTCCCCAAAATTATCGCATTTTTAAAAAAAATATATATACCAAAATACACATAAAATATTTAAATTTGTATTGAAATAAATATACAAAATGCATGTACAGTAAGGTAAATTTGTATTAAAAGAGATATTCAAAAATACATATAAAACAATGTAAATTTCTTTCCAAATATATTTATTCGAATACACATAAAGTAAAGTAGATTTCTCTAGAAATATACATACAAAATACATTTGAAATTATGTAAATACGTATAAAAATATATATACAAAATACATATCAAATAATGTGAATTCGTGTCAAAATAAATTAACAAAATATCATGAAAAGAATGTGCATTTATGAAAATAGATGATAGATAATAAATGTGTATAAAATATATATGCAAGATACACATTAAATAATGTAAATATGTATAAAAAAGTATATACAAAAAACAAATAGAATATTGTAAAATCGTATCAAAATAAATACAGCGAATATTATTAAAATAATGTAAATTTGTATTAAAATAAAGATGCAAAATTCCCATAAAATAGCGCATTTCTTATAAAAATATATATACCAAAATACACATAAAATATTTAAATTTGTATTGAAATAAATATACAAAATGCACATACAATAAGGTAAATTTGTATTGAAAGAGATATGCAAAAATACATATAAAACAATGTAAATTTGTTTCAAAATATATATACGAATACAAATAAAAAAACGTAGATTTCTATAAAAATATATATACAAAATACACACAAAATTAAGTAAATACGTATAAAAAAATGTATAGAAAATACACATAAAATAATGTAAACTCGATTTAAAATAAATAAACAAAATACTAATAAAAGAATGTGTATTTGGATAAATATAAATATACAAAATACATATACAAAATAAACATAAAATAAGGTAGATTTGTAATAAAATATATGTACAAAATACACATAAATAATGTAAATTTATTTGAAAATATATATACAAATACACATAAAATACCATGAATTTGTATAAAAATATATATTCAAAATAAATATTAAATAATGTAAAAGCGTATAAAAATATATATACAAAGTACACATAAAATAATGTAAATTCGAATGAAAATAAATAAACAAAATACTAATAAAAGAAGTGTATTGTATAAATATAAAAATACAAAATAGAAATCAAATAACGTAAATTTATATCAAACTATATGCAAAAATACACAAAAGTAATTAAATTTGTATGAAAATAGATATACAAAATCCATGTGTATTTTGTATATTTATTTTCATACAAATTTAAACTATTTTTGTTAATTTTTTTATATATTTTCATACAAATTTTCGTTATTTTATGTGTATTTTGTCTATTTATTTTTTCTACAAATATACGTTCTTTTATCTGAATTTTGTTTATTGAATTTGAAACGAATTTTTTTTATAAAAAATATATATACCAAGACACACATAAAATATTTGAATGTGTATTAAAATAAATATACAAAATGCACATACAATAAGGTAAATTTGTATTGAAATAGATATGCAAAATACATATACGAATGTAAATTTTTTTCAAAATATATATACGAATACACATAAAATAACGTAGATTTCCATGAAAATAAATATACAAAATACACATAAAATAAAGTAAATACGTATAAAAAAAAGGTATTCAAAATACACATAAAATAATGTAAACTCGTATGAAAATGAATAAACAAAATACTAATAAAAGAATGTGTATTGTATAAATATAAATATACAAAATACAAACAAAATAACGTAAATTTATATAAAACTATATGCAAAAATACACAAAAGTAATTAAATTTGTGAGAAAATAGATAGACAAAATACATGTGTATTTTGTATATTTATTATCATACTAATTAAAATTATTTTTGTTTATTTTTTTATATATTTTCATACAAATTTTCGTTATCTTATGTGTATTTTGTATATATATTTTTTCTACAAATATACGTTCTTTTATCTGAATTTTGTTTATTGAATTTGAAACGAATTTACCTTATTTTGTATATCTATTTTCATACAAATTAAATATACACAGAATATTAATAAAATAATGTAAATTTGTATGAAAATTAAGATGCAAAATACCTGTAAAATAACGCATTTTTTATAAAATTATTGATACCAAAATACACATAGAATATTTGAATTTGTATTAAAATAAATATATAAAATGTACATACAATAAGGTAAATTTGTATTGAAATACATATGCAAAATACATATAAAATAATGTAAATTTGTTTCAAAATATATATACGAATATACATAAAATAACGTAGATTTCTATAAAAATACATATACAAAATACACATAATATTAAGTAAATACGAATAAAAAAATGTATACAAAATACACATAAAATAATGTAAATTCGTATAAATGTAAATAAACAATATACCAATAAAAGAATGTGCATTTGTATAAATATAAATATACAAAATGCACATAAAATAACGTAAATTTATATAAAACTATATACATAAAATAACGCAAATTTCTATATAAATATATGTACAAAAATTAACTTAAAATAAATTTGCATAAAAATATATATACAAAACACACTTTAGATAATGTAAATGAGTATATACGAATACAAATAAAAAAACGTAGATTTCTATAAAAATATATATTCAAAATACACATAAAATTAAGTAAATACGTATAAAAAAATGTATACAAAATACACATAAAATAATGTAATTTCGAATTGAAATAAATGTAAATTTGAATGAAAATATATAAACAAATACACTTAAAATAACGTAAATTTGTATAAAATATATATGCAAGATACACATTAAATGATGTAAATGTGTATAAAAAAATATATACAAAAAACAAATAGAATTATGTAAAATCGTATCAAAATAAATACCCAGAATATCAATAAAATAATGTAAATTTGTATGAAAATAAAGATGCAAAATTCCCCAAAATTATCGCATTTTTTATAAAAATATATATACCAAAATATTTAAATTTGTATTGAAATAAATATACAAAATGCATATACAGTAAGATAAATTTGTATTAAAAGAGATATTCAAAAATACATATAAAACAATGTAGATTTGTTTTAAAATATATATACGAATACACATAAAATAAAATAGATTTCTATAGAAATATATATACAAAATACAAAAGAAATTATGTAAATACGTATAAAAATATATATACAAAATACAAATCAAATAATGTGAATTCGTGTGAAAATAAATCAACAAAATATCATGAAAAGAATGTGTATTTGTATGAAAATAGATAATAGATAATAAATTTGTATAAAATATATATGCAAGATACACATTAAATAATGTAAATATGTATAAAAAAGTATATACAAAAAACAAATAGGATAATGTAAAATCGTATCAAAATAAATACACAGAATATCAATAAAATAATGTAAATTTGTATGAAAATAAAGATGCAAAATTCCCAAAAATTATCGCATTTTTTATATAAATATATTTACCAAAATACACATAAAATATTTAAATTTGTATTGAAATAAATATACAAAAAGCATATACAGTAATGTAAATTTGTATTGAAAGAGATATTCAAAAATACATATAAAACAATGTAAATTTGTTTCAAAATATATATACGAATACACATAAAATAAAGTAGATTTCTATAGAAATATATATACAAAATACATATGAAATTATGTAAATACGTATAAAAATATATATACAAAATACATATCAAGTAATGTAAATTCGTGTCAAAATAAATAAACAAAATATCATGAAAAGAATGTGTATTTGTATGAAAATAGATAATAGATAATAAGTTTGTATAAAATATATATGCAAGATACACATTAAATAATGTAAATATGTTTAAAAAAGTATATACAAAAAACAAATAGAATAATGTAACATCGTATAAAAATAAATACACCGAATATTAATAAAATAATGTAAATTTGTATCAAAATAAAGATGCAAAATTCCCAATAAATAGCGCATTTCTTATAAAAATATATATACCAAAATACACATAAAATATTTAAATTTGCATTGAAATAAATATACAAAATGCACATACAATAAGGTAAATTTGTATTGAAAGAGATATGCAAAAATACATATAAAACAAGGTAAATTTGTTTCAAAATATATATACGAATAAAATAAAAAAACGTAGATTTCTATGAAAATATATATACAAAATACACATAAAATTAAGTAAATACGTATAAAAAAATGTATACAAAATACACATAAAATAATGTAATTTCGAATTAAAATAAATGTAAATTTGAATGAAAATATATAAACAAATACACTTAAAATAACGTAAATTTGTATAAAATATATATGCAAGATACATATTAAATAATGTAAATGTGTATAAAAAAAATACATACAAAAAACAAATAGAATAATGTAAAATCGTATCAAAATAAATACACAGAATATCAATAAAATAATGTAAATTTGTATGAAAATAAAGATGCAAAATTCCCCAAAATTATCGCATTTTTTAAAAAAATATATATACCAAAATACACATAAAATATTTAAATTTGTATTGAAATAAATATACAAAATGCATGTACAGTAAGGTAAATTTGTATTAAAAGAGATATTCAAAAATACATATAAAACAATGTAAATTTCTTTCCAAATATATTTATTCGAATACACATAAAGTAAAAGTAGATTTCTCTAGAAATATACATACAAAATACATTTGAAATTATGTAAATACGTATAAAATATATATACAAAATACATATCAAATAATGTGAATTCGTGTCAAAATAAATTAACAAAATATCATGAAAAGAATGTGCATTTATGAAAATAGATGATAGATAATAAATGTGTATAAAATATATATGCAAGATACACATTAAATAATGTAAATATGTATAAAAAAGTATATACAAAAAACAAATAGAATATTGTAAAATCGTATCAAAATAAATACAGCGAATATTATTAAAATAATGTAAATTTGTATTAAAATAAAGATGCAAAATTCCCATAAAATAGCGCATTTCTTATAAAAATATATATACCAAAATACACATAAAATATTTAAATTTGTATTGAAATAAATATACAAAATGCACATACAATAAGGTAAATTTGTATTGAAAGAGATATGCAAAAATACATATAAAACAATGTAAATTTGTTTCAAAATATATATACGAATACAAATAAAAAAACGTAGATTTCTATAAAAATATATATACAAAATACACACAAAATTAAGTAAATACGTATAAAAAAATGTATAGAAAATACACATAAAATAATGTAAACTCGATTTAAAATAAATAAACAAAATACTAATAAAAGAATGTGTATTTGGATAAATATAAATATACAAAATACATATACAAAATAAACATAAAATAAGGTAGATTTGTAATAAAATATATGTACAAAATACACATAAAATAATGTAAATTTATTTGAAAATATATATACAAATACACATAAAATACCATGAATTTGTATAAAAATATATATTCAAAATAAATATTAAATAATGTAAAAGCGTATAAAAATATATATACAAAGTACACATAAAATAATGTAAATTCGAATGAAAATAAATAAACAAAATACTAATAAAAGAAGTGTATTGTATAAATATAAAAATACAAAATAGAAATCAAATAACGTAAATTTATATCAAACTATATGCAAAAATACACAAAAGTAATTAAATTTGTATGAAAATAGATATACAAAATCCATGTGTATTTTGTATATTTATTTTCATACAAATTTAAACTATTTTTGTTAATTTTTTTATATATTTTCATACAAATTTTCGTTATTTTATGTGTATTTTGTCTATTTATTTTTTCTACAAATATACGTTCTTTTATCTGAATTTTGTTTATTGAATTTGAAACGAATTTACCTTATTTTGTATATCTATTTTCAAACAAATTAAAATACTTCTGTGTATTTATGTATATAGTTTTATATAAATTTACGTTATTTTATGTGTATTTTGTATATATATATTTATACAAATACACATTCTTTTATTGGTATTTTGTATATTTATTTTGATACGAATTTACATTATTTTATGAGTATTTTGTATACATTTTTTTATACGTATTTACTTCATTTTATGTGTATTTTGTATATATATTTTTATAGAAATCTACGTTATTTTATGTGTATTCGTATATATATTTTGAAACAAATTTTCATTGTTTTATATGTATTTTTCATATCTATTTCAATAGAAATTTACCTTATTGTATGTGTTTTTTATATATTTATTTTAATTCAAATTAAATTTTTTTATGTGTATTTTGGTATATATATTTTTATAAATAAAAAAATGCGTTATTTTATGAGTATTTTCCCTCTTTATTTTCATACAAATTTACATTATTTTATTAATATTCTGTGTATTTATTTTGATACGATTTTACATTATTCTATTTGTGTTTTATATATATTTTTTTATACAAATTTACATTATTTTAAGTGTATTTGTTTATGTCTTTTCATTCATATTTACATTATTTTATGTGTATTTTGTAAATGTATTTCAATATAAATTTACCTAATTTTATGTGTATTTTGTATATATAATTTCATTCAAATTTAAAATATTTTTGTGTATTTTTGTATATAGTTTGATACAAATTTAGGTTATTTTATGTGTATTTTGTATATCTATTTTCATACAAATACACATTCTTTTATTGATATTTTGTTTATTTATTTTGACGCGAATTTACAGTATTTACTGTGTATTTTGTATATATATTTTTATACGTATTTACATCCTTTCATGTGTATTTTGTATATATTTTCCTTTAGAAATCAACGTTATTTTATGTGTATTCGTATATATATTTTGAAACAAATTTACTGTTTTATGTGTATTTTGCGTTTTTTTTTTAATACAAACTTACCTTACTGTATGTGCATTTTGTATATAAATTTTAATACAAATTTAATTATTCTATGTGTATTTTTGTATATGTATTTTAAAAAAAAATATGCTTTTTTTTGGGTATTTTATATCTTTATTTTCATACAAATTTAAATTATTTTATTGATATTCTGTGTACTTATTTTGATACGATTTTACATTATTCTATGTATAACAAAAATAATTACAGAATACACAAAAATAGATATGCAAAATACATATAAACAATGTAAATTTGTTTCAAAATATATATACGAATACACATCAAATAAGGTAGATTTCTATAAAAATATATATGAAAAATACACATAAAATTAAGTAAATACGTATAAAAAATGTATACAAAATACACATAAAATAATGTAAATTAGTATCAAAATAAATAAACAAAATACCAATTAAAGAATGTGTATTTGAATAAATATATATATACAAATTCACATTAAATAATATAAATTTGTTTAAAACTATACAAAATACACATGAAATGATGTAAATACGTATACAAATATATATACAAAATACACATTAAATAATGTAAAGTCGCGACAAAATAAATAAACAAAATATCAATAAAAGAATGTGTATTTGCATGAAAATAGATATACAAAATACACATAAAATAACCTAAATTTGTATCAAACTATATACAAAAATACACAAAAATATTTTAAATTTGTTTGGAAATAAATATACAAAATACACATAAAATTAGGTAAATTTGTATTGAAATACATACACAAAATACACATAAAATATATATACCAAAATACACATCAAAAAATTAAATTTGTATTAAAATAAATATACATAAAACACATACAATAAGGTAAATTTGTATTGAAATAGATATGCAAAATACATATAAAAGAATGTAAATTTGTTTCAAAATATATATACGAATACACATAAAATAACGTAGATTTCTAAAAAAATATATATACAAAATACACATAAAATGAAGTAAATACGTATAAAAAAATGTATACAAAATACACATAAAATAATGTAAATTCGTATCAAAATAAATAAACAAAATACCAATAAAAGAATGTCTATTTTATGTGTATTCGTATATATATTTTGATACAAATTTACATTATTTATGTGTATTTCGCATATCTATTTCAATACAAATTTTCTTTATTGTATGTGCCTTTTGTATATTTATTTTGATACAAATTTAATTATTTTATGTGTATTTTTGTATATATATTTTTAAACAAATATGCGTTATTATATGGGTATTTTGCATCTTTATTTTCATACAAATTTACATTATTCTATTGATAGTCTGTTTATTTATTTTGATACGATTTTACGTTATTCTGTGTATTTTGTGTACATATTTTTAGACATATTTACATTATTTAATGTATATTTTGTACATATATTTTATGGAAATTTACGTTATCTTATGTGTATTTGTTTATATAGTTTCATACAAATTTACATTATTTTATGAGTATTTTGTATATGTATTTCAATAAAAATTTGCCTAATTTCATGTGTATTTTGCATATCTATGTTCAAACAAGTTTAAATTATTTTTGTGTATTTTTGTATATATTTTTATACAATTTTTTGTTATTTTATATGTATTTTGTATATATATTTTTCTACAAATATACATTCTTTTAGAGGAAATTTTGTTTATTTATTTTGATACGAATTTACATTATTTTATGTGTATTTTGTATATATATTTTTCTATGTATTTACATTATTTAATGTGTATTTTGTATATATATTTTCATAAAAATTTACGTTCTCTTATTGTGTGTATTCGTATATATTTTGATACAAGTTTACTTTATTTTGTGTTTTTTGCATATCTATTTTAATAAAAATCTACCTTATTATATGTGTATTTTGTATATTTATTTTAATACAAATTTAATTATTTTATGTGTATTTTTGTATATTTTTTTTTTAAATATGAGTTATTTTATGGGTATATTGCATCTTTAATTTTATAAATTTTTACATTACGTACATATAAAATAATACAAATTTAATTATTCTATAGTAAATTTGTTTCAAAATATATATACGAATACACATAAAATAACGTTGATTTCTATAGGAATATATATACAAAATACACATGAAATGATGTAAATACGTTTAAAAATATATATACAAAATAAACATTAAATACTGTAAATTCGCCTCAAAATAAATAAACAAAATATCAATCGAAGAATGTGTATTTGTATGAAAATAGATGTACAAAATACACATAAAATAACCTAAATTTGTATCAAACTATATACAAAAATAGACAAAAATATTTTAAATTTATATGAAAATAGATATACAAAATACACATAAAACTAGGTAAATTTGTATTGAAATACATATACAAAATACACATAAAATAATGTAAATTTGAATGAAAAGACATAAACAAATACACTTAAAATAACGTAAATTTGTATAATAAAATATATAAAACACAAATAGAATAATGTAAAATCGTATCAAAATAAATACACAGAATATTAATAAAATAATGTAAATTTGTATGAAATTAAAGAGGCAAAATACCCATAAAATAACGCATTTTTTTATTTATAAAAATATATATACCAAAATACACATAAAAAAATTAAATTTGAATTAAAATAAATATATAAAAAACACATACAATAAGGTAAATTTGTATTGAAATAGATATGCAAAATACATATAAAACAATGTAAATTTGTTTCAAAATATATATACGAATACACATAAAATAACGTAGATTTCTATAAAAATATATATACAAAATACACATAAAATGAAGTAAATATGTATAAAAAAATGTATACAAAATACACATAAAATAATGTAAATTCGTATCAAAATAAATATACAAAAAACCAATAAAAGAATGTGTATTTGTATAAATATAAATATACAAAATACACATAAAATAACGTAAATTTATATAAAACTATATACAAAAATACACAGAAGTATTTTAATTTGTATGAAAATAGATATAAAAAATAAGGTAAATTCGTGTCAAATTCAAAAAACAAAATTCAGATAAAAGAACGTATATTTGTAGAAAAAAAATATACAAAATACACATAAAATAACGAAAATTTGTACGAAAATATAAAAAAAAATAAACAAAAATAAAAATCAATTTCTATGAAAATAAATATACAAAATACACATGTATTTTGTATATCTATTTTCACACAAATTTAATTAGTTTTGTGTATTTTTGCATATAGTTTTATATAAATTTACGGTATTTTATTTGTATTTTGTATATTTATATTTAAACAATTCACATTCTTTTATTAGTATTTTGTTTATTTATTTTGATACGAGTTTACATTATTTTATGTGTATTTTGTATACCTTTTTTATACGTATTTACTTCATTTTATGTGTTTTGTATATTTATTTTCATAGAAATCTATGTTATTTTATGTCTATTCGTATATATATTTTGAAAAAAATTTACATGGTTTTATTTGTATTTTGCATATCTATTTCAATACAAATTTACCTTATTGTATGTGCATTTTGTATATCTATTTTAATACAAATTCAAATATTTTATGAGTCTTGGTATAAATATTTTTATAAAAAATGCGTTATTTTATGGGTATTTTGCATCTTAATTTTCATACAAGTTTACATTATTTTATTAATATTCTGTGTATTTATTTTGATACGATTTTATATTATTCTGTTGTGTTTTGTATATATTTTTTTATACATATTTACATTATTTAATGTGTATTTTTTATATATATTTTATACAAATGTACGTTATTTAAAATGTATTTGTTTATATATTTTCATTCAAATTTACATTACTTTATGTGTATTTTTTAAATGTATTTCAATACAAATTTACCTAATTTTATGTGTATTTTGTATATTTATTTTCATACAAATTAATATTAATTTTGTGTATTTTTGTATATAGTTTTATACAAATTTAGGTGATTTTATGTGTATATTGTATATCTATTTTTATACAAATACACACTCTTTTATTGATATTTGGTTTATTTATTTTGACGCGAATTCACATTTATATATATTTATATATATATATTTATATATATATATATATATATATTTATATATATATATATATATATATATATATATATATATATATATATATATATATATATATATTTTTTTTTTTTATACGTGTTTATATAATTTGATGTGTATTTTGTATATATATTTCTATAGAAATATACATTGATTTATGAGTATTCGTATATAGATTTTGATATAAATTTACACTGTTTTATGTGTATTTTGCATATTTTTTCAATACAAATTTACCTTATTGTATATGTATTTTGTATATTTATTTTAATACAAATTTAATTATGCTATGTGTATTTTTGTATATGTATTTTTATAAAAATATGCTTTATTTTATGGGTATTTTGCATTTTTATTTTCATACAAATTTACATTATTTTATTTATATTCTTTTTATTTTTTTTGAAACAATTTTACATTATTCTATGTGTATTTTGTATATCTATTTTTATACGTATTTACTTAATTTTATGTGTATTTTGTATATATATTTTTATAGAAATTTACGTTATTTTATGTGTATTCGTATATATATTTTGAAACAAATTTACATTGTTTTATATGTATTTTTGCATATCTCTTTCAATACAAGTTTACCTTATTGTATGTGCATTTTGTATATTTATTTCAATACAAATTTAAATATTTTATGTGTATATTGGTATATATATTTTTATAAGAAATGCGCTATTTGATGGGAATTTTGCATCTTTATTTTCATACAAATTTACATTATTTTATTAATAATCGGTGTATTTATTTTGATACGATTTCACATTATTCTATTTGTTTTTGTATATATATATTTTTATACATATTTACATTATTTAATGTGTATCTTGCATATATATTTCATACAAATTTATTATCTATTATTTATTTTCATACAAATACACATTCTTTTCTTGATATTTTGTTTATTTATTTTGACACGAATTTACCAAGATATGTTTTTTGTATATATATTTTTATACGTATTTACATAATTTCATGTGTATTTTGTATATATTTCAATAGAAATCTACGTTATTTTATGTGTATTCGTAAATATATTTTTAAACAAATTTACTTTGTTTTATATGTATTTTTGAATATCTCTTTCAATACATATTTACCTTACTGTATATGCATTTTGTATATTTATTTCAATAAAAATTTAAATATTTTATGTGTATTTTGTTATATATATTTTTATAAAAAATGCGTTATTTTATGGGAATTTTGCATCTTTCTTTTCATACAAATTTACATTATTTTATTGATATTCTGTGTATTTATATTGATAGGATTTTACATTATTCTATTTCTTTTTTGTATATATTTTTTTATACACATTTACATTATTTAATGTGTATCTTGCATATATATTTTATACAAATTTACGTTATTTTAAGTGTATTTGTTTATATATTTTCATTCAAATTTACATTATTTTATGTGTATTTTGTATATGTATTTCAATACAAATTTACCTAATTTTATGTGTATTTTGTATATTTCTTTTCATACAAATTTTAAATATTTTTGTGTATTTTTGTATATAGTTTTAAATAAATTTAGGTTATTTTATGTACGCATTTACATTATTTAATGTGTGTTTTGTGTATATATTTTTATGCAAATTTACTTTATTTTATGTGCATTTTTGTACATATATTTTTTTAGAAATTTGCATTATTTAATGTGTATTTGTATATGTTTTCTCATACAAATTTACATTATTTTATTGCTATTTTGTCTATTTATTTTGATACGAATGAAAATAGATATACAAAATATACATCAAATAAACTAAATTTGTATTGAAATATATATACAAAATACATAAAATAATGTAAATTTGTATCAAAATATTTTAACAGATGCGCATAAAATAACGTAAATTTGTTTTAAAATATACAAATTACACATTAAATAATATAAATGTGTAAAAAAAAATATATAGAAAAACAAATAGAATAATGTAAAATCGTATCAAAATAAATACACAGAATATTAATAAAACAATGTAAATTTGTATGAAAATAAATATGCAAAATACCCATTAAATAACGCATTTTTTATAAAAATATATATACAAAAATCCACATGAAAAAATGAATTTGTATTAAAATAAATATACAAAATACACATACAATAAGGTAAATCTGTATTGAAATAGATATGCAAAATACATATAAAACAATGTAAATTTGTTTCAAAATATATATACGAATACACATAAAATAACGTAGATTTGTATAAAAATATATATACAAAATACACATAAAATTAAGTAAATACGTATAAGAAAATGTATACAAAATACTCATAAAATAATGTAAATTCGTATCAAAATAAATAATCAAAATACCAATAAAAGAATGTGTATTTCTATAAATATAAATTTACAAAATACACATAAAATAACGTAAATTTGTATAAAACTATATACAAAAATACACAGAAGTAATTAAATTCGTATGAAAATAGATATACAAAATATACATAAAATATGCTAAATTTAAATTGAAATGTATATACAAAATACATAAAATAATGTAAATTTGTATCAAAATATTTATAAAAATACATATAATAAAGTAAATTTGTTTAAAAATTTATAAACAAAATACACATTAAGTAATGTAAATACATATAAAAAATATGTACAAAATACACATATAATCATGTAATTCGTATCAAACTAAATAAACAAAATATCAATAAAATATTGTAAATTTGTATGAGAAAACATATACAAATACATATAAAATAACGCTAATTTCTATAAAAATATATGTCCAAAAATGAACGTAAAATAAAGTAACTTTGGATAAAAATATATATTCAAAACACACATTAAATAATGTACATACGTATGTAAAATAACCTAAATTTGTATAAAACTATATACAAAAATACACAAAAATAATTTAAATTTGTCTGAAAAGAAATATACAAAATAACATAAAATTAGGTTAATTTGTATTGAAATACATATACAAAATACACAAAAAATAATGTAAATTTGAAAGAAAATATATAAACAAATACACATATAATAACGTAAATTTGTAGGAAATATATATACAAAATACACATTAAATAATGTAAATATCTATAAAAAAATATATACAAAACACAAATAGAATAATGTAAAATCGTATCAAAATATATGCACAGAATATTAATAAAATAATGTAAATTTGCATGAAAATTAAGATGCAAAATACCTATAAAATAACGCATTTTTTATAAAATTATTGATACCAAAATACACATAAAATATTTGAACTTGTATTAAAATAAATATACAAAATGTACATACAATAAGGTAAATTTGTATTGAAATAGATATGCAAAATACATATAAAATAATGTAAATTTGTTTCAAAATATATATACGAATACACATAAAATAACGTAGATTTCTATAAAAATATATATACAAAATACACATTCAGTAAATACGTATAAAAAAATGTATACAAAATACTCTTAAAATAATGTAAATTCGTGTAAATGTAAATAAACAATATACCAATAAAAGAATGTGTATTTGTATAAATATAAATATACAAAATGCACATAAAATAACGTAAATCTATGTAAAACTATATACATAAAATAACGCAAATTTCTATAAAAATATATGTACAAAAATGAACATTAAATAAGTTTGCATAAAAATATTTATACAAAACACTCATTAGATAATGTAAATGAGTATAAAAATATGTATACAAAATACCTATGAAATAATCTAAATTCGTATCGAATTAAATTAAGAAATACCAATAAAATAACGTAATTTTGGATGAAAATATATATACAAAATACAAAAAAAAAATAACCTAAATGCAAATACAAATATATACATAAAATAATTTGAAATTGAATGAAATAAATATACAAAATAAACATAAAATAAGGTAACCTAAAGATAACCTAAGATAACCTAAATACAAATACAAAAATACACATTAAATAATTTAAAATTGAATGAAATAAATATAGAAAATAAACATAAAATAAGGTAAATTTGTAATAAAATATATGTAAGAATACACATAAAATAGTATAAATTTGTATGAAAATATATATGCAAATACACATAAAATAACATGAATTTGTATAAAATTTGTTTCAAAATATATACCTATACACACAATAAAATAACGTAATTTTTTATGAAAATGAATATATAAAATACACATAAAATAATTTAAATACGTAGAAAAATATATATACAAAATACACATAAAATAATGTAAATTCGTAAAAAATTAAATACACAAAATTCCAATAAAAGAATGTATATTTGTAGGAAAATATATATACAAAAAAACAAATAAAATAACTAAAATTTGTATAAAAATATATACAAAAATACACAAAAATAATTTGTATTGAAATACATATACAAAACTTATATAAAATAATGTAAATTTGTATGAAAATATTTAAACAAATACATATAAAATAACGTAAATTTTGATAAAATATATATACAAAATATACATTAAATATTTTAAATATGTATAAAAATATATTATATTATATATATTTTTATTGATATTTGTGTTATTTATGTGTATTTTGTATATGTTTTCTCATAGAAATTTACATTATTTGATTGGTATTTTGTCTATTTATTTTGATACGAATTACATGATTATTTGTGTATTTTGTACATTTTTTTTAAACGTATTTACATTATTTAATGTGTATTTTGTTTATATATTTTTATACAAATTTACGTTATTATATGGGTATTTGTATAAGTATTTTGATACAAATTTACATTATTTTATGCATTTTGTATTTATATTTCAATTCAAATTTAGCTTATTTTATGTGTATTTTGTATATCTATTTATTTTAATACAAAATCAAATATTTTATGTTTTTTCGTATATATATTTAAAAAAAAAAGCGTTATTTTATGGGTATTTTGCATCTTAATTTTCATACAAATTTACATTATTTTATTAATATTTTCTGTATTTATTTTGATACGATTTTACATTATCTTATTTCTGTTTTGTATATATTTTTTTTATACATATTTACATTATTTAATGTGTTTTTTGTATATATATTTGAAACATATTTACGTTATTTTAAGTTATTTTATGTGTATTTGTTTATATATTTTGACACAAACTTACAATATTTTATGGGTATTTTGTAAATATATATGAAAAGAAATTTACCTAGTTTTATGTGTATTTTGAATATCTATTTACATACAAACTCAAATTATTTTTATGTATTTTTGTATATATTTCAATACAAATTTTAGTTATGTTATGTGTATTTTGTAAATCTATTTTCATTCAAATATATATTATTTTATTGGTATTTTGTTGATTTATATTGATACGAATTTACATTATTTTATATGTACTTTGTATATATATTTTAATACGCATTTACATTATTTAATATTTATTTTGAATATATAATTTTATACAAATTCATGGTATTTTATATGTATTTGTAAATATATTTTCATATAAATTTACATTATTTTATGTGTATTTTGTACATATATTTCATTACAAATTTACCTTATTTTATGTTTATTTTGAATGTGCATTTTGTACATTTATATTTATACAAATACACATTCTTTTATTGGTATTTTGTTTATTTATTTTGTTTCGAATTTATATTATTTTATGTGTATTTTGTTTACATTTTTTTATACGTATTTGCTTAATTTTATGTGTATTTTGTATATATATTTTTATAGAAATCTACGTTATTTTATGTGTATTCGTATATATTTTTTTAAAACAAATTTACATTGTTTTATATGTATTTTTGCATATCTCTTTCAATAGAAGTTTACCTTATTGTATGTGCATTTTGTATATTTATTTCAATACAAATTTAAATATTTTATGTGTATTTTGGTATATATATTTTTATAAGAAATGCGCTATTTGATGGGAATTTTGCATCTTTATTTTCATACAAATTTACATTATTTTATTAATATTCGGTGTATTTATTTTGATACAATTTTACATTATTCTATTTGTTTTTTGTAAATATATTTTTGTGTATTTTTGTATATAGTTTTATACAAATTTAGGTTATTTTATGAACGCATTTACATTATTTAATGTGTGGTATGTATATATATTTTTATGCAAATTTACTTTATTTTATGTGCATTTTTGTACAGATATTTTTTTAGAAATTTGCGTTATTTTATGTGTATTTGAATTTGTTTTCTCATACAAATTTACATTATTTTATTGCTATTTTGTTTATTTATTTTGATACGAATAAAAATAGATATACAAAATATACATAAAATAAACTAAATTTGTATTTAAATATATATACAATTACATAGAATAATGTAAATTTGTATCAAAATGTTTTAACAGATGCGCATAAAATAACGGAAATTTGTTTTAAAATATACAAAATACACATAAAATAATGTAAATATGTATAAAAAAATATATACAAAACACAAATAGAATAATGTAAAATCGTATCAAAATAAATACACAAAATATTAATAAAACTATATAAATTTGTATGAAAATAAAGATGCAAAATACCCATTAAATAACGCATTTTTTATAAAAATATATATACCAAAATACACATGAAAAAATGAATTTGTTTAAAAATAAATATACAAAATACACATACAATAAGGTAAATCTGTATTGAAATAGATATGCAAAATACATATAAAACAATGTAAATATGTTTCAAAATATATATACGAATACACATAAAATAACGTAGATTTGTAAAATAAATATATATACAAAATACACATAAAATGAAGTAAATACGTATAAGAAAATGTATACAAAATACACATAAAATAATGTAAATTCGTATCAAAATAAATAAACAAAATACCAATAAAAGAATGTGGAATTTTATAAATATAAATATACAAAATACACATAAAATAACGAAAATTTGTATAAAACTATATACAAAAATACACAGAAGTAATTAAATTCGTATAAAAATAAAGTAAATTTGCATAAAAATACATATACAAAACACACATTAAATAATGTAAATGCTTACATAAAATAACCTAAATTGGTATAAAACTATAAAAAAAAAATACACAAAAATATTTAAAATTTGTATGAAAAGAAATATACAAAATACACATAAAATTAGGTAAATTTGTATTGAAATAGATATACAAAATACACATAAAATAATGTAAATTTGAATGAAAAGAAAGATGCAAAATACAAATACACTTAAAATAACGTAAATTTATATAAAATATATATGCAAGATACACATTAAATAATGTAAATGTGTATAAAAAAATATTTACAAAAAAGAAATAGAATAATGTAAAATCCTATCAATATAAATACACAGAATATCAATAAAATAATGTAAATTTGTATGAAAAGAAAGATGCAAAATTCCCATAAAATAGCGCATTTTTTATAAAAATATATATACAAAAATACACATAAAATATTTAAATTTGTATTGAAATAAATATACAAAATGCATATACAGTAAGGTAAATATTTATTGAAAGAGATATTCAAAAATACATATAAAACAAAGTAAATTTGTTTCAAAATATATATACGAATACACATAAAATAACGTAGATTTCTATAGAAATATATATACAAAATACACATGAAATTATGTAAATACGTATAAAAATATATATACAAAATACATATCTAGGTAAATTAGTGTCAAAATAAATAAACAAAATATCATGAAAAGAATGTGTATTTGTATGAAAATAAATAATAGATAATAAATTTGTATGAAATATATATGCAAGATACACATTAAATAATGTAAATATGTATAAAAAATATATACAAAAAACAAATAGAATAATGTGAAATCGTATCAAAATAAATACACCGAATATTAATAAAATAATGTAAATTTGTATGAAAATAAAGATGCAAAATTCCCATCAAATAGCGCATTTCTTATATAAATATATATACCAAAATACACATAAAATATTTAAATTTGTATTGAAATAAATATACAAAATGCACATACAATAAGGTAAACTTGTATTGAAAGAGATATGCAAAAATACATATAAAACAATGTAAATTTGTTTCAAAATATATATACGAATACACATAAAATAACGTAGATTTCTATAAAAATATATATACAAAATACACATAAAATTAAGTAAATACGTATAAAAATATATATACAAAATACACATATAAAGTAAAATTGTTTAAAAAAAAATAAACAGAATATAAATAAAATAATGTAAATTTCTATGAAAATAAAAATGCAAAATACCCATAAAATAAAGCATATTTTTATAAAAATACATATACAAAAATACACATAGCATAATTAAATTTGTATCGACACTAATATACAAAATGCATATACAATACGGCAAATTTGTATTGAAAAAATATGCAAAATACACATAAAACAGTGTAAATTTATTTCAAAATCTATATACGAATACTTATAAATCAACGTAGATTTTTATAGAAATATATATACAAAATACACATCAAATGATGTAAACACGTATAAAAATATTTATATAAAATACACATTAAATAATGTAAATTCGCGTAAAAATAGATAAACAAAATATCAATAAAAGAATGTGTATTTGTATGAAAATAGATATACAATATACACATAAAATCACCTAAATTTGTATAAAACTATATACAAAAATACACAAAAATAATTTTAATTTGTATGAAAATAAATATACAAAATACACATAATTTCATTCAAATTTACATTATTTTAAGTGTATTTTGTATATGTATTTAAATACAAATTTACCTAATTTGATGTGTATTTTGTATATTTATTTTCATACAAATTTAAATTATTTTTGTGTTTTTTTGTATATACATATAGAGTAAATTTCTATGAAAATATATATTCAAAATACATATAAAATTATGTAAATAAGTACAAAAATATATATATCAAATACACCTAAAAAAATGAAAATTCGTATCAAAATAAATAAACAAAATTCCGATAAAAGAACGTATATTTGTAGGAAAATAAATATACAAAATACACATTAAATTACGAAAATTTGAATAAAAATATATACAAAAAACAAAAAAATAAATTTCAATTTGTATGAAAATAGATATACAAAATACACATATACTGTAATTAGTTAAATTTTTATTTAAATACATGTACAAAATACACATAAAATAATGTAAATTTGTACGTTCTTTATCGGAATTTTGTTTATTGATTTTTAGCGATTTTTCATTATTTTAGGTGTATTTGATATATATAAATATATATATATATATATATATATATATATATATATATATATATATATATATATATATATATATATATATATATATATATATATATATATATATATATATATATATATATATATATATATATATATATATATATATATATATATATATATACTCATTTACATAATTTTATATATTTTTTTAATATATATTTTCATAGAAATTTATTCTATTTTATATGTATTCGTATATATATTTTGATACAAATTTACATTATTTATGTGTATTTCGCATATCTATTTCAATACAAATTTTCTTTATTGTATGTGCCTTTTGTATATTTATTTTGATACAAATTTAATTATTTTATGTGCATTATTGTATATATATTTATAAAGAAATATGCGTTATTATATGGGTATTTTGCATCTTTATTTTCATACAAATTTACATTATTTTATTGATAGTCTGTTTATTTATTTTGATACGATTTTACGTTATTCTGTGTATTTTGTATACATATTTTTAGACATATTTACATTATTTAATGTATATTTTGTACATATATTTATGGAAATCAACGTTATCTTATGTGTATTTGTTTATATAGTTTCATACAAATTTACATTATTTTATGAGTATTTTGTATATGTATTTCAATAGAAATTTGCCTAATTTCATGTGTATTTTGCATATCTATTTTCAAACAAATTTAAACTATTTTTGTGTATTTTTGTATATATTTTTATATAAATTTTTGTTATTTTATTTGTATTTTGTATATATATTTTCCTACAAATATACATTCTTTTAGAGGAAATTTTGTTTATTTATTTTGATACGAGTTTACATAGTTTTATGTGTATTTTGTATATATATTTTTCTACGTATTTACATTATTTATTGTGTATTTTGTATATATATTTTCATAAAAATTTGTTATTTTATTGTGTGTATTCGTATATATTTTGATACAAATTTACTTTATTTTATGTGTTTTTTGCATATCTATTTCAATAAAAATCTACCTTATTGTATGTGTATTTAGTATATTTATTGTAATACAAATTTAATTTTTTATGTGTATTTTTGTATTATATTTTTTTAAATATGAGTTATTTTATGGGTATATTGCATCTTCAATTTTATAATTTTTTACATTATGTACATATCTTTTATACGTATTTACATTATTTAATGTGTATTTTGTTTATATATTTTTATAAAAATTTACGTTATTATATGTGTTTTTAATTTATATTTTGATACAAATTTACATTATTTTATGTATTTTCTATATTTATTTCAATTCAAATTTAGCTTATTTTATGTGTCTTTTGTATATCTATTTTCATATAAAAAAAAATTTTGTTTATTTTTTATATAGTTTTATACAATTTTACGTTATTTTATGTGTATTTTGTATATTTATATTTATACAAGTACATATTTTTTTATTGGCATTTAGTTTATTTATTTTGATACGAATTTACATTATTTTATGTGTATTTTGTATACATTTTCTTATACGTATTTACTTCATTTTATGTGTATTTTGCATATATATTTTTATAGAAATCTACGTTATTTTATGTTTATTCGTATATATATTTTGAAAGAAATATACATTGTTTTATATGTATTTTGCATATCTATTTCAATACAAATTTACCTTATTGTATGTTGATTTTGTATATCTATTGTAATACAAATTTAAATATTTTATGTGTATTTTGGTATAGATATTTTCATAAAAAATGCGTTGTTTTATGGGTATTTTGCATCTTTATTTTCATACAAATTTACATTATTTTATTAATATTCTGTGTATTTATTTTGATACTATTTTACATTATTCTATTTGTCTTTTGTATATATTTTTTTATACATATATACATTATTTAATGTGTATTTTATATATATATTTCATACAAATTTACGTTTTTTTAAGTGTATTTGTTTATATATTTTCATTCAAATTTACATTATTTTATGTGTATTTTGTATATGTATTTCAATACAAATTTACCTAATTTGATGTGTATTTTGTATATAAATTTTCATACAAATTTAAATTATTTTTTGTGTATTTTTGTATAGAGTTTTATACAAATTTACAATATTTAATGTGCATTTTGTATAACTATTTTCATACAATTACACATTCTTTTATTGATATTTTGTTTATTTATTTTGACACAAATTTACATTATTTAATGTGTATTGTGTATATATTTTTATACGTATTTACATCATTTCATCTATTTTTTGTATATATATTTCTATAGAAATCTACATTATTTTATGTGTACTCGTATATATATTTTGAAACATATATACATTGTTTTATATATATATATATATATATATATATATATATATATATATATATATATATATATATATATATATATATATATATATATATATATATATATATATATATATATATATATATATATATATATATATATATATATATATATATATATATATATATATATATATATATATATATATATATATATATATATATATATATATATATATATATATATATATATATATATATATATATATATATATATATATATATATATAGAAATCTGCGATATTTTATGTGTTTTCGTATATATATTTTGAAACAAATTTACATTGTTTTATATGTATTTTGCATATCTATTTCAATACAAATCTACCTTATTGCGTGTGCATTTCGTATATTAATTTTAATACAAATTCAAATATTTTATGTGTGTTTTGGTATATATATTTTTATAAAAAATGCGTTATTTTATGGGTATTTTGCTTCTTTATTTTCATGCAAATTTATATTATTTTATTAATATTCTGTGTATTTATTTTGATACGATTTTGCATTATTCTATTTGTGTTTTGTATATATTTTTTTATACATATCTACATTATTTAATATGTATTTTGTATATATATTTCATACCATTTTACGGTATTTTAAGTGTATTTGTTTATATATTTTCATTCAAACTTACATTATTTTATGTGTATTTTTATATGTATTTCAATACAAATTTGCCTACTTTTATGTGTATTTTGCATATCTATTTTCAAACAAATTTAAATAATTTTTGTGTGTTTTTGTATATATTTTTATACAAATTTTAGTTATTTTATTTGTATTTTCTATATATATTTTCCTACAAATATACATTCTTTTATTTATTCTGATACGAATTTACTTTATTTTATGTGTATTTTGTATATATATTTTTCTACGTATCTACATTATTTTATGTGTATTTTGTATATATATTTTCATAAAAATTTATTTTATTTTATTGTGTGTATTCGTATATAATTTTATACAAATTTTATACAAATTCATGTTATTTTATGTGTATTTGTATAAATATTTTCATACAAATCTACATTATTTTATGTGCATTTTAATATATATTTCATTACAAATTTACCTTATTTTATGTTTATTTTGAATATTTATTTCCTTCAATTTTAAATTATTTTATGTGTATATATGTATTTGTATTTAGGTTATTTTATGTGTATTTTCTATATATATTTTTATCAAAAATTACATTATTTTATTGGTATTTTGTTAGTTTAATTCGATACGAATTTAGATTATTTCATAGGTATTTTGTATACATATTTTTATACTCATTTACATTATTTAATGTGTGTTTTGTGTATTTATTTTTATGGAAATTTACTTTATTTTATGTGTATTTGTATAAATATAAATATACAAAATGCACATAAAATAAGGTAAATTTATATAAAACAATATACAAAGATACATAAAAGTAATTAAATTTGTATGGAAAAAGATATACAAAATACACACAAAATAAGCTTAATTTGAATTGAAATATATGTACAAAATTCATAAAATAAAGTAAATTTGTATCAAAATATTTTTACAAATACACATATAATTACGTAAATTTTACATAAAAATATATAATCAAAATACACATTAAATTATGTAATTATGTATAAAAAAATATATACAAGATACACATATAATCATGTAATTCGTATCAAAATAAATAAACAAAATACCAATAAAATAATGTAGATTTTTATGAGAAAACATATACAAAATACACATAAAATAAATAAATTTCTATAAAAATATATGTACAAAAATGCACATAAAATAAATTTGCATTAAAAAATATATGCAAAACACACATTACATAATATAAATGAGTATAAACATATGTATACAAAATACCTATGAAAAAATCTAAATTCGTATCGAGTTAAATAAAGAAAATACCAATAAAATAATGTAATTTTGGATGAAGATATATATAAGAAAATACACATAAAATTACGTAAATACAAATACAAATATACTCATAAAATAATTTAAAATTGAATGAAATAAATATACAAAATAATCATAAAATAAGGTAAATTTGTAATGAAAAATATGTAAAAATACACGTAAAATAATATAAATTTGTATGAAAATATATATACAAATACACATTAAATAATATGAATTTGTATAAAATTTGTATCAAAATAAATAGGAATACACACAATAAAATAATGTAAATTTTTATTAAAATATATATACATAATACACATAAAATAATGTAAATACGTAGAAAAATATATATACAAAATACAAATAAAATAACTATAATTTGTATGAAAATATATAAACAAATACACATAAAATAACGTAAATTTGGATAAAATATATATACAAAATATACATTAAATAATGTAAATATGTATAAAAATATATATACAAAATACACATAGAATAATGTTAAATCGTATTGAAATTAATAAACAGAATATCAATAAAATGATTTAAATTTGAATGAAAATAAAGATGCAAAATACCCATATAATAACGCATATATGCATAAAAATATATATACAAAAATACACATGAAATAATGAAATTTTTATTGAAATAAATATACAAAATGCATATACAATAAATTTGTATTGAAATACATATGCAAAATACACATCAATAATGTAAATTTGTATCAAAATATATATACGAATACACATAAAATAGAGTATATTTCTATGAAAATATACATACAAAATACATATAAAATGATGTAAATAGTATAAAAATATATATACCAAATACACCTAAAATAATGTAAATTCGTATCTAAATAAACAAACAAAATTCTGATAAAAGAACGTATATTTGTAGGAAAACAAATATACAAAATACACATAAAATAACGAAAATTTGTATAAAAATATATACAAAAAAAAACAAAAATAATTTTAATTTTTATAAAAATTGATATACAAAATACACATATAATTAGTTAAATTTGTACAAATTTGTACATGTACAAAATACACATAAAATAATGAAAATTTGTATGAAATGAAAACAAATACACATAAAATAAAGTACATTTGTATTAAATATATATACAAAATACACATAGAAAATAATGTAAAATCGCATCAAAATAAATACACAAAATATCAATAAAATAATGTAAATTTGTATGAAAATAAAGACGTAAAATACCAATAAAATAAAGCATATTATTTTTATAAAAATACATATACATAAATACACATTCAATAATTAAATTTGTAGTAAAATTAATATACAAAATGCACATACAATAAGGTAAATTTTTATTAAGAAAAATATGCAAAATACACATAAAACAATGTAAATTTGTTTCAAAATAACGCAGATTTCTATAGAAATATATATACAAAATACAATTGAGATGCTGTAAATACGTATAAAAATATATATACAAAATAGACATTAAATAATGTATATTCGTGTCAAAATAAATAAACAAAATATCAATAAAAGAATGTGTAGATGTATGAAAATAGATATACAAAATACACATAAAATAACGTAAATTTGTAAAAACTATATACAAAAATACTCAAAAATAATTTAAATTTGTTTGAAAATAAGTATACAAAATACACATAAATTAGGTAAATTTGTATTGAAATACATTTACAAAATACACATAAAATAATGATAATTTGAATGAAAATATATAAACAAATACACTTAAAATAACGTAAATTTGTATAAAATATATATACAAAATACACATTAAGTAATGTAAATATGTATAAAAAAATATATACAAAACACAAATAGAATAATGTAAAATCGTAACAAAATAAATACACAGAATATTAATAATATAATGTAAATTTGTATGAAAATAAAGGAGCAAAATATCCATAAAATAACGCATTTTTTTAAATATATATACCAAAATACATATTGTTTTTTTTAATTTGTATTAAAATAAATATACAAAATGCACATACAATAAGGTAAATTTATATTGATATGCAAAATACATATAAAACAATGTATACACACAAAATAAGCTTAACTTGAATTGAAATAAATGTTCAAAATACATAAAATAAAGCAATTTTCTATCAAAATATTTTTACAAATACACATATAATTACGTAAATTTTATATAAAAATATATAAACAAAATACACATTAAATAATGTAATTACGTATAAAAGATATATATACAAAATACATATATAATCATGTACTTCGTATCAAAATAAATAAACAAAATACCAATAAAATAATGTAAATTTTTATGAGAAAACATATACAAAATACACATAAAATAAATAAATTTCCATAAAAATATATGTACAAAAATGCACATAAAATAAATTTCCATTAAAAAATATATACAAAACACACATTACATAATGTAAATGAGTATAAACATATGTATACAAAATACCTATGAAAAAATCTAAATTCGTATCGAGTTAAATAAAGAAAATACCAATAAAATAACGTAATTTGGATGAAAAAATATATAGAAAATACACATAAAATTTCGTAAATACAAATACAAATATAAACATAAAATAATCTAAAATTGAATGAAATATATATACAAAATAATCATAGATTAAGGTAAATTTGTAATGAAAAATATGTAAAAATACACGTAAAATAATATAAATTTGTATGAAAATATATATACAAATACACATAAAATAACATGAATTTGTATAAAATTTGTATCAAAATAAATAGGAATACACACAATAAAATAATGTAAATTTTTATTAAAATATATATACAAAATACACATAAAATAATGTAAATACGTAGAAAAATATATATACAAATACACATAAAATAATGTAAACTCGTATCAAAATAAATAAACAAATACACATAAAATAAAGTACATTTGTATTAAATATATATACAAAATACACATAGAAAATAATGTAAAATCGTAACAAAATATACACAAAATATCAATAAAATAATGTAAATTTGTATGAAAATAAAGATGCAAAATACCAATAAAATAAAGCATATTTTTATAAAAATACATATACATATATACACATTCAATAATTAAATTTGTAGTAAAATTAATATACAAAATGCACATACAATAAAGTAAATTTTTATTAAAAAAATATGCAAAATACACATAAAACAATGTAAATTTGTTTCAAAATATATATACGAATACACATAAAATAACGCAGATTTCTATAGAAATATATATACAAAATACACTTGAGATGCTGTAAATACGTATAAAAATATATATACAAAATAGACATTAAATAATGTAAATTCGTATCAAAATAAATAAACAAAATATCAATAAAAGAATGTGTATTTGTATGAAAATAGATAAACAAAATACACATAAAATAACGTAAATTTGTATAAAACTATATACAAAAATACACAAAAATAATTTAAATTTGTTTGAAAATAAGTATACAAAATACACATAAAATTAGGAAAATATGTATTGAAATACATTTACAAAATACACATAAAATAATGTAAATTTGAATGAAAATATATAAACAAATACACTTAAAATTACGTAAATTTGTATAAAATATATATACAAAATACACATTAAGTAATGTAAATATGTATAAAAAAAAATATATACAAAACCCAAATAGAATAATGTAAAATCGTAACAAAATAAATACACGGAATATTAATAAAATAATGTAAATTTGAATGATAATAAAGGAGCAAAATATCCATAGAATAACGCTTTTTTTAAAAATATATATACCAAAATACATATATTTTTTTTTAATTTGTATTAAAATAAATATACAAAATGCACATACAATAAGGTAAATTTATATTGATATGCAAAATACATATAAAACAATGTAAAATTTGTTTCAAAATATATATACGAATACACATAAAATAACGTATATTTCTATAAAAATATATATACAAAATACACATAAAATGAAGTAAATACGTATCAAAAAATGTTTACAAAATACACATAAAATAATGTACATTCGTATCAAAATAAATAAACAAAATACCAATAAAAAAATGTGAATTTGTATAAAAATAAATATACAAAATACACATAAAATATCGTAAATTTATATAAAACTATACACAAAAATACACAAAAGTAGTTAAATTTGTATGAAAATAGATATACAAAATACTCATAAAATAAACAAAATTTAAATTTAAATATATATATGTATATATATATATATATATATATATAGATATATATATATATATCTATATATATATATATATATATATATATATATATATATATATATATATATATATATATATATATATATTTACAAAATACATCAAATAATGTAAATTTGTATCAAAATATTTATACAAATACACTTATAATAACGTAAATTTGTATAAAAACACATAAACAAAATACACATTAAATAATGAAAATACGTATAAAAAAATATGTAGAAAATACACATATAATCATGTAATTCGTATCAAAATAAATAAACAAAATACCAATAATATAATGAAAATTTATATGAGAAAACATATACAAAATACATATAAAATAACGCTAATTTCTTTAAAAATATATGTACAAAAATGCACATCAAATAAAGTAAATTTGCATAAAAATATATATAAAAAACACACATTAAATAATCTAAATGCGTATAAAAAAATGTATAAAAAATACCTTTGAAATAATCTAAATTCGTATCGAATTAAATTAACAAAATACCCAAAAAATAATGTAGTTTTGGATGAAAATGTATATAGAAAATACAAATAAAATAACCTAAATACAAATACAAATATACACATAAAATAATTTAAAATTGCATGAAATGAATATATGAAGCAAACATAAAATAAGGTAAATTTGTAATGTAATATGTAAAAATACATATAAAATAATTTAAATTTGTATGAAAATATGTATTCAAATACACATAAAATAACATGAATTTGTATAAAATTTGTATCAAAATATATACGAGAGCACACAATAAAATAACGTAAATTTTTATGAAAATATATATCCAAAATACACATAAAATAATGTAAATACGTAGAAACATATATATACAAAATACACATAAAGTAATGGAAATTCGTATCAAAATAAATAAACAAAATTGCAATAATAGAATGTATATATGTAGGAAAATATATATACAAAATACAAATAAAATAACTAAAATTTGTATAAAAATTTATACAAAAATACGCAAAAATAGTTTGAATTTGTTTGAAAATAGATAGGCAAAATACACATAACATTAAGCAAATTTGGACTGAAATACATTTACAAAACACTCATAAAATAATGTAAATCTGTATGAAAATATATAAACAATGTATTTAAATACATTTACAAAATACATATCAAATAGTGTAAATTTGAATTAAAATATATATACAAATACACTTAAATTAACGTAATTTGTATAAAATATATATATAAAATCACATTAAACAATGTAAATATGTGTACAAAAATATAAACAAAACTCAAATTGAATAATGTAAAATCGTATCAAAATAAATACACAGAATATTAATAAAATAATGTAAAGTTGTATGAAAATTAAGATGCAAAATACCCCCAAAATAGCGCATTTTTTATAAAAATATATATACCAAAACACACATAAAATATTTGAATTTGTATTAAAATAAATATACGAAATGCACACACAATAAGGTAAATTTGTATTGAAATAGATATGCAAAATACATATAAAACAATGTAAATTTGTTTCAAAATATATATACGAATACTCATAAAATAAAGCATATTTCTATAAAGATATATATACAAAATACACATAAAATGAAGTAAATACGTAAAAAAAAATGTGTACAAATTACACATAAAATAATGTAAACTCGTATCGAAATAAATAAACAAAATACTAGTAAAAGAATGTGTATTTGTATAAATATAAATATACAAAATACACATAAAATAACGTAAATTGATATAAAAGTATATACAAAAATACACAAATTTACTTTATTTTATGTGTATTTTGTATATCTATTTTCATACAAATTTAACTACTTTTGTGTATTTTTGTATATAGTTTTATATAAATTTACGATATTTTATGTGTATTTTGTATATTTATTTTTATACAAATACACATTTTTTTATTGGTATTTTGTTTATTTTGATACGAATTTACATTATTTTATGTGCATTTTGTATACATTTTTTTTATACGTATTTACTTGATTTTATGTGTATTTTGTATATATATTTTTATAGAAATCTACGTTATTTTATGTGTATTCGTATATATATTTTGAAACAAATTTTACATTGTTTTATATGTATTTTGCATATCCATTTCAATATAAATTTACCTTATTGTATACAAAAATACACAAAAATAATTTAAATTTGTATGAAAAGAAATATACAAAATACAAGTAAAATTAGGTAAATTTGTATTGAAATACATATACAAAATATTATAATAATCAAAATGCAAATTTATTTATTTTGATACGATTTTACATTATTTTATGTGTATTTTGTAATCATTTTTTTATACGTGTTTATTTCTTTTTATGTGTATTTTGTATATATTTTTATAGAAATCTACGTTATTTTATATGTATTCGTATATATATTTTGAAACAAATTTACATTGTTTTATGTGTATTTTGCATATCTATTTCAATACAAACTTACAAAAATGCACATAAAATAAAGTAAATTTGCATAAAAATATATATACAAAACACACATTAAATAATGTAAATGCGTACATAAAATAACCTAAATTTGTACAAAACTATATACAAAAATACACAAAAATAATTAAAATTTGTATGAAAAGAAATATACAAAATACACATAAAATTAGGTAAATTCGTATTGAAATACATATACAAAACACACATAAAATAATGTAAATTTTAATGAAAATATATAAACAAATACACTTAAATAACGTAAATTTGTATAAAATATATATGCAAGATACACATTAAATAATTTAAATGTGTATAAAAATATATATACAAAAAAGAAATAGAATAATGTAAAATCGTATCAAAATAAATACAGAGAATATCAACAAAATAATGTAAATTTGTATGAAAAGAAAGATGCAAAATTCCCCTAAAATAGCGCATTTTTTCTAAAAATATATATATACCAAAATACACATAAAATATTTAAATTTGTATTTAAATAAATATACAAAATGCATATACAGTAAGGTAAATTTGTATTGAAAGAGATATTCAAAAATACATATAAAACAATATAAATTTGTTTCAAAATATAGATACGAATAGACATAAAATAACGTAGATTTCTATAGAAATATATATACAAAATTACACATGAAATTATGTAAATACGTATAAAAATATATATACAAAATACATATTAAGTAATGTAAATTCGTGTCAAAATAAATAAACAAAATATCATGAAAAGAATGTGTATTTGTATGAAAATAAATAATAGATAATAAATTTGTATGAAATATATATGCAAGATACACATTAAATAATGTAAATATGTATAAAAAAAATATATACAAAAAACAAATAGAATAATGTAAAATCGTATCAAAATAAATACACCGAATATTAATACAATAATGTAAATTTGTATGAAAATAAAGATGCAAAATTCCCATCAAATAGCGCTTTTCTTATAAAAATATATATACCAAAATATACATAAAATATTTAAATTTGTATTGAAATAAATATACAAAATGCACATACAATAAGGTAAACTATTGAGAGATATGCAAAAATACATATAAAACAATGTAAATTTGTTTCAAATTATATATACGAATACATATAAAATAACGTAGATTTCTAAAAAAATATATATAGAAAATACACATAAAATTAAGTAAATACGTATAAAAAAATGTAAACAAAGTACACATAAAATAATGTAAATTCGAATCAAAATAAATAAACAAAATACCAATAAAAGAATGTGTATTTGTATAAATATAAATGTACAAAATACACATATAAAATAAACATAAAATAAGGTAAATTTGTAATGAAATATATGTACAAAATACACATAAAATAATGTAAATTTATATGAAAATATATATACAAATACACATAAAATACCATGAATTTATATAAAATTATATATTCAAAATAAATATTAAATAATGTAAATGCGTATAAAAATATATATACAAAGTACATATAAAATAATACAAATTTAATTATTCAATGTGTATTTTTGTATATGTATTTTCATAAAAAATTGCTTTATTTTATCAGTATTTTGCATCTTTATTTTCATACAAATTTACATTATTTTATTGATATTCTGTGTATTTATTTTGATACGATTTTACATTATTCTATGTATATTTTGTATATATATTTTATACAAATGAACGTTATTTTATGTGAATTTGTTTTCATTTCATACAAATTTACATTATTTTATGTGTATTTTGTACATGTATTTAAATGCAAATTTAACTAATTATATGTGTATTATGTATATCTATTTTCATAGAAATCGAAATTAATTTTGTGTATTTTAGTATATATTTTTATTCAATTTTCGTAATTTTATATGTATTTTGTATATTTATTTTCCTACAAATATACGTTCTTTTATCGGAATTTTGTTTATTTATTTTGATACGAATTTTCATTATTTTAGGTGTATTTGATATATATATTTTTATTCTTATTTACATAATTTTATATGTATTTTGAATATATATTTTCATAGAAATTTACTCTATTTTATGTGTATTCGTATATATATTTTGATACAAATTTACATTATTTATGTGTATTTCGCATATCTATTTCAATACAAATTTTCTTTATTGTATGTGCCTTTTGTATATTTATTTTGATACAAATTTAATTATTTTATGTGTTTTTTTGTATATATATTGCGTACAAGTTTATATTATTTTATTGATAGTCTGTTTATTTATTTTGATACGATTTTACGTTATTCTGTGTATTTTGTATATATATTTTTAGACATATATACATTATTTTATGTATATTTTGTACATATATTTTATGTAAATTTACGTTATCTTATGTGTATTTGTTTATATATTTTCATACACATTTACATTATTTTATGTGTATTTTGTATATGTATTGCAATAAAAATTTGCCTAATTTCATGTGTATTTTGCATATCTATTTTCAAACAAATTTAAATTATTTTTGTGTATATTTGTATATATTTTAATACAAATTTTTGTTATTTTATTTGTATTTTGTATATATATTTTCCTTCAAATATACATTCTTTTAGAGGAAATTTTGTTTATTTATTTTGATACGAATTTACATTATTTTATGTGTATTTTGTATATATATTTTTCTATGTATTTACATTATTTTATGTGTATTTTGTATATATATTTTTATATATATATTTTATTGTGTGTATTCGTATATATTTTGATTAAAAATTTCATTATTTTATGTGTTTTTTGCAGACCTATTTCAATAAAAATCTACCTTATTGTATGTGTATTTTGTATATTTATTTTAATACAAATTCAATTATTTTATGTGTATTTTTGTATATATATTTTTTTTAAATATGAGCTATTTTATGGGTATTTTGCATCTTTAAATTTATAAATTTTTACATGACGTACATATCTTTTATACGTATTTACATTATTTAATGTGTATTTTGTTTATATATTTTTATACAAATTTACGTTATTATATGTGTATTTGAATATATATTTTGATACAAATTAAATTATTTTATGTATTTTCTATATTTATTTCAATTCAAATTATCTTATTTATGTGTCTTTTGTATATCTATTTTCATACAAATTTAATTATTTTTGTTTATTTTTGTATATTGTTTTATACAATTTTACGTTATTTTATGTGTATTTTTGTATATTTACATTTATACAAGTAAACATTCTTTTATTGGCATTTAGTTTATTTATTTTGATACGAATTTACATTATTTTATGTGTATTTTGTATACATTTTCTTATACGTATTTACTTCATTTCATGTGTATTTTGTATATATATTTTTATAGAAATCTACTTTATTTTATGTGTATTCGTATATATATTTTGAAACAAATTTACATTGTTTTATGTGTATTTTGCATATCTATTTCAATACAAATTTACCTTATTGTATGTGCATTTTATATATTTATTGTAATACAAATTTAAATATCTTATGTGTATTTTGGTATATATATTTTCATAACGTTTTATGGGTATTTTGCATCTTTATTTTCATACAAATTTACATTATTTTATTAATATTCTGTGTATTTATTTTGATACTATTTTACATTATTCTATTTGTGTTTTGTATATATTTTTTTATACATATTTACATAATTTAATGTGTATTTTCTATATATATTTCATACAAATTTACGTTATTTTAAGTGTATTTGTTTATTTATTTTCATTCAAATTTACATTATTTTATGTGTATTTTATATATGTATTTCAATAGAAATTTAACTAATTTTATGTGTATTTTGTATATATATATTTCTATACAAATTTAAATTATTTTTGTGTATTTTTTGTATAGAGTATCATACAAATTTACAATATTTTATGTGTATTTTGTATATCTATTTTCATACAAATACACATTCTTTTATTGATATTTTGTTTATTTATTTTGATGCGAATTTACATTATTTAATGTGTATTGAGTATATATATTTTTATACGTATTTACGTCATTTTATGTGTATTTTGTATATATATTTCTATAGAAATATACGTTATTTTATGTGTATTCGTATATATATTTTGAAACAAATATACATTGTTTTATGTGAATTTTGTATATTTTTTCAATATAAATTTACCTTATTGTACGTGCATTTTGTATATTAATTTTAATACAAATTTAATTATTCTATGTGTATTCTTGTATATGTATTTAAAAAAAAAATGCTTTATTTTATGGGTATTTTGCATCTTTATTTTCATACAAAATTACATTATTTTATTGATATTCTGTGTATTTATTTTGATACGATTTTACATTATTCTATGTATATTTTGTATATCTATTTTATAAAATGTACGTTATTTTATGTGAATTTGTTTTCATTTCATACAAATTTACATTATTTTATGTGAATTTTGTACATCTATTTAAATACTAATTTAACTAATTATATATATATTTTGTATATCTATTTTCATACAAATTGAAATCTATTTTTTTTTTGTATATATATGTATAAAATTTTCGTAATTTTATGTGTATTTTGTATATTTATTTTCCTACAAATATACGTTCTTTTATCGGAATTTTGTTTATTCATTTTCATACGAATTTATAGGTTTTTAGGTGTATTTGATATATATATTTTTATACTTATTTACATAATTTTATATGTATTTTGAATATATATTTTCATAGAAATTTACTCTATATGTATATACAAAAAAAACACAAAAATAATTTAAATTTGTATGAAAATAAATATACAAAATACACATAAAATTAGATAAATTTGTATTGAAATACATATACAAAATACACTTAAAATAATGTAAATTTGAATGAAATTATATAAACAAATACACTTAAATAACGTTATTTTGTTTAAAATATATATAAAAAATACACATTAAATAATGAAAATATGTATAAAAAAATATATACAAAACACAAATAGTATAATATAAAATCGTATCAAAATATATACACAGAATATTAATAAAATAATGTACATTTGTATGAAAACTAAGATGCAAAATACCTATAAAATAACGCATTTTTTATAAAATTATATATTCCAAAATACACATAAAATATTTGAATTTGTATTAAAATAAATATACAAAATGCACATACAATAAGGTAAATTTTTATTGAAATAGATGTGCAAAATACATATAAAACAATGTGAATTTGTTTCAAAATATATATACGAATATATATATATATATATATATATATATATATATATATATATATATATATATATATATATATATATATATATATATATATATATATATATATATATATATATATATATATATATATACAAAATACAAATAAAATTAAGTAAATACGAATCAAAAATGTATACAAAATACACATAAAATAATGTAAATTCGTATAAATATAAATAAACAAAATACCAATAAGATAATGTGTATTTGTATAAATATAAATATACAAAATGCACATAAAA
Organism: Eriocheir sinensis; assembly: GCF_024679095.1. Taxonomy (NCBI): domain Eukaryota; kingdom Metazoa; phylum Arthropoda; class Malacostraca; order Decapoda; family Varunidae; genus Eriocheir; species Eriocheir sinensis. The sequence continues at coordinate 193,786 of NW_026111760.1, read as the reverse complement.
TAACGTAAATTTGTATAAAACTATATACAAAAATACACAGAAGTAATTAAATTTGTATGAAAATAGATATACAAAATACACACAAAATTAGCTAAATTTGAATTGAAATATATACACAAAATACATAAAATAAAGTAAATTCGTTTCAAAATATTTTTAACAAATACACATATCATAACGTAAGTTTGTAAAAAAATATATAAACAAAATACACATTAAGTAATATAAATACGTATAAAAAAATATCAAAATACACAAATAATCAAGTCATTCGTATCAAAATAAATAAACAAAAAACTAATTAATAATGTAAATTTGTATGAGAAAACATATACAAAATACACATAAAATAACGTTTTAGGTTTCTATAAAAATATATGCACAAAAATGCATATAAAATTAGTTTGCATAAAAAAATATATACAAAACACACATTAGATAATGTAAATGAGTATAAAAATATGTATACAAAATACCTATGAAATAATCTAAATTCGTATCGAGTTAAATTAAGAAAATAACAATAAAATAATGTATTTTTGGATGAAAATATATATAAAAAACTCACATAAAATAACCTAAATACAAATACAAATATACACATTAAATAATTTTAAATTGAATGAAATAAATATACAAAATAAACATAAAATAAGGTAAATTTGTAATAAAATATATGTAAGAATACACATAAAATAATATAAATTTGTATGAAAATATATATACAAATACACATAAAATAACAAGAATTTGTATAAAATTTGTTTCAAAATATATACGAATACACACAATAAAATAACGTAAATTTTTTTGAAAATGTATATATAAAATCCACATAAAATAGTTTAAATACGTAGAAAAATATATATACAAAATACACATAAAATAATGTAAATTCGTAAAAAATTAAATACACAAAATTCCAATAAAAGAATGTATATTTGTATGAAAATATATATACAAAAAACAAATAAAATAACTAAAATTTGTATAAAAGTATATACAAAAATACACAAAAATAATTTAAATTTCTTTGAAAATAGATATGCAAAATACACATCAAGTTAGGCAAATTTGCATTGAAATACATGTTCAAAACTCAAATAAAATATTGTAAATTTGTATGAAAATACACATAAAATAACGTAAATTTGGATATGATATTATATACAAAATATACATTAAATATTTTAAATATGTATTGATATTTGCGTTAATTATGTGTATTTTGTATATGTTTTCTGATAGAAATTTACATTATTTTATTGGTATTTTGTCTATTTATTATGATGCGAATTACATGATTATTTGTGTATTTTGTACATTTTTTTATACGTATTTACATTATTTAATGTGTATTTTGTTTATATATTTTTATACAAATTTACGTTATTATATGTGTATTTGTATAAGTATTTTGATACAAATTTACATTATTTTATGTATTTTGTATATATATTTCAATTCAAATTTAGCTTATTTTATGTGTATTTTGTATATCTATTTATTTTAATACAAAATCAAATATTTTATGTTTTTTCGTATATATATTTTTATAAAAAATGCGTTATTTTATGGGTATTTTGCATCTTAATTTTCATACAAATTTACATTATTTCATTAATATATTCTCTATTTATTTTGATGCGATTTTACATTATTTTATTTGTGTTTTGTATATATTTTTTAATACATATTTACTTTATTTAATGTGTTTTTTGTAAATATATTTGATACAAATTTACATTATTTTAAGTCTAGATGTTTATATATTTTCATTCAAATTTACATTACTTTATGTATAATTTGTATATGTTTTTCAATATAAATTTACCTACTTTTATATGTTTTTTGTATATTTATTTTCATACAAGTTTAAATTATTTTTGTGTATTTTTGTATTTAGTTTTATACAAATTTAGGTTATTTTATGTGTATTTTGTATATCTATTTTCATACAAATATACATTCTTTTCATGATATTTTGTCTATTTATTTTGACACGAAATAACATTATTTAATGTGTATTTTGTATATATATTTTTATACGTATTTACATTATTTCAAGTGTATTTTGTATATATATTTCTATAGAAATCAACGTTATTTTATGTGTATTCGTATCTTTATTTTCATACAAATTTACTTTATTTTATTGATATTATGTGTATTTATTTTGATATGATTTTACATTATTCTATGTGTATTTTGTATATATATTTTATATAAAATGTATTTGTTTTCATTTTATACAAATCTACTTTATTTTATGTGTTTTTTGTACATGTATTTAAATACAAATTAAACTAGTTATATGTGTATTTTGTATATCTATTTTTTATGTATATTTTCATAGAAATTTACTCTATTTTATGAGTATTCGTATATATATATTTTGATACAAATTTACATTATTGATGTGTATTATGCATATCTATTTCAATACAAATTTACTTTATTGTACGTGGATTTTGTATATTTATTTTAATACAAATTTAATTATTTTATATGTATTTTTGTATATATATTTTTATGCAAATATGCGTTATTATATGGATATTTTGCATCTTTATTTTCATACAAATTTACATTATTTTATTGATATTCTCTTTATTTATTTTGATACGATTTAACATTATTCTATGTGTATTTTGTATATATTTTTTTTTATACATATTTACATTATTGAATGTTCATTTTGTATATATATTTTAAACAAATTTACATTATTTTATGTGTATTTGTTTATATATTTTCATACAAATTTACATTATTTTATGTGTTTTTTGTATATATATTTTTCTACGTATTTAAATTATTTTATGTGTATTTTGTATATACATTTTCATAAAAAAATTACGGTATTTTATTGTGTGTATAAGTATATATTTTGATACAAATTTTATACAAATTCATGTTATTTAATGTGTATTTGTATATATATTTTCATACAAATTTATATTATTTTATGTGTATTTTTTCATGTATTTCATTACAAATTTACCTTATTTTATGTTTATTTTGTATATTTATTTCATTCAATTTTAAATTATTTTATATGTATATTTGTATTTGTATTTAGGTTATTTTATGTGTATTTTGTATATATATTTTCATCCAAAATTACAATATTTTATTGGTATTTTCTTAATTTAACTCGATACGAATTTAAATTATTTCATAGGTATTTTGTATACATATTTTCATACTCATTTACATTATATAATGTGTGTTTTGTATATATATTTTTATGCAAATTTATTTTATGTTCATTTTTGTACATATATTTTTATAGAAATTTGCGATATTTTATGTATATAGTTTTATATAAATTTACGTTATTTTATGTGCATTTTGTATATTTATATTTATACAAACACACATTCTTTTATTGGTATATTGTTTATTTACATTTATACGAATTTACATTATTTTATGTGTATTTTGTATACATTTTTTTATACGTATTAACTTAATTTTATGTGTATTTTGTATATGTATTTTTATAGAAATCTACGTTATTTTATGTGTATTCGTATATATATTTTGAAACAAATTAACATTATTTGATATGTATTTTGCATATCTATTTCAATACAAATTTCCTTATTGTATGTGCATTTTGTATATTTATTTTAATACAAATTCAAATATTTTATGTGTATTTTGGTATCAATAATTTTATAAAAAATGCGTTATTTTATAAGTATTTTGCATCTTAATTTTCATACATATTTACATTTTTTTTATTAATATTCTGTGTATATATTTTGATACGATTTTACATTATTCTATTTGTGTTTTGTAATATTTTTTTTATACATATTTACATTATTTAATATGTATTTTGTATATATATTTCATACAAATTTACGTTATTATATGTGTATTTGTTTATATATTTTCTTTCAAATTTACATTATTTTATGTGTATTTTGTATATGTATTTCAATACAAATTAACCTAATTTTATGTGTATTTTGTATATTTCTTTTCATACAAATTTAAATTAAATATAATATATATTTGAATGAAAATAAATCTACAAAATACACATAACATAACTGAAATTTGTATTAAAATATATACAAAAATACATAGAAATAATTTGAGTTTGTATGAAAATAGATATACAAAATACCCATATAATATTGTAAATTTGTGTCAAAATATATAAACAAATACACATAAAATAACGTAAATTTGTATGAAAAATATATAAAAAATACACATAGAATAATGTCAATTCGTATCAAAATGAATGAGCAGAATATCAATAAAATAATGTAAATTTGTATGAAAATAAAGATGCAAAATACCCAAAAAATAAAGCATATGTTTATAAAAGTACATATACAAAAATATACATCGAATAATTACATTTGTATTAAAATTAATATACAAAATGCGTATATAGTAAGTTAAATTTATATTGAAAAAATATGCAACACACGTTTACTGTTACAAATTTATATTATTTTATTGGTATTTTGTTTATTTATTTTGATACGAAATACATGATTATATGTGTATTTTGTACATATTTTTTTTTACGTATTTACATAATTTAATGCGTATTTTGTTTATATATTTTCATACAAATTTACGTTATTATATGTGTATCTGTATAAATATTTTAATAAAAATTTACTTTATTTCATGTATTTTGTATATATATTTCAATACAAATTTGCCTAACTTGATGTGTATTTTGCATATCTATTTTCAAACAAATTGAAATTATTTTTATGTATTTTTGTATATATTTTTATGCAAATTTTAGTTATTTTATTTGTTTTTTGTATATATATTTTCCTACAAATATACATTCTTTTATTGGAATTTTGTGTATTTAATTTTTTACGAATTTACATTATTTTATGTGTATTTTGTATATATATTTTTCTACGTATTTAAACTATTTTATGTGGATTTTATATATACATTTTCATAAAAATTTACGCTATTTTATTGTGTGTATTCGTATATATTTTGAAACAAATCTCATACAAATTCTTGTTATTTTATGTGTATTTGTATATATATTTGCATACAAATTTACATTATCTTATGTGTATTCTTTCATATATTTTATTACAAGTTTACCTTATTTTATGTTTATTTTGTATATTTATATCATTCAATTTTAAATTATTTAATGTGTATATTTGTATTTGTATTTAGGTTATTTTATGTGTATTTTTATATATATTTTCATCAAAAATTACATTATTTTATTGTTATTTTCTTAATTTAACTCGATACGAGTTTAGACTATTTCATAGGTATTTTGTATACATATTTTTATACTCATTTACATTATTTAATGTGTGTTTTGTATATATTTTTTTTATGCAAACTAATTTTATGTGCATTTTTGTACATATATTTTTATAGAAACTTAAAACGTTATTTTATGTGTATTTTGTATATGTTTTCTAATACAAATTTACATTATATAATTAGTTTTTTGTTTATTTATTTTGATACGAATGACTTGATTATTTGTGTATTTTGTAAATATTTTTTTTATACGTATTTATATTACTTAATGTGTATTTTGTTTATATAATTTTTTACAAACTTACGTTATTATATGTGTATTTGTTAAAAATATTTTGAAACGAATTTACTTTATTTTATGTATTTTGTATATATATTTCAATTCAAATTTAGCTAATTTTGTGTGTTTTTTGTATATCTATTTTCATACAAATTTAAATACTTCTGTGTATTTTTGTATATAGTTTTATACAAATTTACGTTATTTTATGTGCATTTTGTATATTTATATTTATAGAAATACACATTCTCTTATTGGTATTTTGTTTATTTATATTTATACGAATTAACATTAGTTTATGTGTATTTTGTATACATTTTTGATTCGTATTTACTTAATTTTATTTGTATTTTGTATATATATATATATATATATATATATATATATATATATATATATATATATATATATATATATATATATATATATATATATATATATATATATTTATAGAAATCTACGTTATTTTATGTGTATTCGTATATATTTTGAAACAAATTTACATTGTTTTATATGTATTTTGCATATCTATTTCAATACAAATTTACCTTATTGTATGTGCATTTTGTATATTTATTTTAATACAAATTCAAATATTTTATATGTATTTTGGAATATATAATTAAAAAAAAAAAGCGTTATTTTATAGGTATTTTGCATCTTAGTTTTCATACAAATGTACATTATTTTATTAATATTCTGTGTATATATTTTGATACGATTTTATATTATACTATTTGTGTTTTGTATATATTTTTTTATACATATTTTCATTATTTAATGTGTATTTTTTATATATATTTTAAACAAATTAACGTTATTTTAAGTGTATTTATTTATATAATTTCATTCAAATTTACATTATTTTAAGTGTATTTTGTATATGTATTTCAATACAAATTTATCTAATTTTATGTGTATTTTGTATATTTATTTTCATACAAATTTAAATTATTTTTGTGTTTTTTGTATATACATATAGAGTAAATTTCTATGAAAATATATATTCAAAATAGATATAAAACTATGTAAATAAGTATAAAAATATATATATCAAATACACCTAAAAAAATATAAATTCGTATGAAAATAAATAAGCAAAATTCCGATAAAAGAACGTATATTTGTAGGAAAATAAATATACAAAATACACATAAAATTACGAAAATTTTATACATATATATACAAAAAAACAAAAAATAAATTTCAATTTGTATGAAAATAGATATACAAAATACACATATAATTAGTTAAATTTGTATTTAAATACATGTACAAAATACACATAAAATAATGTAAATTTGTATGAAATGAAAACAAATTCACATAAAATAACATACATTTTATAAAATAGATATACAAAATATACATAGAATAATGTAAAATCGTATCAAAATAAATACACAGAATATCAATTAAATAATGTAGTTTTGTATGAAAATAAAGATGCAAAATACCCATAAAAGAAAGCATTTTTTTTAAATACATACACAAGAATACACATATAATAATTAAATTTGTATTAAAATTAATATACAAAATGCACGTACAATAAGGTAAATTTGTATTAAAAAAATATACAAAATGCACATAAAACAATGTATATTTGTTTCAAAATATATATACGAATACACATAAAATAACGTATATTTCTATAGAAATATATATACAAAATACACATGAAATGACGTAAATACGTATAAAAATATATATACTCAATACACATTAAATAATGTAAATTCGCATCAAAATAAATAAACAAAATATCAATAAAAGAATGTGTATTTGTATGAAAATAGATATACAAAATACACATAATATATTGTAAATTTGTATAAAACTCTACACAAAAAATACACAAAAATAATTTAAATTTGTATAAAAATATATATACAAAATACACATAAAATTAGTTAAATATCTATTGAAATTCATATATAAAATACACATAAAATAATGTAAATTTGAATGAAAATAAATAAACAAATACACTTAAAATAACGTAAATTTGTATGAAATATATATAGAAAATACACATTAAATTATGTAAATATGTATAAAAAAATATATACAAAACACAAATAGAATAATGTAAAATAGTATCTAAATATATACACAGAATATTAATAAAATAATGTAAATTTGTATGAAAATAAAGATGCAAAATACCCATAAAACAACGCATTTTTTATGAAAATATATATATATACCAAAATGCACATAAAATATTTAAATTTGTATTACAATAAATATACAAAATGCACATACAATAAGGTAAATTTGTATTGAAATAGATATGCAAAATACACATAAAACAATGTAAATTTGTTTCAAAATATATATACGAATACACATAAAATAAAGTAGATTTCTATAAAAATATGTATACAAAATACACATGAAATGAAGTAAATACGTATAAGAAAATGTATACAAAATACACATAAAATAATGTAAATTTGTATCAAAATAAATAAACTAAATGCCAATAAAAGAATGTTTACTTGTATAAATATAAATATACAAAATACACATAATACGTAAAATTATATAAAACTATATACAAAAATAAACAAAAATAATTAAATTTGTATGAAAATAGATATACAAAAGACACATAAAATAAGCTAAATTTGAATGGAAATAAATATAGAAAATACATAAAATAATGTAAATTTGTATCAAAATATATATTCAAATACACATATAATAACGTAAATTTGTGTAAAAATATATAAACAAAATACACATTAAATAATGTAAATACGTATAAAAGATATGTACGTAATGTAAAAATTTATAAATTTAAAGATGCAAAATACCCATAAAATAACTCATATTTAAAAAAATATATATACAAAAATACACATAAAATAATTGAATTTGTATTAAAATAAATATACAAAATACACATACAATAAGGTAGATTTTTATTGAAATAGATATGCAAAAAACACATAAAATAATGAAACTTTTTATCAAAATATATACGAATACACACAATAAAATTACGTAAATTTTTATGAAAATATATATACAAAATACACATAAAATAATGTAAATACATAGAAAAATATATATACAAAATACACATAAAATAATGTAAATTCGTATCAAAATAAATAAACAAAATTTCCTCTAAAAGAATGTATATTTGTAGGAAAATATATATACAAAATACAAATAAAATAACAGAAAATTGTATAAAAATATATACAAACATACACAAAATTAATTTAAATTTGTTTGAAAATAGATATGCAAAATACACATGAAATTAGGCAAATTTTTATTGAAATACATATACAAAATACACATAAAATAATATACATGTGTATGAAAATATATAAACAAATACACATAAGATAACGTAAATTTCCATAAAATATATGTACAAAATATACATTAAATAATGTAAATATGTCTAAAAATATATATACAAAATACACAGAATAACGTAAAATCGTATCAAAATAAATAAACAGACTATCAATAAAATAATGTAAATTTGTATGAAAATAAAGATGCAAAATACCCATATAATAACGCATATTTGTTTAAAAATATATATACAAAAATACACATAAAATAATTAAATTTGTATCAAAATAAATATACAAAAGGCACATACAATAAAGAAAATTTGTATTGAAATAGATATGCGAAATACACATAATGTAAATTTGTATCAAAATATATATATAAATACACATAAAATAGAGTAAATTTCTATGAAAATATATATTCAAAATACATATAAAATTATGTAAATAAGAATAAAAATATATATATCAAATACACCTAAAATAATGAAAATTCGTATCAAAATAAATAAACGAAATTCCGATAAAAGAACGTATATTTGTAGGAAAATAAATATACAAAATACACATAAAATTACGAAAATTTGAATAAAAATATATACTAAAATACACAAAATTAATTTCGATTTGTATGAAAATAGATATACATAATACACATATAATTAGTTTAATTTGCATTTAAATACATGTACAAAATACACATAAAATAATGTAAATTTGTATGAAATGAAAACAAATTCACATAAAATAACGTTAATTTGTATAAAATATATATACAAAATATACATAGAATAATGTAAAATCGTATCAAAATAAATACACAGAAGATCAATAAAATAATGTAAATTTGTATGAAAATAAAGATGCAAAATACTGGTAAAATAAAGCATTTTTTTATGAAAATACATATACAAAAATACACATAGAATAATTAAATTTGTATTATTTTATATGTACTTTGTATATATATTTTTATACGCATTTACATTATTTAATATTTATTTTGAATATATAATTTTATACAAATTCATGCTATTTTATGTGTATTTGTATATATATTTTCATATAAATTTACATTATTTTATGTGTATTTTGTACATATATTTTATTACAAATTTACCTTATTTTATGTTTATTTTGTATGTGTATTTTGTATATTTATATTTATACAAATACACATTCTTTTATTGGTATTTTGTTTTTTTATTTTGATTCGAGTTTACATTATTTTATGTGTACTTTGTTTACATTTTTTTTATACGTATTTACTTAATTTTATGTGTATTTTCTTTATATATTTTTTTAGAAATCTACGTTATTTTATGTGTATTCGAATATTTATTTTGAAACAAATATACATTGTTTTATATGTATTTTTGCATATCTCTCAATAGAAGTTTACCTTATTGTATGTGCATTTTGTATATTTATTTCAATACAAATTTAAATATTTTATGTGTATTTTGGTATATATATTTTTATAAGAAATGCGCTATTTGATGGGAATTTTGCACTTTATTTTCATACAAATTTACATTATTGTATTAATATTCGGTGTATTTATTTTGATACGATTTTTCATTATTCTATTTGTTTTTTGTATATATTTTTTTATACATATTTACATTATTTAATGTGTATCTTGCATATATATTTCATACAAATTTATTATCTATTATTTATTTTCATACAAATACACATTCTTTTCATGATATTTTGTTTATTTATTTTGACACGAATTTACATTACTTAATATGTATTTTGTATATATATTTTTATACGTATTTACATAATTTCATGTGTATTTTGTATATATATTTCTATAGAAATCTACGTTATTTTATGTGTATTCGTATCTATATTTTGAAACAAATTTATATTTTTTTATATGTATTTTTGAATATCTCTTTCAATACAAATTTACCTTACTGTATATGCATTTTGTATATTTATTTAAATACAAATTTAAATATTTTATGTGTATTTTGGTATATATATTTTCAGAAAAAATGCGCTATTTTATTGGAATTTTGCATCTTAGTTTTCATACAAATGTACATTATTTTATTAATATTCTGTGTATATATTTTGATATGATTTTATATTATACTATTTGTGTTTTGTATATATATTTTTTATACATATATATTGTATTTTGCGTATTTTTTCAATACAAATTAACCTTATTGTATGTGCATTTTGTATATTAACTTTAATACAAATTTAATTATTCTATGTTTATTTTTGTATATGTATTTAAAAAAAATGCTTTATTTAATGGGTATTTTGCATCTTTATTTTCATACAAATTTAAATTATTTTATTGATATTCTGTGTACTTATTTTGATACGATTTTACATTATTCTATGTGTATTTAGTATATATATTTTATACAAATGTACGTTATTTTATGTGTATTTGTTTTCATTTCATACAAATTTACATAATTTTACGTGTATTTTGTACATGTATTTAAATACAAATTTAACTAATTATATGTGTATTTTGTATATCTATTTTCATACAAATTGATATTATTTTTGTTTGTTTTTTGTATATATTTTATGTGTATTTTGGGTATTTATTTTCCTACAAAATACGTTTTTTATCGGAATTTTGTTTATTTATTTTGATACGAATTTACATTATTTTAGGTGTATTTGATATATATATATATATATATATATATATATATATATATATATATATATATATATATATATATATATATATATATATATATATATATATATTTATATATATATATATTTATACTTATTTACATAATTTGATATGTATTGTGTATGTATATTTTCATAGAAATTTACTCTATTTTAGGTGAATTCGTATATATATTTTGATACAAATTTACATTATTTATGTGTATTTTGCATATCTATTTCAATACAAATTTACTTTATTGTGTATATATATTTTTATACATTATTTAATGTTTATTTTGTATATATATTTTTATACTAATTCATGTTATTTTATGTGTATTTGTATTTATATTTTCATACAAATTTATATTATTTCATGTTTATTTTGTACATATATTTCATTACAAATTTACCTTATTTATGTTTATTTTCTATATTTATTTCATTCAATTTTAAAATATTTCATGTGTATATTTGTATTTGTATTTAGGTTATTTTATATGTATTTTCTATATATATTTTCATCCAAAATTCCATTATTTTTTTGTAATTTTGTGAATTTGATTCGATACGAATTTAGATTATTTCATTGGTATTTTGTATACATAATTTTATACGCATGTACATTATTTAATTTGTGTTTTGTATATATATTTTTATGCAAATGTACATTATTTTATTGATATTCTGTGTATTTATTTTGATACGATTTTACATTATTCTATGTATATTTTTATATATATTTTATACAAATGTACGTTCTTTTATGTGAATTTCTTTTAATTTCATACAAATTTACATTATTTTATGTGTATTTTGTATATGTATTTCAATACAATTTTAACTTATTACAATATTATATATACAATATTATTACAAAATATACATAAAATAGCGAAAATTTGTATAAAAATTTATACAAAAAAAACACAAAAATAATTTCAATTTGTTTGAAAATAGATATACAAAATACACATATAATTAGTTTAATCTGCGTTATTTTATGTGTATTTGAATATATATATTTTGAAACAGATTTACATTGATTTATATGTATTTTGAATATCTATTTCAATACAAATTTACCTTATTGTGTGTGCATTTCGTATATTTATTTTAATACAAATTCAAATATTTTATGTGTGTTTTGGTATATATATTTTTATAAAAAATTGCGTTATTTTATGTATTGAAATACATATACAAAATACATATAAAATAATGTAAATTTGAAAGAAAATATATAAACAAATACACATATAATAACGTAAATTTGTATGAAATATATATTCAAAATACACATTAAATAATGTGTATTTACGTATAAAAAATATATATACAAAACACAAATAGAATAATGAAAAATCGTATCAAAATATATACACAGAATATTAATAAAATAATGTAAATTTGTATCAAAATTAAGATGCAAAATACCTATAAAATAACGCATTTTTTATAAAATTATTGATACCAAAATACACATAAAATATTTGAATTTGTATTAAAATAAATATACAAAATGCACATACAATAAGGTAAATTTATATTGAAATAGATATGCAAAATACATATAAAATAATGTAAATTTGTTTCAAAATATATATACGAATACACATAAAATAACGTAGATTTCTATAAAAATACATATACAAAATACACATAATATTATGTAAATACGAATAAAAAAATGTATACAAAATACACATAAAATAATGTAAATTCGTATAAATGTAAATAAACAATATACCATTAAAAGAATGTGTATTTGTATAAATATAAATATACAAAATGCACATAAAATGAAGTAAATTTATATAAAACTATATACATAAAATAACGCAAATTTCTATAAAAATATATGTACAAAAATGAACATAAAATAAATTTGCATAAAAATATATATACAAAACACACTTTAGATAATGTAAATGAGTATAAAAATATGTATACAAAATACCTATGAAATAATCTAAATTCGTATTGAATTAAATAAAGAAAATACCAATAAAATAATGTAATCTTGGATGAAAATATATATACAAAATACACATAAAATAACCAAAATACAAATACAAATATACACATAAAATAATTTAAAATTGAATGAAATATATATACAAAATAAACATAAAATAAGGTAACCAAAAAAGATAACCTAAGATAACCTAAATACAAATACAAAAATACACATTAAATAATTTAAAATTGAATGAAATGAATATACAAAATAAAAATAAATTACGGTAAATTTGTAATAAAATATATGTAAGAATACACATAAAATAATATAAATTTGTATGAAAATATATATACAAATACACATAAAATAACATGAATTTGTATAAAATTTGTTTCAAAATATATACGAATACACACAATAAAATAACGTAAATTTTTATGAAAATGTATATATAAAATACACATAAAATAATTTAAATACGTAGAAAAATATATATACAAAATACACATAAAATAATGTAAATTCGTAAAAAATTAAATATACAAAATTCCAATTTTGTATCAAAATATTTTAACAGATGTGCATAAAATAACGTAAATTTGTTTTCAAATATACAAAATACACATTAAATAATGTAAATATGTATAAAAAATATATATACAAAACACAAATAGAATAATGTAAAATCGTATCAAAATAAATACACAGAATATTAATAAAACAATGTAAATTTGTATGAAAATAAAGATGCAAAATACCCATTAAATAATGCATTTTTTATAAAAATATATATACCAAAATACACATGAAAAAATTAATTTGTATTAAAATAAATATACAAAATACACATACAATAAGGTAAATCTGTATTGAAATAGATATGCAAAGTACATATAAAACAATGTAGATTTGTTTCAAAATATACATACGAATACACATAAAATAAAGTAGATTTCTATAAAAATATTTGTATAAAAATATATATCCAAAATACACATAAAATGAAGTAAATACGTATAAGAAAATGTATACAAAATACACATAAAATAATGTAAATTCGTACCAAAATAAATAAACAAAATACCAATAAAAGAATGTGTATTTGCATAAATATAAATATACAAAATACACATAAAATAACGTAAATTTGTATAAAACTATATACAAAAATACACAAAAGTAATTAAATTCGTATGAAAATAGATATACAAAATACAGATAAAATAAGCTAAATTTGAATTGAAATGTATATACAAAATACATAAAATAATGTAGATTTGTATCAAAATATTTATAAAAATACATATAATAACGTAAATTTTGATACGATTTTACATTATTCTATTTCTTTTTTGTATATATTTTTTATACATATTTACATTATTTAATGTGTATTTTGTATATATATTTCATATAAATTTACGTTATTATAAATGTATTTGTTTATGTATTTTCTTTCAAATTTATATTATTTTATGTGTATTTTGTATATGTATTTCAGTCCAATTAATCTAATTTTATGTGTATTTTGTATATTTCTTTTCATACAAATTTAAATTATTTTTGTGTATTTTTGTATATAGTTTTATACAAATTTAGGTTATTTTATATACGCATTTACATTATTTAATGTGTGTTTTGTATATATATTTTTATCCATAGTTAATTTATTTTACGTTCATTTTTGGACATATATTTTTATAGAAATTAGCGTTATTTTATATGTATTTGTATATGTTTTCTCATACAAATTTACATTATTTTATTGATATTTTGTTTATTTAGTTTGATACGAATTAAATGATTATATGTGTATTTTGTACATATTTTTAATACGTATTTACATTACTTAATGTGTATTTTGTTTATATATTTTTAAACAAATTTACGTTATTATATGTATTTTTATAAATATTTTGATACAAATTTACATTATTTTATGTTTTTTGTATATACATTTCAATTCAAATTTAGCTTATTTTGTGTGTATTTTATATATATATTTTCATACGAATTTAATTACTTCTGTGTATTTTTGTATATAGTTTTATATAAATTTACGTTATTTTATGTGTATTTTGTATATTTATATTTATACAAATACACATTCTTTTATTGGTATTTTGTTTATTTATTTTGATACGAATTTACATTATTTTATGTGTATTTTGTATACATTTATTTATACGTATTTACTTAATTTTATGTGTATTTTGTATATATATTTTTATAGAAATCTACGTTATTTTATGTGTATTCGTATACATATTTTGAAACAAATTTACATTGCTTTATATGTATTTTGAATATCTATTTCAATACAAATTTACCTTATTGTATGTGTTTTTATATAGTTATTTTAATACAAATCTAATTTTTTTATGTGTATTTTAGTATATATATTTTTATAAATAAAAAAAATGCGTTATTTTATGGGTATTTTGCCTCTTTATTTTCATACAAATTTACTTTATTTTATTAATATTTTGTGTATTTATTTTGATACGATTTTACATTATTCTATTTGTGTTTTGTATATATTTTTTTATACAAATTTACGTTATTTTAAGTGTATTTATGTATTTTCATTCAAATTTACATTATTTTATGTGAATTTTGTATATGTATTTCCATACAAATTTACCTAATTTTATGTGTATTTTGTATATTTATTTTCATACAAATTTAAAATATTTTTGTGTTTTTGTATATAGTTTGATACAAATTTAGGTTATTTTATGTGTATTTTGAATATCTATGAAATATATATATATATATATATATATATATATATATATATATATATATATATATATATATATATATATATATATATATATATATATATATATATATATATATATATATATATATATATATATCTATATCTCTATAGATATCTATATATATATATATATATATATATATATATATATATATATATATAGATATATATATATATATATACAAAATACATATCAAATAATGTAAATTCGTGTCAAAATAGATAAACAAAATACCATGAAAAGAATGTGTATTTGTATGAAAATAGAAAATAGATTATAAATTTGTATAATTATACATGCAAGATACACATTAAATAATGTAAATATGTATAAAAAAGTGTATATAAAAAACAAATAGAATAATGTAAAATCGTATCAAAATAAATACACCGAATATTAATTAAATAATGTAAATTTGTATGAAAATAAAGATGCAAAATTCCCATAAAATAGCGCATTTCTTATAAAAATATATATACCAAAAAACACATAATTTTTTTTTAATTTGTATTGAAATAAATATACAAAATGCACATACAATAAGGTAAATTTCTATTGAAAGAGATATGCAAAAATACAAATAAAACAATGTAAATTTGTTTCAAAATATATATACGAATACAAATAAAAAAAAGTAGATTTCTATAAAAATATATATACAAAATACACATAAAATTAAGTAAATACGTATAAAAAATGTATACAAAATACACATAAAATAATGTAAATTCGAATTAAAATAAATAAACAAAATACCAATAAAAGAATGTGTATTTGGATAAATATAAATATACAAAATACACATATAAAATAAACATCAAATAAGGTAGATTTGTAATAAAATATATGTACAAAATACACATACAATAATGTAAATTTATATGAAAATATATATACAAATACACATAAAATACCATGAATTTTTATAAAAATATATATTCAAAATAAATATTAAATAATGTAAGAGCATATAAAAATATATATACAAAGTACATATAAAATGAAAATTAAGATGCAAAATACCTATAAAATAACGCATTTTTTATAAAATTATTGATACCAAAATACACATAAAATATTTGAACTTGTATTAAAATAAATATACAAAATGCACATACAATAAGGTAAATTTGTATTGAAATAGATATGCAAAATACATATAAAATAATGTAAATTTGTTTCAAAATATATATATACGAATACACATAAAATAACGTAGATTTCTATAAAAATACATATACAAAATACACATAAAATTAAGTAAATACGTATAAAAAAATGTATACAAAATACACATAAAATAATGTAAATTCGTATAAATGTAAATAAACAATATACCAGTAAAAGAATGTGAATTTGTATAAATATAAATATACAAAATGCACATAAAATAACGTAAATTTATATAAAACTATATACATAAAATAACGCAAATTTCTATAAAAATATATGTACAAAAATGAACATTAGATAAATTTGCATAAAAATATATATACAAAACACACATTAGATAATGTAAATGAGTATAAAAATATGTATACAAAATACCTATGAAATAATCTAAATTCGTATCGAATTAAATAGAGAAATACCAATAAAATAATGTAATTTTGGATGAAAATATATATACAAAATGCACATAAAATAACCTAAATACAAATACAAATATACACATAAAATAATTTAAAATTGAATGAAATAAATATACAAAATAAACATAAAATAAGGTAAATTTGTAATGAAATATATAAAAAAATACACATAAAATAATATAAATTTGTATGAAAATTTTTTTACAAATACACATTAAATAACATGAATTTGTATAAAATTTGTATCAAAATATATATTTATACACACAATAAAATAACGTATTTTTTATGAAAAGGTATATACAAAATACACATAAAATAATTTAAATACGTAGAAAAATATATATACAAAAAACACATAAAATAATGTAAATATGTATGAAAATATATAAACAAATACACATAAAATAATGTAAATTTGGATAAAATATATATACAAAATGAACATTAAATAATGTAAATATATATATAAAAAAATATATACAAAAAACACATAGAATAATGTTAAATCGTATCAAAATAAATAAAAAGAATATCAATAAAATAATGTAAATTTGTATGAAAATAAAGATGCAAAATATCCATATAATAACGCATATTTGCATAAAAATATACATACAAAAATACATATAAAATAGTTAAATTTGTATTAAAATAAATATACAAAATGCACGTACAATAAAGAAAATTTGTATTGAAATAGATATGCAAAATACACATTAATAATGTAAATTTGTATCAAAATATATATACGAATACTCATAAAATAGAGTAAATTTCTATGAAAATATACATACAAAATAGATATACAAAATACACATATAATTAGTTAAATTTGTATTTAAATACATTTACAAAAAACACATAAAATAATGTAGATTTGCATGAAATGAAAACAAATACATTTTATATAAAATATATATACAAAATACACATAGAATATTGTAAAATCACATCAAAATAAATACACAGAATATCAATAAAATAATGTAAATTTGTATGAAAATAAAGATGCAAAATACCCATAAAATAAAGCATATTTTTATAAAAATACACAAAATACATTCTTTTATTGGAATTTTGTGTATTTAATTTTTTACGAATTTACATTATTTTATGTGTATTTTGTATATATATTTTTCTACGTATTTAAATAATTTTATGTGTGTTTTATATATACATTTTCATAAAAAAATTACGTTATTTTATTGTGTGTATTCCTATATATTTTGAAACAAATTTTATACAAATTCATGTTATTTTATGTGTATTTGTATATATATTTTCATACAAATTTATATTATTTTATGTGTATTCTTACATATATTTTATTACAAATTTACCTTATTTTATGTTTATTTTGTATATTTATTTCATTCAATATAATCAAATTTAAATTTATTGTATATGCATTTTGTATATTAATTTTAATACAAATTTAACTATTCTATGTGTATTTTTCTATATGTATTTTTATAAAAATATCATTTATTTTATGGGTATTTTGCATCTTTATTTTCATACAAATTTACGTTATTTTATTGATATTCTGCTCATTCATTTTGATACGATTTGATATTATTCTATGTGTATTTTGTATATATTTTTCATACAAATTTACGTTATTTTATGTGTATTTATTTATATATTTTGACACAAATTTACAATATTTAATGGGTATTTTGTATATATATTTCAAAAGAAATTTACCTAGTTTTATGTGTATTTTGAATATCTATTTTCATACAAACTCAAATTATTTTTATGTATTTTTGTATATATTTCAATACAAATTTTAGTTATGTTATATGTATTTTGTAAATCTATTTTCATTCAAATATATATTATTTTATTGGTATTTTGTTGATTTATATTGATACGAATTTACATTATTTTATATGTACTTTTTTATATATATTTTTATACGCATTTCTATTATTTAATATTTATTTTGAATATATAATTTTATACAAATTCATGGTATTTTATGTGTATCTGTATATATATTTTCATATAAATTTACATTATTTTTTGTGTATTTTGTACATATATTTCATTACAAATTTACCTTATTTTATGTTTATTTTGTATGTGTTTTTTGTACATTTATATATATACAAATACACATTCTTTTATTGATATTTTGTTTATTTATTTTGTTTCGAATTTATATTATTTTATGTGTATTTTGTTTACATTTTTTTATACGTATTTACATCATTTTATGTGTATTTTGTATATATATTTTTATAGAAATCTACGTTATTTTATGTGTATTCGTATATATATATTTTGAAACAAATTTACATTGTTTTACATGTATTTTTGCATATCTCTTTCAATAGAAGTTTGCCTTATTGTATATGTATTTCAATACAAATTAACCTAATTTGATGTGTATTTTGTATATTTCTTTTCCGAGAAATTTAAATTACTTTTGTGTATATTTGTATATAGTTTTATACAAACTTAGGTTATTTTATGAGTATTTTGTATATCTATTTTCATACAAATACACATGCTTTTATTGATATTTTGTTTATTTATTTTGACGCGAATTTAAATTATTTAATGTGTATTTTGTATATATATATTTTTATACTTATTTACATCATTTCATGTGTATTTTGTATATATATTTCTATAGAAATCTACGTTATTTTATGTGTATTCGAATATAAATTTTTAAACAAATTTACACTTTTATGTGTATTTTGCATATTTTTTCAATACAAATTTACCTTATTGTACAAAATACACATAGAATAATGTCAATTCGTATCAAAATGAATTAGCAGAATATCAATAAAATAATGTAAATTTGTATGAAAATAAAGATGCAAAATACCCATTAAAATACAGCATAAAAATTATGTTTATAAAAATACTGAGACAAAAATACACATCGAATAATTAAATTTGTATTAAAATTAATATACAAAATGCGTATATAATAAGGTAAATTTGTATTGAAAAAATATACAACATACACGTTTACTCATAGAAATTTATATTATTTTATTGGTATTTTGCTTATTTATTTTTATACGAATTACATGATTATATGTGTATTTTGTACATATTTTTTTACACGTATTTACATTATTTAATGTGTATTTCGTTTTTATATTTTCAAACAAATTTACCTTATTATATGTGTATTTGTATAAATATTTTGATACAAATTTGCTTAATTTCATGTATTTTGTATATATATTTCAATTCAAATTTAGCTTATTTTATCTGTATTTTGTATATCTATTTTCATACGAATTTAATTACTTCTGTGTATTTTTGTATATAGTTTTATACAAATTTACGATATTTTATGTGTATTTTGTATATTTATATTTATACAAATACACATTTTTTATTGGTATTTTGTTTATTTATTTTGATACGAATTTACATTATTTTATGTGTATTTTGTATACATTTTTTTATACGTATTTACTTCATTTTATGTGTATTTTGTATATACATTTTTATACAAATCTACGTTATTTTATGTGTATTCGTATATATATTTTGAAACAAATTTACATTGTTTTATATGTATTTTGCATATCTATTTCAATACAGATTTACCTTATTGTATGTGTATTTTGTATATTTATTTTAATACAAATAAATTTTTATATATGTATTTTTGTATATATATTTTAATAAAAAAAATGCGTCATTTTATGGGCATTTTGCTTCTTTATTTTCATACAAATTAACATTATTTTATTAATATTCTGTGTATTTATTTTGATACGATTTTACATTATTCTATTTGTGTTTTGTATATATTTTTTTATACAAATTTACGTTATTTTAAGTGTATTTGTTTATGTATTTTCATTCAAATTTACATTATTATATGTGTATTTTGTATATGTATTTCAATACAAATTTACCTAATTTTATGTGTATTTTGTATATTTATTTTCATACAAATTTAAATTATTTTTGTGTATTTTTGTATATAGTTTTATACAAATTTATGTTATCCTATGTGTATTTTGTATATTTATTTTTATACAAATATACATTCTTTTATTGATATTTTGTTTTTTGTTTTTTATTTTGACGCATATTTACATTATTTAATGTGTATTTTGTATATATATATATATATATATATATATATATATATATATATATATATATATATATATATATATATATATATATATATATATATATATATATATATATATATTTATACGTATTTACATCCTTTTATGTGTATTTTGTATATTTATAAAAAAATGCGTTATTTTATGGGTATTCTGCATCTTTATTTTCATACAAATTTACATTATTTTATTTACATTCTCTGTTTTTATTATGATACGATTTTACATTATTCTCTTTGTGTATATATATATATATATATATATATATATATATATATATATATATATATATATATATATATATATATATATATATATATATATATATATATATATATTTTATACAAATTTAAGTTAATTTAAGTGTATTTGTTTATATATTTTCATTCAAATTTAAATTATTTTATATGTATTTTGTATATGTATTTCTATACAAATTTCCTAATTTTATGTGTAAAATACACATAAAATTAGGTAAATTTGTATAGAAATACATATACAAAATACACATCAAATAATTTAAATTTGAATAAAAATATATAAACAAATACACTTAAATTAACGTAAATTTGTATAAAATATATATACAAAATACTCATTAAATAATGTAAATATGTATAAAAATATATATACAAAACACAAATAGAATAATATTTATTTTCATACAAATTTAATTTATTTTTGTGTATTTTTATATATAGTTTTATACAAATTTACGTTATTTTATGTGTATTTTGAATATGTATTTTCATACAAATACACATTCTTTTATTGATATTTTCCTTATTTATTTTGACACGAATTTACATTATTTAATGTGTATTTTGTATATATATTTTTATACGTATTTACATCATTTCATGTGTATTTTGTATATATATTTCTATAGAAATTTACGTTATTTTATGTGTATTCGTATATATATTTTGAAACAAATCTACATTATTTTCTATGTACTTTGTATATATATTTCATTACAAATTTGCCTTATTTTATGTTTATTTTTATATATTTTTTTATTGAAATTCAAATCATTTTATGTATATATATTTATTTGTATTTACGTTATTTTATGTGTATTTTCTATATATATTTTCATTCAAAATTACATTATTTTATCGGTATTTTGTTCATTTATTTCGATTATTTCATGTATTTATATATATATATATATATATATATATATATATATATATATATATATATATATATATATATATATATATATATATATATATATATATATATATATATATATATATATATATATATATATATATATATATATATATATATATATATATATATATATATATATATATATATATATATATATATATATATATATATATATATATATATATATATATATATATATATATATATATATATATATATATATATATATTCCTATATATATACATTCTTTTATTGGAATTTTGTTTATTTATTTTGATACGAATTTACATTATTTTATGTGTATTTTGTATATATATTTTTCTACGTATTTACATCATTTTATGTGTATTTTGTTTATATATTTTCATAAAAATTTACGTTATTTTATTGTGTGTATTCGTATCTATTTTGATACAAATTTACCTTATTTTATTTGTATTTTGCATATCTATTTCAATACAAATTTACCTTATAGTATCTGTATTTTGTATATTTATTTTAATACAAATTTAATTATTTTATGTGTATTTTCGTATATATTTTTTTAAATATTAGGTATTTTATGTGTATTTTGTATATCTATTTTCATACAAATTTAATTACTTTTGTGTATTTTTGTATATACTTTTATATCAATTTACGTTATTTTATGTGTATTTTGTATATTTATATTTATACAAATTCACATTCTTTTATTAGTATTTTGTTTATTTATTTCGATACGAGTTTACATCATTTTATGTGTATTCGTATATATATTTTGAAACAAATTTACATTGTTTTATATGTATTTTTTAATATCTCTTTCAATATAAATTTACCTTACTGTATATGCATTTTGTATATTTCTTTCAATACAAATTTAAATATTTTATGTGTATTTTGGTATATATATTTTAATAAAAAATGCGATATTCTTTAGGAATTTTGCATCTCTATTTTCATACAAATTTACATTATTTTATTGATATTCTGTGTATTTATTTTGATACGATTTTACATTTTTCTATTTGTTTTTTGTATATATTTTTTTTACACATTTACATTATTTAATGTGTATCTTACATATATATTTTATACAAATTTACGTTATTTTAAGTGTGTTTGTTTATATATTTTCATTCAAATTTACATTATTTGATGTGTATTTTGTATATGTATTTCAATACAAATTCACCTAATTTTACGTGTATTTTGTATATTTCTTTTCATACAAATTTAAATTATTTTTGTGTATTTTTGTATATAGTTTTATACAATATACAAAATACACATGTATTTTGTATTTCTATTTTCAAACAAATTTAATTACTTTTGTGTATTTTTGCTTATAGTTTTATATAAATTTACGTTATTTTATTTGTATTTTGTATATATATATTTATACAATACACATTCTTTTATTAGTATATTGTTTATTTATCTTGATACGAGTTTACATTATTTTTATGTGTATTTTGTATACCTTTTTTTTTTACGTATTTACTTCATTTTATGTGTATTTTGGATATTTATTTTCATAGAAATCTACGTTATTTTATGTGTATTCGTATATATATTTTGAAAGAAATTTACATGGTTTTATATGTATTTTGCATATCTATTTCAATACAAATTTACCTTATTGTATGTGCATTTTGTATATTTATTTTAATACAAATTCAAATATTTTATGTGTGTCTTGGTATATATATTTTTATAAAAAATGCGTTATTTTATGGGTATTTTGCATCTTAATTTTCGTACAAATTTACATTATTTTATTAATATTCTGTGTATTTATTTTGATACGATTTTATATTATTGTATTTGTGTTTTGTATATATTTTTTTATACATATTTACATTATTTAATGTGTATTTTGTATATATATTTTATACAAATTTACGTTATTTTAAGTGTATTTGTTTATATATTTTCATTCAAATTTACATTATTTTATGTGTATTTTGTAAATGTATTTCAATACAAATTTACCTAATTTTATGTGTATTTTGTATCTTAATTTTCATACAAATTTACATTATTTTATTAATATTCTGTGTATTTATTTTGATACGATTTTATATTATTCTATTTGTGTTTTGTATATATTTTTTTTATACATATTTACATTATTTAATGTGTATTTTTTATATATATTTTATACAAATTTACGTTGTGCATTTTGTATATATATATATATATATATATATATATATATATATATATATATATATATATATATATATATATATATATATATATATATATATATATATATATATATACATATATATATATATATATATATATATATATATATATATATATATATATATATATATATATATATATATATATATATATATATATATATTAAATATGAGTTATTTTATGTGTATTTTGTATATCTATTTTCATACAAATTTAATTACTTTTGTGTATTTTTGTATATACTTTTATATCAATTTACGTTATTTTATGTGTATTTTGTATATTTATATTTATACAAATACACATTCTTTTATTAGTATTTTGTTTATTTATTTCGATACGAGTTTATATTATTTTATGTGTATTTTGTACACATATTTTTATACGTATTTACTTCATTTTATGTGTATTTTGTATATATATCTTTATAGAAATCTGCGTTATTTTATGTGTTTTCGTATATATATTTTGAAACAAATTTACATTGTTTTATATGTATTTTGCATATCTATTTCAATACAAATTTACCTTATTGTGTGTGCATTTTGTATATTTATTTTAATACAAATTCAAATATTTTATGTGTGTTTTGGTATATATATTTTTATAACAAATTCGTTATTTTATGGGTATTTTGCATCTTTATTTTCTTGCAAATTTATATTATTTTATTTATATTCTGTGTATTTATTTTGATACGATTTTACATTATTCTATTTGTGTTTTGTATATATTTTTTTTATACATATTTACATTATTTAATGTGTATTTTGTATATATATTTCATACAAATTTACGTTATTTTACGTTTATTTTAAGTGTATTATTATTTTCATTCAAACTTACATTATTTTATGTGTATTTTGTATATGTATTTCAATACAAATTTGCCTAATTTTATCTGTATTTTGCATATCTATTTTCAAACAAATTTAAATAATTTTTGTGTGTTTTTGTATATATTTTTATACAAATTTTAGTTATTTTATTTGTATTTTCTATATATATTTTCCTACAAATATACATTCTTTTATTGGAATTTTATCTAATAATTCAGATTCGAATTTTTTTTATTTTATGTGTATTTTGTGTACATATTTTTCTACGTATTTACATTATTTTTCGTGTATTTTGTATATATATTTTCATAAAAATTTATTTAATTTTATTGTGTGTATTCGTATATAATTTGATACAAATTTTATACAAATTCATGTTATTTTATGTGTATTTGTATATATATTTTCATACAAATCTACATTATTTATATGCATTATTACATATATTTCATTACAAATTTACCTTATTTTATGTTTATTTTGAATATTTATTTCCTTCAATTTTAAAATATTTTATGTGTATATATGTATTTGAATTTAGGTTATTTTATGTGTATTTTCTATATATATATTTTCATCAAAATTACATTATTTTATTGGTATTTTGTAAGTTTAATTCGATAGGAATTTAGATTATTTCATAGGTATTTTGTATACATATTTTTATACGCATTTACATTATTTAATGTGTGTTTTGTATATTTATTTTTATGGAAATTTACTTTATTTTATGTGTATTTGTATAAATATAAATATACAAAATGCACATTAAATAAGGTAAATTTATATAAAACTATATATAAAGATACACAAAAGTAATTAAATTTGTATGAAAATAGATATACAAAATACACACAAAATAAGCTTAATTTGAATTGAAATATATGTACAAAATACATAAAATAAAGTAAATTTGTATCAAAATATTTTTACAAATACACATATAATTACGTAAATTTTATATAAAAATATATAAACAAAATATACATTAAATAATGTAATTAAATATAAAAGAATATATACAAAATACACATATAATCATGTAATTCGTATCAAAATAAATAAACAAAATACCAATAAAATAATGTACATTTTTATGAGAAAACATATACAAAATACACAAAAAATAAATAAATTTCTATAAAAATATATGTACAAAAATGCACATAAAATAAATTTGCATTAAAAAATATATACAAAACACACATTACATAAATTAAAAGAGTATAAACATATGTATACAAAATACCTTTGAAAAAATCTAAATTCGTATTGAGTTAAATAAAGAAAATACCAATAAAATAATGTAATTTTGGATGAAGATATATATATATAAAATACAAATAAAATTACGTAAATACAAATACAAATATACACATAAAATAATTTAAAATTGAATGAAATAAATATACAAAATAATCATAAAATATGGTAAATTTGTTATGAAAAATATGTAAAAATACACGTAAAATAATATAAATTTGTATGAAAATATATACAAATATACATAAAATAACATGAATTTGTATAAAATTTGTATCAAAATAAATAGGAATACACACAATAAAATAATGTAAATTTTTATTAAAATATATATACAAAATACACATAAAATAATGTAAATACGTAGAAAAATATATATACAAAATACACATAAAATAATGTAAACTCGTATCAAAATAAATAAACAAAATTATAATAAAAGATTGAATATTTGAAGGAAAATATATATACAAAATACAAATAAAATAACTAAAATTTGTATAAAAATAAATACAAAAATACACAAAAATAATTTAAATTTCTTTGAAAATATATATGCAAAATACACATAAAGTTAGGCAAATTTGTATTGAAATACATATACAAAATACACATAAAATAATGTAAATATGTATGAAAACATAAACAAATACACATAAAATAACGTAAATTTGGATAAAATATATATACAAAATATACATTAAATAATGTAAATATGTATAAAAATATATATACAAAATACACATAGAATAATGTTAAATCGTATCAAAATAAATAAACAGAATATCAATAAAATAATTTAAATTTGTATGAAAATAAAGATGCAAAATACCCATATAATAACGCATATATGCATAAAAATATATATACAAAAATACACATGAAATAATTAAATTTGTATTGAAATAAATATACAAAATGCATATACAATAAAGTAAATTTGTATTGATATACATATGCAAAATACACATCAATAATATAAATTTGTGTCAAAATATATATACGAATACACATCAAATAGAGTAAATTTCTATGAAAATATACATACAAAATACATATAAAATGATGTAGATAGTATAAAAATATATATACCAAATACACCTAAAATAATGTAAATTCGTATCAAAATAAACAAACAAAATTCCGATAAAAGAACGTATATTTTTAGGAAAATAAATATACAAAATACACATAAAATAACGAAAATTTGTATAAAAATATATACAAAAAAAACAAAAATAATTTCAATTCTTATGAAAATTGATATACAAAATACACATATAATTAGTTAAATTTGTACAAATTTGTACATGTACAAAATACACATAAAATAATGAAAATTTGTATGAAATGAAAACAAATACACTACGTTGATTTATGAGTATTCGTATATAGATTTTGAAATAAATTTACACTGTTTTATGTGTATATTGCATATTTTTTCAATACAAATTTCCCTAATTGTATATTCATTTTGTATATTAATTTCAATACAAATTTAATTATGCTATGTGTATTTTTGTATATGTATTTTTTATAAAAATATGCTTTATTTTATGGGTATTTTGCATTTTTATTTTCATACAAATTTACATTATTTTATTTATATTCTGTTTTTTTTTTAAACAATTTTACATTATTCTATGTGTATTTTGTATATCTATTTTTATACGTATTTACTTAATTTTATGTGTATTTTGTATATATATTTTTATAGAAATCTACGTTATTTTATGTGTATTCGTATATATATTTTGAAACAAATTTACATTGTTTTATATGTATTTTTGCATATCTCTTTCAATACAAATTTACCTTATTGTATGTGCATTTTGTATATTTATCTCAATACAAATTTAAATATTTTATGTGTATTTTGGTATATATATTTTATAATAAATGCGCTATTTGATGGGAATTTGGCATCTTTATTTTCATACAAATTTACATTATTTTATTAATATTCGGTGTATTTATTTTGATACGATTTCACATTATTGTATTTGTTTTTTGTATATATATATATATATATATATATATATATATATATATATATATATATATATATATATATATATATATATATATATATATATATATATATATATATATTTTTTATACATATTTACATTATTTAATGTGTATCTTGCATATATATTTCATACAAATTTATTATATATTATTTATTTTCATACAAATACACATTCTTTTCATGATATTTTGTTTATTTATTTTGACACGAATTTACCTAGATATGTATTTTGTATATATATTTTTATACGTATTTACATAATTTCATGTGTATTTTTTATATATATATTTTATAGAAATCTACGTTATTTTATGTGTATTCGTATATATATTTTGAAACAAATTTACTTTGTTTTATATGTATTTTTGAATATCTCTTTCAATACATATTTACCTTACTGTATATGCATTTTGTATATTTATTTCAATACAAATTTAAATATTTTATGTGTAATTTGGTATATATATTTTTATAAAAAATGCGCTATTTTATGGGAATTTTGCATCTTTCTTTTCATACAAATTTACATTATTTTATTGATATTCTGTGTATTTATATTGATAGGATTTTACATTATTCTATTTCTTTTTTGTATATATTTTTTTATACACATTTTCATTATTTAATGTGTATCTCGCATATATATTTTATACACATTTACGTTATTTTAAGTGTATTTGTTTATATATTTTCATTCAAATTTACATTATTTTATGTGTATTTTTTATATGTATTTCAATACAAATTTACCTTGTTTTTTGTGTATTTTGTATATTTCTTTTCATACAAATTTTAAATATTTTTGTGTATTTTTGTATATAGTTTTATACAAATTTAGGTTGTTTTATGTTCGCATTTACATTATTTAATGTGTGTTTTGTATATATATTTTTATGGAAATTTACTTTATTTTATATGCATTTTTGTACATGTATTTTTTTAGAAATTTGCGTCATTTTATATGTATTTTTATATGTTTTTTTATACAAATTTACATTATTTTATTGCTATTTTGTTTATTTATTTTGATACGAATGAAAATAGATATACAAAATAAACATAAAATAAACTAAATTTGTATTAAAATATATATACAAAATACATGAAATAATGTAAATTTGTATCAAAATATTTTAACAGATGCGCATAAAATAACGTAAATTTGTTTTAAAATATACAAAATACACAAAATACCAATAAAAGAATGTGTATTTGTATAAATATAAATATACAAAATACACATAAAATAACGCAAATTTGTATAAAACTATATACAAAAATACACAGAAGTAATTAAATTCGTATGAAAATAGATATACAAAATACAGATAAAATAAGCTAAATTTGAATTGAAATGTATATACAAAATACATAAAATAATGTAAATTTGTATCAAAATATTTATAAAAATATATATAATAACGTAAATTTGTTTAAAAATATATATACAAAATACAGATTAAGTAATGTAAATACGTATAAAAAATATGTACAAAATACTCATATAATCATGTAATTCGTATCAAACTAAATAAACAAAATATCAAAAAAATAATTTAAATTTGTATGAGAAAACATATACAAATACATATAAAATAACGCTAATTTCTATAAAAATATATGTCCAAAAATGAACGTAAAATAAATAACTTTGGATAAAAATATATATACAAAACACACATTAAATAATGTAAATGCGTACATAAAATAACCTAAATTTGTATAAAACTATATACAAAAATACGCAAAAATAATTAAAATTTGCATGAAAAGAAATATACAAAATACACATAAAATTATGTTAATTTGTATTGAAATACATATACAAAATACACATAAAATAATGTAAATTTGAAAGAAAATATATAAACAAATACACATATAATAACGTAAATTTGTATGAAATATATATTCAAAATACACATTAAATAATGTAAATATGTATAAAAAATATATATACAAAACACAAATAGAATAATGTAAAATCGTATCAAAATATATACACAGAATATTAATAAAATAATGTAAATTTGTATGAAAATTAAGATGCAAAATACCTATAAAATAACGCATTTTTTATAAAATTATTGATACCAAAATACACATAAAATATTTGAATTTGTATTAAAATAAATATACAAAATGCACATACAATAAGGTAAATTTGTATTGAAATAGATATGCAAAATACATATAAAATATGGTAAATTTGTTTCAAAATATACATACGAATACACATAAAATAACGTAGATTTCTATAAAAATACATATACAAAATACACATAATATTAAGTAAATACGAATAAAAAATGTATACAAAATACATATAAAATAATGTAAATTCGTATAAATGTAAATAAACAATATACCATTAAAGGAATGTGTATTTGTATAAATATAATTATACAAAATGCACATAAAATAACGTAAATTTATATAAAACTATATACATAAAATAACGCAAATTTCTATAAAAATATATGTACAAAAATGAACATAAAATAAATTTGCATAAAAATATATATACAAAACACACTTTAGATAATGTAAATGAGTATAAAAATATGTATACAAAATACATATGAAATAATCTAAATTCGTATTGAATTAAATTAAGAAAATACCAATAAAATAATGTAATTTTGGATGAAAATATATATACAAAATACACATAAAATAACCTAAATACAAATACAAATATGCACATAAAATAATTTAAAATTGAATGAAATAAATATACAAAATAAACATAAAATAAGGTAACCTAAAGATAACCTAAGATAACCTAAATACAAATACAAAAATACACATTAAATAATTTAAAATTGAATGAAATGAATATATAAAATAAACATAAAATAAGGTAAATTTGTAATAAAATATATGTAAGAATACACATAAAATAATATAAATTTGTATGAAAATATATATACAAATACACATAAAATAACATGAATTTGTATAAAATTTGTTTCAAAATAAATACGAATACACACAATAAAATAACGTAAATTTTTATGAAAATGTATTTATAAAATACTCATAAAATAATTTAAATACGTAGAAAAATATATATACAAAATACACATAAAATAATGTAAATTCGTAAAAAATTAAATACACAAAATTCCAGTTTTGTATCAAAATATTTTAACAGATGCGCATAAAATAACGTAAATTTGTTTTAAAATATACAAAATACACATTAAATAATGTAAATATGTATAAAAAAATATATACAAAACACAAATAGAATAATTTAAAATCATATCAAAATAAATACACAGAATATTAATAAAACAATGTAAATTTGTATGAAAATAAAGATGCAAAATACCCATTAAATAACGCATTTTTTATAAAAATATATATACCAAAATACTCATGAAAAAATTAATTTGTATTAAAATAAAAATACAAAATACACATACAATAAGGTAAATCTGTATTGAAATAGATATGCAAAATACATATAAAACAATGTAAATTTGTTTCAAAATATATATACGAATACACATAAAATAACGTAGATTTGTATAAAAATATATATCCAAAATACACATAAAATGAAGTAAATACGTATAAGAAAATGTATACAAAATACACATAAAATAATGTAAATTCGTACCAAAATAAATAAACAAAATACCAATAAAAGAATGTGTATTTGTATAAATATAAATATACAAAATACACATAAAATAACGTAAATTTGTATAAAACTATATACAAAAATACACAGAAGTAATTAAATTCGTATGAAAATAGATATACAAAATACAGATAAAATAAGCTAAATTTCAATTGAAATGTATATACAAAATACATAAAATAATGTAGATTTGTATCAAAATATTTATAAAAATACATATAATAACGTAAATTTTGATAAGATTTTACATTATTCTATTTCTTTTTTGTATATATTTTTTATACATATTTACATTATTTAATATGTATTTTGTATATATATTTCATATAAATTTACGTTATTATATGTGTATTTGTTTATGTATTTTCTTTCAAATTTATATTATTTTATGTGTATTTTGTATATGTGTTTCAGTACAAATTAACCTAATTTTATGTGTATTTTGTATATTTCTTTTCATACAAATTTAAATTATTTTTGTGTATTTTTGTATATAGTTTTATACAAATTTAGGTTATTTTATGTACGCATTTACATTATTTAATGTGTGTTTTGTATATATATTTTTATCCATAGTTAATTTATTTTACGTTCATTTTTGGACATATATTTTTATAGAAATTAGCGTTATTTTATATGTATTTGTATATGTTTTCTCATACAAATTTACATTATTTTATTGATATTTTGTTTATTTAGTTTGATACGAAATAAATGATTATGTGTGTATTTTGTACATATTTTTTATACGTGTTCACATTACTTAATGTGTATTTTGTTTATATATTTTTAAACAAATTTACGTTATTATATGTATTTTTATAAATATTTTGATACAAATTTACATTATTTTATGTATTTTGTATATACATTTCAATTCAAATTTAGCTTATTTTGTGTGTGTTTTATATATATATTTTCATACGAATTTAATTACTTCTGTGTATTTTTGTATATAGTTTTATATAAATTTACGTTATTTTATGTGTATTTTGTATATTTATATTTATACAAATACACATTCTTTTATTGGTATTTTGTTTATTTATTTTGATACATTATTTTATGTGCATTTTGTATACATTTATTTATACGTATTTACTTCATTTTATGTGTATTTTGTATATATATTTTTATAGAAATCTACGTTATTTTATGTGTATTCGTATACATATTTTGAAATAAATTTACATTGCTTTATATGTATTTTGGATATCTATTTCAATACAAATTAACCTTATTGTATGTGTTTTTATATAGTTATTTTAATACAAATCTAATTTTTTTATGTGTATTTTGGTATATATATTTTTATAAATAAAAAAAATGCGTTATTTTATGGGTGTTTTGCCTCTTTATTTTCATACAAATTTACTTTATTTTATTAATATTTTGTGTATTTATTTTGATACGATTTTACATTATTCTATTTGTGTTTTGTATATATTTCTTTATACAAATTTACGTTATTTTAAGTGTATTTATGTATTTTCATTCAAATTTACATTATTTAATGTGAATTTTGTATATGTATTTCCATACAAATTTACCTAATTTTATGTGTATTTTGTATATTTATTTTCATACAAATTTAAAATATTTTTGTGTTTTTGTATATAGTTTGATACAAATTTAGGTTATTTTATGTGTATTTTGAGTATCTATTAAATATATATATATATATATATATATATATATATATATATATATATATATATATATATATATATATATATATATATATATATATATATATATATATATATATATATATATATATATATATATATATATATATATATATATATATATTTACATAATTTTATATATTTTCATAGAAATTTACTCTATTTTATGTATTCGTATATATATTTTGATACAAATTTACATTATTTATGTGTATTTCGCATATCTATTTCAATACAAATTTACTTTATTGTATGTGCCTTTTGTATATTTATTTTGATACAAATTTAATTATTTTATGTGTATTTTTGTATATATATTTTAAACAAATATGCGTTATTATATGGGTATTTTGCATCTTTATTTTCATAAAAATTTACATTATTTTATTGATAGTCTGTTTATTTAATTTGATACGATTTTACGTTATTCTGTGTATTTTGTATACATATTTTTAGACATATTTACATTATTTAATGTATATTCTGTACATATATTTTATGGAAATTTTCTTTATCTTATGTGTATTTGTTTATATAGTTTCATACAAATTTACATTATTTTATGTGTATTTTGTATATGTATTTAAAAAAAAAATGCTTAATTTCATGTGTATTTTGCATATCTATTTTCAAACAAATTTAAATTTTTTGTGTGTATTTTTGTATATATTATTATACAAATTTTTGTTATTTTATTTGTATTTTGCATATATATTTTCCTACAAATATACATTCTTATAGAGGAAATTTTGTTTATTTATTTTGATACGAATTTACATTATTTTATGTGTATTTTGTATATATATTTTTCTATGTATTTACATTATTTAATGTGTATTTTGTATATATATTTTCATAAAAATTTACGTTATTTTATTGTGTGTATTCGTATATATTTTGATACATATTTACTTTATTTTATGTATTTTTTGCATATCTATTTCAATAAAAATCTACCTTATTGTATGTGTATTTTGTATATTTATTTTAAAACAAATTTAATTATTTTATTTGTATTTTGGTATATATTTTTTTTTAAATATGAGTTTTTTTAACGGTATATTGCATCTTTAATTTTATAAATTTTTACATTACGTACATATCTTTTATACGTATTTACATTATTTAATGTGTACTTTGTTTATATATTTTTAAACAAATTTACGTTATTATATGTGTATTTGAATATATATTTTGATACAAAGTTACATTATTTTACGTATTTTCTATATTTATTTCAATTCAAATTTAGCCTATTTTATGTGTCTTTTGAATATTTATTTTCATACAAATTTATTTTTTTTGTTAATTTTGTATATAGTTTTATACAATTTTACGTTATTTTATGTGTATTTTGTATATTTATATTTATACAAGTGCACATTCTTTTATTGGCATTTAGTTTATTTATTTTGATATGAATTTACATTATTTTATGTGTATTCTGTATACATTTTCTTATACGTATTTACTTCATTTTATGAGTATTTTGTATATATATTTTTATAGAAATCTACGTTATTTTATGTGTATTCGTATATATATTTTGAAAGAAATTTACATTGTTTTATATGTATTTTGCATATCTCTTTCAATACAAATTTACCTTATTGTATGTTCATTTTGTATATCTATTATAATACAAATTTAAATATTTTATGAGTATTTTGGATTATATATATTTTCATAAAAAATGCGTTGTTTTATGGGTATTTTGCATCTTTATTTTCATACAAATTTACATTATTTTATTAATATTCTGTGTATTTATTTTGATACTATTTTATATTATTCTATTTGTCTTTTGTATATATTTTTTTTATACATATTTACATTATTTAATGTGTATTTTATATATATATTTTATAGAAATTTTCGTTTTTTTAAGTGTATTTGTTTATATATTTTCATTCAAATTTACATTATTTTATGTGTATTTTGTATATGTATTTCAATACAAATTTACCTAATTTTATGTGTTTTTTGTATATTAATTTTCATACAAATTCAAATTATTTTTTGTGTATTTTTGTATAGAGTTTTATACAAATTTACAATATTTAATGTGTATTTTGTATATCTATTTTCATACAAATACACATTCTTTTATTGATATTTTGTTTATTTATTTTGACACGAATTTACTGTATTTAATGTGTATTGTGTATATATATTTTTATACGTATTTACGTCATTTCATCTATTTTTTGTATATATATTTCTATAGAAATCTACGTTATTTTATGTGTATTCGTATATATATATTGAAACAAGTATACATTGTTTTATGTGTATTTTGCATATTCTTTCAATACAAATTTACCTTATTGTATGTGCATTTTGTATATATATATATATATATATATATATATATATATATATATATATATATATATATATATATATATATATATATATATATATATATATATATATATATATATATATATATATTCCTACAAATATACATTCTTTTATAGGAATTTTGTTTATTTATTTTGATACGATTTTACATTATTTTATGTGTATTTTGTATATGTATTTTTCTACGTATTAACATTATTTTATGTGTATTTTGTATATATATATTTTCATAAAAATTTACGTTATTTTGTATATTTATTTTAATACAAATTTAATTGTTTCATGTGTATTTTTGTATATATTTTTTTTTAAATATGAGTTATTTTATAAAATACCATGAATTTGTATAAAATTATATATTCAAAATAAATATTAAATAATGTAAATGCGTATAAAAATATATATAAAAAGTACATATAAAATAATGTAAATTCGTATCAATATAAATCAACAAAATACCAATAAAATAATATATATTTGAATGAAAATAGATTTACAAAAAACACATAACATAACTAAAATTTATATTGAAATATATACAAAAATACATATAAATAATTTGAGTTTCTATGAAATAAGATATTCAAAATACACATAAAACTAGGTAAATTTCTGTTGAAATATATATACAAAATACCCATTAAATTTTGTAAATTTGTGTCAAAATATATAAACAAATACACATAAAATAACGTAAATTTGTATGAAAAATATATACAAAATACACATAGAATAATGTCAAATCGTATCAAAATGAATGAGCAGAATATCAATAAAATAACGTAAATTTGTATGAAAATAAAGATGCAAAATACCCATAAAATAAAGCATATTTTTATAAAAATACATATAC
The DNA here is from genome assembly GCF_024679095.1 of Eriocheir sinensis. NCBI lineage: Eukaryota > Metazoa > Arthropoda > Malacostraca > Decapoda > Varunidae > Eriocheir > Eriocheir sinensis. The sequence continues at coordinate 155,705 of NW_026111760.1, read as the reverse complement.
AAAAATACACATAGAATAATTAAATTTGTATTAAAATTAATATACAAAATGCATATACAATAAGGTAAATTTGTATTGAAAAAATATTGAAAATACACATTAGAGTGTAAAATTTTTTAAAAATCTGTATACGAATACACATAATATAACGTAGATTTCTATAGAAATATATATACAAAATACACATGAAATGATTTAAATACGTATAAAAATATATATACAAAATACACATTAAATAATTTAAATTCTCGTCAAAATAAATAAACAAAATATCAATAAAAGAATGTGTATTTGTATGAAAATAGATATACAAAATACTCATAAAATAACCTAAGTTTGTATAAAACTATATACAAAAATACACAAAAATAATTTAAATTTGTATGAAAATAAATATACAAAATACACATAAAATTAGGTAAATTTAATTGAAATACATATACAAAATACACATAAAATAATGGAAATTTTAATGAAAATATATAAACATATACACTTAAAATAACGTAAATTTGTATCAAATATATATACAAAATACTAATTAAATAATGTAAATATATATAAAAAAAATATATACAAAACACAAATAGAATAATGTAAAATCGTATCAAAATAAATACACAGAATATTAATTAATAATGTAAATTTGTATAAAAATAAAGATGCAAAACAGCCATAAAATAGCGCATTTTTTATAAAAATATATATTCCAAAATACACATAAAATATTAAAATTTGTATTATAATAAATATAAAAAATGCACATACTGTAAGGTAAATTTGTATTGAAATAGATATGCAAAATACATATAAAACAATGTAAATTTGTTTCAAAATATATATACGAATACACATAAAATAACGTTGATTTCTATAATAATATATACAAAATACACATAAAATGAAGTAAATACGTATAAAAAAATGAATACAAAATAAACATAAAACAATATAAATTCGAAACAAAATAAATAAACAAAATACCAGTAAAAGAATGTGTATTTGTATAAATATAAATATACAAAATACACATAAAATATCGTAAATTTGTATAAAACTATATACAAAAATACACAGAACAAATACACATTCTTTTATTGGTATTTTGTTTATTTATTTTGTTTCGAATTTATATTGTTTTATGTTTATTTTGTTTACATTTTTTTATACGTATTTACCTAATTTTATGTGTATTTTGTATATATATTTTTATAGAAATCTACCTTATTTTATGTGTATTCGTATATATATTTTGAAACAAATTTACATTGTTTTATATGTATTTTTGCATATCTCTTTCAATAGAAGTTTACCTTATTGTATGTGCATTTTGTATATTTATTTTAATACAAATTTAAATATTTTATGTGTATTTTGGTATATATATTTTTATAAGAAATGCGCTATTTGATGGGAATTTGGCATCTTTATTTTCATACAAATTTACATTATTTTATTAATATTCGGTTTATTTATTTTGATACGATTTTACATTATCCTATTTGTTTTTTGTATATATTATTTTTTATACATATTTACATTATTCAATGTGTATCTTGCATATATATTTCATACAAATTTACTATCTATTATTTATTTTCATACAAATACACATTCTTTTCATGATATTTTGTTTATTTATTTTGACTCGAATTTACATTACTTAATATGTATTTTATATATATTTTTTTATACGTATTTACATAATTTCATGTGTATTTTGTATATATATTTCTATAGAAATCTACGTTATTTTATGTGTATTCGTATATATATTTTGAAACAAATTTGCACTGTTTTATTTGTATTTTGCGTTTTTTTTCAATACAAATCTACCTTATTGTATGTGTGCATTTTGTATATTAATTTTAATACAAATTTATTTATTCCATGTGTATTTTTGTATATGTATTTTTGGAAAAAAATATGCTTTATCTTATGGGTATTTTGCATCTTTATTTTCATACAAATTTAAATTATTTTATTGCTATTCTGTGTACTTATTTTGATACGATTTTACATTATTCTATGTATAACAAAAATAAATACAGAATACACAAAAAATAGATATGCAAAATACATATAAACAATGTAAATTTGTTTCAAAATATATATACGAATACACATGAAATAAGGTAGATTTCTATAAAAATATATATACAAAATACACAAAAAATTAAGTAAATACGTATAAAAAATGTATACAAAATACACATAAAATAATGTAAATTAGTATCAAAATAAATAAACAAAATACCAATAAAAGAATGTGTATTTGTATAAATATATATATACAAAATACACATTAAATAATATAAATTTGTTTAAAACTATACAAAATACACATGAAATGATGTAAATACATATAAAAATATATATACAAAATACACATTAAATAATGTAAATTCGCGTCAAAATAAATAAACAAAATATCAATAAAAGAATGTGTATTTGTATGAAAATAGATATACAAAATACACATAAAATAACCTAAATTTGTATCAAACTATATACAAAAATACACAAAAATATTTTAAATTTGTATGAAAATAAATATACAAAATACACATAAAATTAGGTAAAATTTGTATTGAAATACATACACAAAATGCACATAAAATAAAGTAAATTTGAATGAAAATACATAAACAAATACACTTAAAATTACGTAAATTTGTATAAAAAATATGTACAAAACACAAATAGAATAATGTAAAATCGTATCAAAATAAATACACAGAATATTAATAAAATAATGTAAATTTGTATGAAAATAAAGAAGCAAAATACCCATAAAAGAACGCATTTTTTTTATTTATAAAATTATAGATACCAAAATACACATCAAAAAATTAAATTTGTATTAAAATAAATATACAAAAAACACATACAATAAGGTAAATTTGTATTGAAATAGATATGCAAAATACATATAAAACAATGTAAATTTGTTTCAAAATATATATATGAATACACATAAAATAACGTTGATTTCTATAAAAATATATATACAAAATACACATAAAATGAAGTAAATACGTATAAAAAAATGTATACAAAATACACATAAAATAATGTATATTCGTATCAAAATAAATAAACAAAATACCAATAAAAGAATGTGTATTTGTATATATATATATATATATATATATATATATATATATATATATATATATATATATATATATATATATATATATATATATATATATATATATATATATATATATATATATATATATATACAAAATACACATAAAATAACGTAAATTTATATAAAACTATATACTAAAATACACAGAGGTAATTAAATTTGTAAGAAAATATATACAAAATACACACAAAATAAGCTAAATTTGAATTGAAATATATATACAAAATACATGAAATAAAGTAAATTTGTATTAAAATATTTATACAAATACACATATAATAACGTAAATTTGTATGAAAATATATAAACAAAATACACATTAAATAATGTAAATACGTATAAAAAAAAATGTACAAAATACACATATAATCATGTAATTCGTATCAAAATAAATAAACAAAATACCAATAAAATAATATAAATCTGTATGAGTAAACGTGTATGTTGCATATTTTTGCAATACAAATTTACCTTATTATATACGCATTTTGTATATTAATTTTAATACAAACTTAATTATTCGATGTGTATTTTTGTATCTATTTTTATAAACATATGTTTTATTTTTTGGGTATTTCGCATCTTTATTTTCATACAAATTTACATTATTTTATTGATATTCTGCTCATTCATTTTGATAAGATTTGACATTATTCTATGTGTATTTTGTATATATTTTTCATACAAACTTACGTTATTTTATGTGTATTTGTTTATATATTTTGACACAAATTTACAATATTTTATGGGTATTTTGTATATACATTTCAAAAGAAATTTACCTAGTTTTATGTGTATTTTGTATATCTATTTTCATACAAACTCAAATTATTTCTATGTATTTTTGTATATATTTTAATACAAATTTTGGTTATGTTATGTGTATTTTGTAGATTTATTTTCATTCAAAAATATATTATTTTATTGGTGTTTTGTTGATTTATATTGATACGAGTTTACATTATTTTATATGTACTTTGTTTATATATTTTTATACGCTTTTACATTATTTAATATTTATTTTGAATATATATTTTTATACAAATTCATGGTATTTTATGTGTATTTATATATATATTTTCAAATAAATTGACATTATTTTATGTGTATTTTGTACATATATTTTATAACAAATCTACCTTTTTTATGTTTCTTTTGTATGTGTATTTTGTATATTTATATTTATCCAAATACACATTCTTTTATTGGTATTTTGTTTATTTATTTTAATTCGAATTTACATTATTTTATGTGTATTTTGTAAACATTTTTTTATACGTATTTACTTAATTTTATGTGTATTTTGTATATATATTTTTATAGAAATCTACGTTTTTTTATTTGTATTCGTATATATATTTTGAAACAAATTTACATTGTTTTATATGTATTTTTGAATATCTCTTTCAATACAAATTTACCTTATTGTATATGCATTTTGTATATTTATTTCAATACAAATTCAAATATTTTATGTGTATTTTGGTATATATATTTTTATAAGATTACGAAAATTTGATTAAAAATATATACAAAAAACAAAAAAAAAAAAAATTCAATTTGTATGAAAATAGATATACAAAATACACATATAATTAGTTAAATTTGTATTTATATACATGTACAAAATACACAAAATAATGTAAATTTGTATGAAATGAAAACAAATTCACATAAAATAACGTATATTTGTATAAAATAGATATACAAAATAATTTTATATGTATTTTGAATATTTACTTTCATACAAATTTAAATTATTTTTGTGTATTTTTGTATATAGTTTTATACAAACTCAGGTTATTTTATGAGTATTTTGTATATCTATTTTCATACATATACACATTCTTTTATTAATATTTTGTATATTTATTTTGACGAGAGTTTAAATTATTTAATGTGTATTTTGTATATATATTTTTATACGTATTTACATCATTTCATGTGTATTTTTTATATATATTTCTATAGAAATCTACGTTATGTTATGTGTATTCGTATATAGATTTTTAAACAAATTTAAACTTTTATTTGTATTTTGCATATTTTTTCAATACAAATTTACCTTATTGTATATGCATTTTGTATATTAATTTTAATACAAATTTAATTATTCTATGTGTATTTTTGTATATGTATTTTTTTTTAAATATGCTTTATTTTATGGGTATTTTGCATCTTTATTTTCATACACATTTACGTTATTTTATTGATATTCTGCTCATTCATTTTGATACGATTTGACATTATTCTATGTGTATTTTGTATATATTTTTCATACAATTTTACGTTATTTTATGTGTATTTGTTTATATATTTTGACACAAATTTACAATATTTTATGGGTATTTTGTATATATATTTCAAAAGAAATTTACATAGTTTTATGTGTAATTTGAAAATCTATTTTCATACAAACTCAGATTATTTCTATGTATTTTTCTATATATTTCAATACAAATTTTAGTTATGTTATGTGTATTTTGTAGATCTATTTTCATTCAGATATATATTATTTTATTGGTATTTTGTTGATACGTTGTTATTGATACGAGTTTACATTATTTTATATGTACTTTTTATATATATTTTTATACGCATTTACATTATTTAATATTTATTTTGAATATATAGTTTTTACAAATTCATGGTATTTTATGTGTATTTGTATATATATTTTCATATAAATTTACATTATTTTATGTGTATTTTGTACATATATTTCATTACAAATCTACCTTATTTTATGTTTATTTTGTATATGTATTTTGTATATTTATATTTATCCAAATACACATTCTTTTATTGGTATTTTGTTTATTTATTTTAAATCGAATTTACATTATTTTATGTGTATTTTGTATACATTTTTTTATACGTATTTACTTAATTTTATGTGTATTTTGTATATATATTTTTATAGAAATCTACGTTTTTTTATTTGTATTCGTATATATATTTTGGAACAAATTTACATTGTTTTATATGTATTTTTGCATATCTCTTTCAATACAAATTTACCTTATTGTATGTGCATTTTGTATATTTATTTCAATACAAATTTAAATATTAAATGTGTATTTTTGTATATATATTTATATTTTGCATCTTTATTTTCATACAAATTTATATTATTTGATTAATATTCGGTGTATTTATTTTGATACGATTTTACATTATTCTATTTGTTTTTTGTATATACTTTTTTTTACTTATTTACATTATTTAATGTGTATCTTACATATATGTTTTATACAAATTTATTATATATTATCTATTTTCATACAAATACACATTCTTTTCATGATATTTTGTTTATTTATTTTGACACGAATTTACATTATTTGATATGTATTTTGTATATATATTTTTATACGTATTTACATAATTTCATATGTATTTTGTTTATATATTTCTATAGAAATCTACTTTATTTCATTTGTATTCGTATATATATTTTGAAACAAATTTACTTTGTTTTATATGTATTTTTGAATATCTCTTTCAATACAAATTTAAATTACTGTATATGCATTTTGTATATTTATTTCAATACAAATTTAAATATTTTATGTGTATTTTGGTAAATATATTTTTTTAAAAAATGCGATAATTTTTGGGAATTTTGCATCTTTATTTTCATGCAAATTTACATTATTTTATTGATATTCTGTGTATTTATTTTGATACGATTTTACATTATTCTATTTGTTTTTTGTATATATATTTTTTATACACATTTACATTATTTAATGTGTATCTTGTATATATATTTTACACAAATTTACGTTATTTTAAGCGTATTTGTTTATATATTTTCATTCAAATTTACATTATTTGATGTGTATTTTGTATAGTTATTTCAATACAAATTTACGTAATTTTATGTGTATTTTGTATATTTCTTTTCAAACAAATTTAAATTATTTTTGTGTATTTTTTTATATAGTTTTATACAAATTTAGGTTATTTTATGTACGCATTTGCATTATTTAGTGAGTGTTTTATATATATATTTTTTTGCAAATTTCCTTTATTTTATGTGCATTTTTGTACATATATTTTTTAGAAATTTGCGTTATTTGTATATGTTTTCTCATACAAATTTACATTATTTTATTGCTATATTGTTTATTTATTTTGATACGAAGTATATGATTATATGTGTATTTTGTACATATTTTTTATACGTATTTACATTACTTAATGTGTATTTTGTTTATATATTTTTAAACAAATCTACGTTGTTATATGTATTTGTATAAGTATTTTGATACAGATTTACATTATTTTATGTATTTTGTATGTACATTTCAATTCAAATTTAGCTTATTTTAGCTGTATTTTGTATATATATTTTCATACAAATTTAATTACTTCTGTGTATTTGTGTATATAGTTTTATAAAAACTTATGATATTTTATGTGTATTTTGTATGTTTATATTTATACAAATACACATTCTTTTACTGGTATTTTGTTTATTTATTTTGATACGATTTTTATGTATATTTTGTATTCATTTTTTTTATACGTATTTACTTCATTTTATGTGTATTTTGAATATTAAGAAAATAATGTAAATTTGTATGAAAATAAAGAGGCAAAATACCCATAAAATAACGCATTTTTTTTATTTATAAAAATATATATACTAAAATATACATAAAAAATTAAATTTGAATTAAAATAAATATATAAAAAACACATACAATCAGGTAAATTTTTATTGAAATAGATATGCAAAATACATATAAAACAATGTAAATTTGTTTCAAAATATATATACGAATACTCATAAAATAAAGTAGATTTCTTTAAAAATATATATACAAAATACACAAAATGAAGTAAATACGTATAAAAAAATGTATACAAAATACACATAAAATAATGTAAATTCGTATCAAAATAAATATACAAAATACCAATAAAAGAATGTGTATTTGTATAAATATAAATATACAAAATACACAAAAAATAACGTAAATTTATTTAAAACTATATACAAAAATACACAGAAGTATTTTAATTTGTATGAAAATAGATATACACAATAAGGTAAATTCGTTTCAAATTCAATAAACAAAATTCAGATAAAAGAACGTATATTTGTAGAAAAAATAAATATACAAAATACACATAAAATAACGAAAATTTGTATGAAACTATATAAAAAAATAAACAAATATAATTTCAATTTGTATGAAAATAAATATACAAAATACACATGTATTTTAGATATCTATTTTCACACAAATTTAATTACTTCTGTGTATTTTTGCATATAGTTTTATATAAATTTACGTTATTTTATTTGCATTTTGTATATTTATATTTATACAATACACATTCTTTTATTAGTATTTTGTTTATTTATTTTGATACGAGTTTACATTATTTTATGTATATTTTGTATATTATTTTTATACGTATTTACTTAATTTTATGTGTATTTTGTATATATATTTTCATAGAAATCTACGTTATTTTATGTGTATTCGTATATATTTTTTGAAAAAAATTTACATGATTTTATATGTATTTTGCATATCTATTTCAATACAAATTTACCTTAGTGTATGTGCATTTTTTATATTTATTTTAATACAAATTCAAATATTTTATGTGTCTTGGTATAAATATTTTTATAAAAAATGCTTTATTTTATGGGTATTTTGCATCTTAATTTTCATACAAATTTACATTATTTTATTAATATTTTCTGTGTCTATTTTGATACGATTTTACATTATTTTATTTGTGTTTTGTATATATTTTTTTATACATATTTACATTATTTAATGTGTTTTTTGTATATATATTTGATACATATTTACGTTATTTTAAGTTATTTTATGTGTATTTGTTTATATATTTTGACGCAAATTTTCAATATTTTATGGGTATTTTGTATATATATTTCAAAAGAAATTTATCTAGTTTTATGTGTATTTTGAATATCTATTTTCATAAACTCAAATTATTTATATGTTTTTTTGTATATATTTCAAGACAAATTTTAGTTATGTTATGTGTATTTTGTAATTCTATTTTCATTCAAATATATATTATTTTATTGGTATTTTGTTGATTTATATTGATACGAATTTACATTATTTTATATGTACTTTTTATATATATTTTTATACGCATTTACATTATTTAATATTTATTTTGAATATATAATTTTATACAAATTCATGGTATTTTATGTGTATTTGTATATATATTTTCATATAAATTTACATTATTTTATGTGTATTTTGTACATATATTTCATTACAAATTTACCTTATTTTATGTTTATTTTGTATGTGTATTTTGAACATTTATATTTATAAAAATACACATTCTTTTATTGGTATTTTGTTTATTTATTTTGTTTCGAATTTACATTATTTTATGTGTATTTTGTTTACATTTTTTATACATATTTACTTAATTTTATGTGTATTTTGTATATATATTTTTATAGAAATCTACGTTATTTTATGTGTATTCGTATATATATTTTGAAACAAATTTAAATTGTTTTATATGTATTTTTGCATATCTCTTTCAATAGATGTTTACCTTATTGAATGTGCATTTTGTATATTTATTTCAATACAAATCTAAATATTTTATGTGTATTTTGGTATATATATTTTCATAAGAAATGCGCTATTTGATGGGAATTTTGCATGTTTATTTTCATACAAATTTACATTATTTTATTAATATTCGGTGTATATATTTTATACCTATTTACATTATTTAATGTGTATTTTATTCATATATTTTTATACAAATTTACGTTATTATATGTGTATTTGAATATATATTTTGATATAAATTTGCATTATTTTATGTATTTTCTATATTTATTTCAATTCTAATTTAGCTTATTTTATGTGTCTTTTGTATATCTATTTTCATACGAATTTAAATACTTCTGTATATTTTTGTATATAGTTTTATACAATTTTACGTTATTTTATGTGTATTTTGTATATTTATATTTTTACAAGTACACATTCTTTTATTGGCATTTTTATTTTTTATTTTGATACGAATTACATGATTAAATGTGTATTTTGTACACATTTTTTTATACGTATTTACATTATTTAATGTGTATTTTGTTTATATATTTTCATACAAATTTACGTTATTATATGTGTATTTGTATAAATATTTTGATACAAATTTACTTTATTTCATGTATTTTGTATATATATTTCAATTCAAATTTAGCTTATTTTGTGTGTATTTTGTATGTATATTTTCATACAAAATTAATTACTTCTGAGTATTTTTGTATATAGTTTTATATAAATTTACGTTATTTTATGTGTATTTTGTATATTTATATTTATACAAATACACATTCTTTTATTGGTATTTTGTTTATTTATTTTGATAAGAATTTACATTAATTTATGTGTATTTTGTATACATTTTTTTATAAGTATTTATTTCATTTTATGTGTATTTTGTATATATATTTTTATAGAAATCTACGTTATTTTATGTGTATTCGTATATATATTTTGAAAGAAATTTACATTGTTTTATATGTATTTTGCATATATGTATAAATATAAATATACAAAATGCACATAAAATAAGGTAAATTTATGTAAAACAATATAGAAAGATACACAGAAGTAATAAAATTTGTATGAAAATAGATATACAAAATACACACAAAGTAAGCTTAATTTGAATTGAAATATATGTACAAAATACATAAAATAAAGTAAATTTGTATCAGAATATTTTTACATATACACATATAATTACGTAAATTTTATATAAAAATATATAAACAAAATACACATTAAATAATGTAATTACGTATCAAAAAATATATACAAAATACACATATAATCATGTAATTCGTTTCAAAATAAATAAACAAAATACCAATAAAATAATAAATTTGTATTTGTATTTGTAAATTTGTATTGAAATATATACAAAAATACATAAAAATAATTTGAGTTTGTATGAAAATAGATATTCAAAATACACATAAAACTAGGTAAATTTCTTTTGAAATATATATACAAAATACCCATAAAATATTGTAAATTTGTGTCAAAATATATAAACAAATACACATAAAATAACTTAAAATAACGTAAATATGTATCAAATATATAAACAAAAAACACATTAAATAATGTAATTATGTATAAAAAAATATATATATATAAAACACAAAGAAAATAATGTAAAATCGTATCAAAATAAATAGAAAATATTAATAAAATAATGTAAATTTTTATGAAAATTAAGATGCAAAATACCCATAAAATAACACATTTTTTATAAAAATATATATACGAAAAAACATAAAATATTTGATTTTGTATTAAAATAAATAGATATACAAAATACATATAAAATAAGCTACATTTGAATTGAAATATATATACAAAATACATAAAAAAATGTAAATTTGTATCAAAATACTTATACACTTATACAAATACACATATAATAACGTAAATTTGTATAAAAATATATAAACAAAATACACATTAAATAATGTAAATACGTATAAAAAAATGTACAAAATACACAAATAATCATGTAATTCGTATCAAAATAAATAGACAAAATACCAATAAAATAATTTAAATTTCTATGAGAAAACATATACAAAATACACATAATTAACGCAAATATCAATAAAAATATATATGATATAATATATTTTTATACATATTTAAAATATTTAATGTATATTTTGTATATATATTTTATCCAAATTTACGTTATTTTATATGTATTTGTTTATATATTTTCATACAAATTTACATTATTTTATGTGAGTTTTGTATATGTATTTCAATACAAATTTGCTTAACTTTATGTGTATTTTGCATATCTATTTTCAAACAAATTAAAATTATTTTTGTGTATTTTTTAATATATTTTTATACAAATTTTAGTTATTTTATTTGTTTTTTGTATATATATTTTCCTACAAATATACATTCTTTTATTGGAATTTTGTGTATTTAATTTTTTACGAATTTACATTATATTATGTGTATTTTGTATATATATTTTTCTACGTATTTAAATTATTTTATGTGTATTTTATATATACATTTTCATAAAAATTTACGTTATTTTATTGTGTGTATTCGTATATATTTTGAAAGAAATTTTATACAAATTTATGTTATTTTATGTGTATTTGTATATATATTTTCATACAAATTTATATTATTTCATGTGTATTCTTAAATATATTTTATTACAAATTTACCTTATTTTATGTTTTTTTTGTATATTTATTTCATTCAATTTTAAATTATTTAATGTGTATAATTGTATTTGTATTTAGGTTATTTTATGTGTGTTTTCTATATATATTTTCATCCAAAATTACATTATTTTATTGTTATTTTCTTAATTTAACTCGATACGAATTTTGATTATTTCATAGGTATTTTGTATACATATTTTTATACTCATTTACATATTTTTTTATGCAAACTAATTTTATGTGCATTTTTGTACATATATTTTATAGAAACTTAAAACGTTATTTTATGTGTATTTTGTATATGTTTTCTCATACAAATTTACATTATTAATTAGTTTTTTGTTTATTTATTTTGATACGAATGACTTGATTATTTGTGTGTTTTGTAAATATTTTTTTATACGTATTTACATTACTTAGTGTGTATTTTGAAACAAATTTACATTGTTTTATATGTATTATGCATATCTATTTCAATACAAATTTACCTTTTTGTATGTGCATTTTGTATATTTATTTTAATACAAATTCAAATATTTTATGTGTATTTTGGTATATATAATTTTATAAAAAATGCGTTATTTTATAGGGATTTTGCATCTTAGTTTTCATACAAATGTACATTATTTTATTAATATTCTGTGTATATATTTTGATACGATTTTATATTATACTATTTGTGTTTTGTATATATTTTTTTATACATATTTTCATTATTTAATGTGTATTTTTATATATATTTTATACAAATTAACGTTATTTTAAGTGTATTTGTTTATATAATTTCATTCAAATTTACATTATTTTAAGTGTATTTTGTATATATATTTAAATACAAATTTACCTAATTTTATGTGTATTATGTATATTTATTTTCATACAAATTTAAATTATTTTTGTGTTTTTTGTATATACATATAGAGTAAATTTCTATGAAAATATATATTCAAAATACATATAAAATTATGTAAATAAGTATAAAAATATATATATGAAATACACCTAAAAAAATGAAAATTCGTATTAAAATAAATAAACAAAATTCCGATAAAAGAACGTATATATGTAGGAAAATAAATATACAAAATACACATAAAATTACGAAAATTTGAATAAAAATATATATAAAAAACAAAAAAATAAATTTCAATTTGTATGAAAATAGATATACAAAATACACATATAATTAGTTAAATTTGTATTTATATACATGTACAAAATACACAAAATAATGTAAATTTGTACGTTCTTTCATCGGAATTTTGTTTATTGATTTTGATACGAGTTTTCGTTTGTATCAAATTATATATATATATATATATATATATATATATATATATATATATATATATATATATATATATATATATATATATATATATATATATATATATATATATATATATATATATATATATATATATATATATATATATATATATATATATATATATATATATATATATATATATATATATATATATATATATATATATATATATATATATTTTGATACAAATTCACATTATTTATGTGTTTCGCATATCTATTTCAATACAAATTTTCTGTATTGTATGTGCCTTTTGTATATTTATTTTGATACAAATTTAACTATTTTATGTGTATTTTTGTATATATATTTTTAAACAAATATGCGTTATTATATGGGTATTTTGCATCTTTATTTTCATACAAATTTACATTATTTTATTGATAGTCTGTTTATTTATTTTGATACGATTTTACGTTATTCTGTGTATTATGTATACATATTTTTTGACTTATTTACATTATTTAATGTTTATTTTGTACATATATTTTAAGGAAATTTACGTTATCTTATGTGTATTTGTTTATATAGTTTCATACAAATTTACATTATTTTTTGTGTATTTTGTATATGTATTTCAATAAAAATTTGCCTAATTTCATGTGGATTTTGCATATCTATTTTCAAACAAATTTAAATTATTTTTGTGTATTTTTGTATATATTTTAATACAAATTTTTGTTATTTTATTTGTATTTAGTATATATATTTTCCTACAAATATACATTCTTTTAGAGGAAATTCTGTTTATTTATTTTGATACGAATTTACATTATTTTATGTGTATTTTGTATATATATTTTTCTATGTATTTACATTATTTAATGTGTATTTTGTACATATATTTTCATATATGTACATATAAAATAATACAAATTTAATTATTCTGTGTGTATTTTTGTATATGTATTTTCATAAAAAAATGCTTTATTTTATGAATATTTTGCATCTTTATTTTCATACAAATTTACATTATTTTATTGATATTGTGTATTTATTTTGATACGATTTTACATTATTCTATGTATATTTGGTATATATATTTCATACAAATGAACGTTATTTTATGTGAATTTGTTTTCATTTCATACAAATTTACATTATTTTATGTGTATTTTGTACATGTATTTAAATGTAAATTTAACTAATTATGTGTATTATGTATATCTATTTTCATACAAATCGAAATTAGTTTTGTGTATTTTAATATATATTTTTATTCAAATTTTCGTAATTTTATGTATATTTTGTATATTTATTTTCCTACAAATATACGTTCTTTTATCGGAATTTTGTTTATTTATTTTGATACGAGTTTTCATTATTTTAGGTGTATTTGATATATATATTTTTATACTTATTTACATAATTTTATATGTATTTTGAATATATATTTTCATAGAAATTTACTCTATATGTATATACAAAAAAACACAAAAATAGTTTAAATTTGTATGAAAATAAATATACAAAATACACATAAAATTAGGTAAATTTGTAATAAAATACATATACAAAATACTCTTAAAATAATGTAAATTTGAATGTAATTATATATTCAAATACACTTAAAATAACGTTAATTTGTATAAAATATATATATATAAATACACATTAAATAAATAAAAAAATATATACAAAACACAAATAGTATAATATAAAATCGTATCAAAATATATACACAGAATATTAATAAAATAATGTACATTTGTATGAAAACTAAGATGCAAAATACCTATAAAATAACGCATTTTTTATAAAATTATACATGCCAAAATACACATAAAATATTTGAATTTGTATTAAAATAAATATACAAAATGCACATACAATAAGGTAAATTTGTATTGAAATAGATATGCAAAATACATATAAAACAATGTAAATTTGTTTCAAAATATATATATGAATACACATAAAATAACGTAGATTTCTATAAATATATATATACAAAATACAATAAAATTAAGTAAATACGAATCAAAAATGTATACAAAATACACATAAAATAATGTAAATTCGTATAAATATAAATAAACAAAATACCAATAAGAGAATGTGTATTTGTATAAATATAAATATACAAAATGCACATAAAATAACGTAAATTTGTATAAAACTATATACAAAAATACACAGAAGTATTTAAATTTGTATGAAAATAGATATACAAAATAGACACAAAATAAGCTAAATTTGAGTTGAAATATATATACAAAATACATAAAATAAAGTAAATTCGTTTCAAAATATTTCTAACAAATATACATATAATAACGTAAATTTGTAAAAAAATATATAATCAAAATACACATTAAGTAATGTAAATACGTATAAAAAAATATATACAAAATACACAAATAATCAAGTCATTCGTATCAAAATAAATAAACAAATAACTAATTAAATAATGTAAATTTGTATGAGAAAACATATACAAAATACACATAAAATAACGTTTTAAGTTTCTATAAAAATATATGTACAAAAATGCACATAAAAATTTACATTATTTTATATGTATTTTGTACATGTATTTAAAGACAAATTTAACTAATTATATGTGTATTTTTTGTATCTATTTTCAAACAAATTGAAATTTTTTTTTCTATAAATTTTTATACAAATTTTCGTTATTTTATGTATATTTTGTATATTTATTTTCCTACAATTATACGTTCTTTCATCGGAATTTTGTTTATTTATTTTGATACGAATTTACTTTATTTTAGGTGTTTTTGGTATATATTTTTTACTATTTACATAAGTTTATGTGTATTTTCTATGTATATTTTCATAGAAATTTACTCTATTTTATGTGTATTCGTATATATATTTTGATACAAATTTACATTATTGATGTGTATTTTACATATCTATTTCAATACAAATTTACTTTATTGTATATATATTTTAATATAAATTTAATTATTTCATGTGTATTTTTGTATATATATTTTTATGCAAATATGCGTTATTATATGGGTATTTTGCATCTTTATTTTCATACAAATTTACATTATTTAATTAATATTCTCTTTATTTATTTTGATACGATTTAACATTATTCTATGTGTATTTTGTATATATATTTTTATACATATTTACATTACTTAATGTATATTTTGTATATATATTTTATTCAAATTTACGTTATTTTATGTGTATTTGTTTATATATTTTCATACAAATTTACATAGTTTTATACAAATTTACGTTATTTTATGTGTATTTTGTATATGTATTTTCATACAAATACACATTCTTTTATTGATATTTTGTTTATTTATTTTGACACGAATTTACATTATTTAATGTCTATTTTGTATATATATTTTTATACGTATTTACAGCATCTCAAGTGCATTTTGTATATATATTTCTATAGAAATCTACGTTATTTTATGTGTATTCGTATATATATTTACATTGTCTTATGTGTATTTTGCATATTTAAAAAAAATAGTTACCTCATTGAATGTGCATTTTGTATATTACTTTTAATACAAATTTAAATATTGAATGTGTATTTTTGTATATATATTTTTTATAAAAATATGCTTAATTTTATGGGTATTTTGTACCTTTATTTTCATACAAATTTACGTTATTTTATTGATATTCTGTGTATTTATTTTGATACGATTTTACATTATTCTATGTGTATTTTTTATATATATTTTATACAAATAAACGTTATTTTATGTGTATTTGTTTTAATTTCCTACAAATTTACATTATTTTGTGTATTTTGTACATGTCTTTAAAGACAAATTTAACTAATTATATGTGTATTTTGAATACCTATTTTCATACAAATTGAAATTATTTTTGTTTATTTTTGTATATATTTTCATACAAATTCTCGTTATTTTATGTGTATTTTGTATATTTATTTTTCTACAAATATACGTTCTTTTATCTGAATTTTGTTTATTGAGTTTGATACGAGTTTACCTTATTTTGTATATCTATTTTCATACAAATTTAATTACTTCTGTGTATTTTTGTATATAGTTTTATATAAATTTACGTTATTTTATGTGTATTTTGTATATTTATTTTTATACAAATACACATTCTTTTATTGGTATTTTGTTTATTTTTTTTTATACGAATTTACATTATTTTATGTGTATTTTGTATACATTTTTTTATACGTATTTACTTCATTTTATGTGTATATTGTATATATATTTTTATAGAAATCTACGTTATTTTATGTGTATTCGTATACATATTTTAAAACAAATTTTTGCATATCTATTTCAATACAAATTTACCTTATTGTATGTGTTTTTTATATATTTATTTTAATACAAATTTAATTTTTTTATGTGTATTTTGGTATACATATTTTTATAAATAAAAAAAATGCGTTATTTTATGGGTATTTTGCCTCTTTATTTTCATACAAATTTACATTATTTTATTAATATTCTGTGTATTTATTTTGATACGATTTTACATTATTCTATTTGTGTTTTGTATATATTTTTTTACACAAATTTACGTTATTTTAAGTGTATTTATTTATGTATTTTCATTCAAATTTACATTATTTTATGTGTATTTTGTATATGTATTTCAATACAAATTTACCTAATTTTATGTGTATTTTGTATATTTATTTTCATACAAATTTAAAATATTTTTGTGTATTTTTGTATATAGTTTGATACAAATTTAGGTTATTTTATGTGTATTTTGAATATCTATTTTCATACAAATACACATTCTTTTATTGATATTTTGATTATTTATTTTGACGCGAATTTATATTATTTAATGTGTATTTTGTATATATATTTTTATACGTATTTACATCATTTCATGTGTATTTTTATTATATATTCCTATAGAAATCAACGTTATTTTATGTGTATTCGTATATATATTTTGAAACAAATTTACACTGTTTTATGTGAATTTTGCGTATTTTTTCAATACAAATTTACCTTATTGTATGTACATTTTGTATATTAATTTTAATACAAATTTAATGATTCTATGTGTATTTTTGTATATGTAATTTTTTTTTTAAATATGCTTTATTTTATGGGTATTTTGCATCTTTGTTTTCATACAAATTTAAATTATTTTATTGATATTCTGTGTACTTATTTTGATACGGTTTTACATTATTCTATGTGTATTTTGTATATATATTTTATACAAATGTACGTTATTTTATGTGTATTTGTTTTCACATCATTCAAATTTACATTATTTTAAGTGTATTTTGTACATGTATTAAAATACAAATTTATCTAATTATATGTGTGTTACAAATACACATTCTTTTATTGGTATTTTGTTTATTTTTTTTGATACGGATTTATATTATTTTATGTGTATTTTGTATGCATTTTTTTATACGTATTTTTTATAGAAATCTACGTTATTTTATGTGTATTCGTATATATATTTTGAAACAAATTTACATTGTTTTATATGTATTTTGCATATCTATTTCAATACAAATTTACCTTATTGTATGGGTGTTTTATATATTTGTTTTAATACAAATTTAATTTTTTTTATGTGTATTTTGGTATATATATTTTTATAAATAAAAAAATGCGTTATTTTATCGGTATTTTGCCTCTTTATTTTCATACAAATTTACATTATTTTATTAATATTCTGTGTATTTATTTTGATACGATTTTACATTATTCTATTTGTGTTTTGTATATATTTTTTATACAAATTTACGTTATTTTAAGTGTATTTGTTTATGTATTTTCATTCAAATTTACATTATATTATGTGTATTTTGTATATGTATTTTCATACTAATACACATTCTTTTATTGATATTTTGTTTATTTATTTTGGCACGAATTTACATTATTTATTGTCTATTTTGTATATATATTTTTATACGTATTTACAGCATCTCAAGTGCATTTTGTATATATATTTCAATAGAAATCTACGTTATTTTATGTGTATTCGTATATATATTTTGAAACAAATTTACATTGTTTTATATGTATTTTGCATATCTATTTCAATACAAATTTACCTTATTGTATGGGTTTTTTTATATATTTATTTTAATACAAATTTAATTTTTTTATGTGTATTTTGGTATATATATTTTTATAAATAAAAAAAAATGCGTTATTTTATCGGTATTTTGCCTCTTTATTTTCATACAAATTTACATTATTTTATTAATATTCTGTGTATTTATTTTGATACGATTTTACATTATTCTATATGTGTTTTGTATATATTTTTTTATACAAATTTACGTTATTTTAAGTGTATTTGTTTATGTATATTCATTCAAATTTACATTATATTATGTGTATTTTGTATATGTATTTCAATACAAATTTACCTAATTTCATGTGTATTTTGTATATTTATTTTCATACAAATTTAAAATATTTTTGTGTATTTTTGTATATAGTTTGATGCAAATTTAGGTTATTTTATGTGTATTTTGTATATCTATTTTCATACAAATACACTTTCTTTTATTGATATTTTGTTTATTTATTTTGACGCGAATTTACATTATTTTAATGTGTATTTTGTATATATTTTTATACGTATTTACATCATCTCATGTGTATTTTGTATATATATTCCTATAGAAATCAACGTTATTTTATGTGTATTCGTATATATTTTCTGAAACAAATTTACACTGTTTTATGTGTATTTTGCTTATTTTTTCAATACAAATTAACCTTATTGTATATGCATTTTGTATATGTATTTTAATACAAATTTAATTCTTCTATGTGTATTTTTGTATATGTATTTTTTAAAAAAATATGCTTTATTTTATGGGTATTTTTCATCTTTATTTTCATACAAATTTAAATTATTTTATTGATATTCTGTGTACTTATTTTGATACGATTTTACATTATTCTATGTGTATTTAGTATATATATTTCATACAATTGTACGTTATTTTATGTGTATTTATTTTCATTTCATACAAATTTACATAGTTTTACGTGTATTTTGTACATGTATTTAAATACAAATTTAACTAATTATATGTGTATTTTGTATATCGATTTTCATACAAATTGATATTATTTTTTTTTGTATATATTTTTATACAAATTTTCGTTATTTTATGTGTATTTTCGGTATTTATTTTCCTACAAATATACGTTTTTATCGGAATTTTGTTTATTTATTTTGATACAAATACACATTAAATAACATGAATTTGTTTAAAATTTGTATGAAAATATATACTTATACACACAATAAAATAACAATTTTTTTATGAAAATGTATATACAAAATACACATAAAATAATTTAAATATGTAGAAAAATATATATACAAAAAACACATGAAATCGTGTAAATTTGTATGAAAATATATAAACAAATACACATAAAATAATGTAAATTTGGATAAAATATATATAGAAAATTAACATTAAATATTGTAAATATGTATCAAAAAAATATATACAAAATACACATAGAGTAATGTTAAATCGTATCAAAATAAATAAAGAGAATATCAATAAAATAATGTAAATTTGTATGAAAATAAAGACGCAAAATATCCATATAATAACGCATATTTGCATAAAAATATATATACAAAAATACATATAAAATAATTAAATTTGTGTTAAAATAAATATACAAAATGCACATACAATAAAGTAAATTTGTATTGAAATAGATATGCAAAATACACATTAATAATGTAAATTTGTATCAAAACATATATACGAATACTCATAAAATAGAGTAAATTTCTATGAAAGTATACATACAAAATAGATATGCAAAACACACATATAACTAGTTAAATTTGTATTTAAATACATGTACAAAAAACACATAAAATAATGTAGATTTGTATGAAATGAAAACAAATACATTTTATATAAAATATATATACAAAATAAACATTGAATAATGTAAAATCATATCAAAATAAATACACAGAATATAAAAAAAATAATGTAAATTTGTATGAAAATAAAGATGCAAAATACCCATAAAATAAAGCATATTTTTATAAAAATACATATACAAAAATACATATAGATTAATCAAATTTGTATTAATATTAATATACAAAATGCACATACAATAAGGTAGATTTGTATTGAAAAAATATGCAAAATACACATCAAACAATGTAAATTTGTTTAGTACATATTTTTTTATACGTATTTACATTATTTAATGTGTATTTTGTTGATATATTTTCATACAAATTTACGTTATTATATGTGTATTTGTATAAATATTTTGATGCAAATTTACTTTATTTCATGTATTTTGTAAATATATTTCAATTCAAATTTAGCTTATTTTGTGTGTATTTTGTATATATTTTCATCCAAATTTAATTACTTCTGTGTATTTTTGTAAATAGTTTTATATAAATTTACGTTATTTTATGTGTATTTTGTATATTTATATTTATACAAATACACATTCTTTTATTGGTATTTTGTTTATTTATTTTGATACGAATATACATTATTTTATTTGTATTTTGTATACATTTTTTATACGTATTTACTTCGTTTTATGTGTATTTTGTATATATATTTTATAGAAATCTACGTTATTTTATGTGTCTTCGTATATATATTTTGAAAAAAATTTACATTGTTTTATATGTATTTTGCATATCTATTTCAATACAAATTTACCTTATTGTATGTGTTTTTTGTATATTTATTTTTATACAAATTTAATTTTTTGATGTGTATTTTGGTAAATATATTTTTATAAATAAAAAAAATGCATTATTTTATAGGTATTTTGCTTCTTTACTTTCATACAAATTTACATTATTTTATTAATATTCTGTGTATTTATTTTGATACGATTTTACATTATTCTATTTGTGTTTTGTACATATTTTTTTATACAAATTTACGTTATTCTAAGTGTATTTGTTTATGTATTTTCTTTCATATTTACATTATTTTATGTGTATTTTGTGTATGTCTTTCAATACAAATTTACCTAATTTTATGTGTATTTTGTATATTTATTTTCATACAAATTTAAAATATTTTTGTGTATTTTTGTATATAGTTTGATACAAATTTAAAATATTTTATGTGTATTTTGTATATCTATTTTCATACAAATACACATTCTTTTATTGATTTTTTGTTTATTTATTTTGACGCGAATTTACATTATTTAATGTGTATTTTGTATATATATTTTTATACGTATTTACATCATTTCATGTGTATTTTGTATAGTTTTAAACAAATTTATATTATTTAATGTGTATTTTGTATATATATATATATATATATATATATATATATATATATATATATATATATATATATATATATATATTTATTATATATATATATATATATATATATATATATATATATATATATATATATATATATATATATATATATATATATATATATATATATATATTTTATTTTTTTTATACAAATACACATTCTTTTATTGGTATTTTGTTTATTTATTTTGATACTAATTTACATTATTTTATGTGTATTTTGTATACGTTTTTTATACGTATTTACTTAATTTTATGTGTATTTTGTATATATATTTTTATAGAAATCTACCTCATTTCATGTGTATTCGTATATATATTTTGAAACAAATTTACATTGTTTATATGTATTTTGCATATCTATTTTTGTGTATTCTGTATTTATTTTTGTTATACATAGAATAATGCAAAATCGTATCAAAATAAGTACAGAGAATATCAATAAAATAATTTAAATTTGTAAGAAAATAAAGATGCAAAATACCCATAAGATAAAGCACATTTTTTTTTAAATACATATACAAAAAAAAAACAGTGTAAATTTGTTTCAAAATATACATACGAATACACATAAAATAACGTTTTTTATACAAATTTACGTTATTCTAAGTGTATTTGTTTATGTATTTTCTCTCATATTTACATTATTTTATGTGTATTTTGTGTATGTATTTCAATACAAATTTACCTAATTTTATGTGTATTTTGTATATTTATTTTCATACAAATTTAAAATATTTTTGTGTATTTTTGTATATAGTTTGATACAAATTTAGGTTATTTTATGTGTATTTTGTATATCTATTTTCATACAAATACACATTCTTTTATTGATTTTTTGTTTATTTATTTTATAATGTGTATTTTGTATATATATTTTTTATACGTATTTACATTATTTCATGTGTATTTTGTATAGTTTTAAACAAATTTATATTATTTAATGTGTATTTTGTATATATATATATATATATATATATATATATATATATATATATATATATATATATATATATATATATATATATATATATATATATATATATATATATATATATATATATATATATATATATATATATTTATATATATATATATATATATATATATATATATTTATTTATTTATACAAATACACATTCTTTTATTGGTATTTTTTTTATTTATTTTGATACTAATTTACATTATTTTATGTGTATTTTGTATACATATTTTATACGGATTTACTTAATTTTATGTTTATTTTGTATATATATTTTTATAGAAATCTACCTTATTTCATGTGTATTCGTATATATATTTTGAAACAAATTTACATTGTTTATATGTATTTTGCATATCTATTTTTGTGTATTCTGTATTTATTTTTGTTATACATAGAATAATGTAAAATCGTATCAAAATAAGTACACAGAATATCAATAAAATAATTTAAATTTGTAAGAAAATAAAGATGCAAAATACCCATAAGATAAAGCATATTTTTTTAAAAAAATACATATACAAAAATAAAACAGTGTAAATTTGTTTCAAAATATACATACGAATACACATAAAATAACGTAGATTTCTATAGAAATATATATACAAAATACACATGAAATTATGTAAATATATATATATATATATATATATATATATATATATATATATATATATATATATATATATATATATATATATATATATATATATATATATATATATATATATATATATATATATATATATATATATATATATATATATATATATATATATATATATATATATATATAATACATATTAAGTACTGTAAATTCGTGTCAAAATAAATAAACAAAATATCATGAAAAGAATGTATTTGTATGAAAATGAATAATAGATAATAAATTTGTATGAAATATATATTGAAGATAAACATTAAATAATGTAAATATGTATAAAAAAAAATATATATACAAAAAACAAATAGAATAATGTAAAATTTTATCAAAATAAATACACCGAATATTAATAAAATAATGTAAATTTGTATGAAAATAAAGATGCAAAATTCCCATCAAATAGCGCATTTTTTATAAAAATATATATACCAAAATACACATAAAATATTTAAATTTGTATTGAAATAAATATACAAAATGCACATACAATAAGGTAAACTTCTATTGAAAGAGATATGCAAAAATACATATAAAACAATGTAAATTTGTTTCAAAATATATATACGAATATACATAAAACAACGTAGATTTCTATAAAAATATATATACAAATTACATATAAAATTAGGTAAATACGTATAAAAAAATGTAAACAAAATACACATAAAATAATATAAATTCGAAACAAAATAAAAAACAAAATATCAATAAAAGAATGTGTATTTGTATAAAGATAAATATACAAAATACACATACAAAATTAACATAAAATAAGGCAAATTTGTAATGAAATATATGTACATTATACACATAAAATAATGTAAATTTATATGAAAATATATATACAAATACACATAAAATACCATGAATTTGTATAAAATTATATATTCAAACTAAATATTAATTATTGTAAATGCGTATAAAAATATATATAAAAAGTACATATAAAATAATGTGAATTCGTATCAATATAAATCAACAAAATACCAATAAAATAATATATATTTGAATGAAAATAGATTTACAAAATACAC
Organism: Eriocheir sinensis; assembly: GCF_024679095.1. NCBI lineage: Eukaryota > Metazoa > Arthropoda > Malacostraca > Decapoda > Varunidae > Eriocheir > Eriocheir sinensis. The sequence goes on along the minus strand of NW_026111760.1, from coordinate 129,976 downwards.
ATAACATAACTAAAATTTGTATTGAAATATATACAAAAATACATAGAAATAATTTGAGTTTGTATGAAAATAGATATTCAAAATACACATAAAACTAGGTAAATTTCTTTTGAAATATATATACAAAATACCCATAAAATATTGTAAATTTGTGTCAAAATATATAAACAAATACACATAAAATAACGTAAATTTGTATGAAAAATATATACAAAATACACATAGAATAATTTCAAATCGTATCAAAATGAATGAGCAGATAATCAATAAATTAACGTAAATTTGAATGAAAATAAAGATGCAAAATACCCATAAAATAAAGCATATTTTTATAAAAATACATATACAAAAAGACACATAGAATAATTAAATTTGTATTAAAATTAATATACAAAATGCGTATACAATAAGGTAAATTTGTATTGAAAAAATATGCAAAATACACATAAAAGTGTAAATTTGTTTAAAAATCTCTATACGAATACACATAATATAACGTAGATTTCTATAGAAATATATATACAAAATACACATGAAATGATGTAAATACGTATAAAAATATATATACAAAATACACATTAAATAATTTAAATTCTCGTCAAAATAAATAAACAAAATATCAATAAAAGAATGTGTATTTGTATGAAAATAGATATACAAAATACTCATAAAATAACCTAAGTTAGTATCAAACTATATACAAAAATACACAAAAATAATTTAAATTTGTATGAAAATAAATATACAAAATACACATAAAATTAGGTAAATTTGTATTGAAATACATAAAAAAATACACATAAAATAATGGAAGTTTGAATGAAAATATATAAACATATACACTTAAAATAACGTAAATTTGTATCAAATATATATACAAAATACTAATTAAATAATGTAAATATGTATAAAAAAATATATACAAAACACAAATAGAATAATGTAAAATCGTATCAAAATAAATACACAGAATATTAATAAAATAATGTAAATTTGTATGAAAATAAAGATGCAAAATAGCCATAAATTAACGCATTTTTTTATAAAAATATATATACCAAAATACACATAAAATATTAAAATTTGTATTAAAATAAATATAAAAAATGCACATACTGTAAGGTAAATTTGTATTGAAATAGATATGCAAAATACATATAAAACAATGTAAATTTGTTTCAAAACATATATACGAATACACATAAAATAACGTTGATTTCTATAAAAATATATACAAAATACACATAAAAAAGTAAATACGTATAAAAAAATGAATACAAAATACACATAAAAATCGTATCAAAATAAATAAACAAAATACCAGTAAAAGAAAGTGTATTTGTATAAATATAAATATATAAAATACACATAAAATATCGTAAATTTGTATAAAACTATATACAAAAATACACAGAAGTTATTAAATTTGTAAGAAAATATATATACAAAATACAGCTAAAATAAGGTAAATTTGAATTGAAATGTACATACAAAATACATAAAATAATGTAAATCTGTATCAAAATATTTATACAAATACATATAATAACGTAGATTTGTTTAAAAATATATAAACAAAATACACATTAAGTAATGTAAATACGTATAAAAAATATGTACATAATAAACATATAATCATGTAATTCGTATCAAAATAAATTAACAAAATAGCAATAAAATAATGTAAATTTGTATAAGAAAACATATACAAATAACGCAAATTTCTAAAAAAAAATATGTTCAAAAATGCATATAAAATAAAGTAAATTTGCAAAAAAATATATATACAAAACACACACTAAATAATGTAAATGCGTACATAAAATAACCTAAATTTGTATAAAACTATATACAAAAATACACAAAAATAATTTAAATTTGTTTGAAAAGAAATTTACAAAATACACATAAAATTAGGTAAATTTGTATTGATATACATATACAAAATACACATCAAATAATGTAAATTTGAATGAAAATATATAAACAAATAAACTTAAAATAACGTAAATTTGTATAAAATATATATGCAAGATACACATTAAATAATGTATGTGTATAAAAAAAATATATACAAAAAACAAATAGAATAATGTAAAATCGTATCAAAATAAATACACAGAATATCAGTACAATAATGTAAATTTGTATAAAAATAAAGATGCAAAATTCATTAAATTAATCGCATTTTTTATAAAAATATATATACCAAAATACACATAAAATATTTAAATTTGTATTGAAATAAATATACAAAATGCATATACAGTAAAGTAAATTTGTATTGAAAGAGATTTTCAAAAATACATATAAAACAATGTAAATTTGTTTCAAAATATATATACGAATACACATAAAATAAAGTAGATTTCTATAGAAATATATATATAAAATACATATGAAATTATGTAAATACGTATAAAAATATATCTACAAAATACATATCAAATAATGTAAATTCGTGCCAAAATAAATAAACAAAATATCATGAAAAGAATGTGTATTTGTATGAAAATAGATAATATATAATAAATTTGAATAAAATATACATGGAAGATACACATTAAATAATGTATATATGTATAAAAAAGTATATACAAAAAATAATTAGAATAATGTAAAATCGTATCAAAATAAATACACCGAATATTAATAAAATAATGTAAATTTGTATGAAAATAAAGATGCAAAATTAACATAAAATTGCGCATTTGTTATAAAAATATATATACCAAAATACACAAAATATTTAAATTTGTATTGAAATAAATATACAAAATGCACATACAATAAGGTAAATTTGTATTGAAAGAGATATGCAAAAATACATTAAAACAATGTAAATTTGTTTCAAAATATATATACGAATACAAATAAAAAAACGTAGATTTCTATAAAAATATATATACAAAATACACATAAAATTAAGTAAATACGTATAAAAAAAATGTATACAAAATACACATAAAATAATGTAAATTTGAATTAAAATAAATAAACAAAATACCAATAAAAGAATGTGTATTTGGATAAATATAAATATACAAAATACACATACAAAATAAACATAAAATAAGGTAGATTTGTAATAAAATATATGTACAAAATACACATCAAATAATGTAAATTTATATGAAAATATATTTACAAATACACATAAAATACCATGAATTTGTATAGAAATATATATTCAAAATATATATTAAATAATGTAAAAGCGTATAAAAATATATATACAAAGTACATATAAAATGAAAATTAAAATGCAAAAGACCTATAAAATAACGCATTTTTTATAAAATTATTGATACCAAAATACACATAAAATATTTGAACTTGTATTAAAATAAATATACAAAATGCACATACAATAATTTAAATTTGTATTGAAATAGATATGCAAGATACATATAAAATAAGGTAAATTTTTTTCAAAATATATATACGAATACACATAAAATAACGTAGATTTCTATAAAAATACATATTCAAAATACACATAAAATTAAGTAAATACGTATAAAAAAATGTATACAAAATACACATAAAATAATGTAAATTCGTATAAATGTAAATAAACAATATACCAATAAAAGAATGTGTATTTGTATAAATATAAATATATAAAATGCACATAAAATAACGTAAATTTATATAAAACTATATACATAAAATAACGCAAATTTCTATAAAAATATATGTACAAAAATGACCATTAAATAAATTTGCATAAAAATATATATACAAAACACACATTAGATAATGTAAATGAGTATAAAAATATGTATACAAAATACCTATGAAATAATCTAAAATCGTATCGAATTAAATTAAGAAATACCAAAAAAATAATGTAATTTTGGATGAAAATATATATACAAAATACACATAAAATAACCTAAATACAAATACAAATTTACACATAAAATAATTTAAAATTGAATGAAATAAATATACAAAATAAACATAAAATAAGGTAAATTTGTAATGAAATATATGAAAAAATACACATAAAATAATATAAATTTGTATGAAAATATATATACAAATACACATTAAATAACATGAATTTGTATAAAATTTGTATCAAAATATATACTTTTACACACAATAAAATAACGTAATTTTTATGAAAATGTATATACAAAATACACATAAAATAATTTAAATACGTAGAAAAATATATATACAAAAAACACATAAAATAATGTAAATATGTATGAAAATATATAAAGAAATACACATAAAATAATGTAAATTTGGATAAAATATATATACAAAATGAACATTAAATAATGTAAATATGTATAAAAAAAATATATACAAAAAACACAGAATAATGTTAAATCGTATCAAAACAAATAAAAAGAATATCAATAAAATAATGTCAATTTGTATGAAAATAAAGATGCAAAATATCCATATAATAACGCATATTTGCATAAAAATATATATACAAAAATACATATAAAATAATTAAATTTGTATTAAAGTAAATATACAAAATGCACGTACAATAAAGTAAATTTGTATTGAAATAGATATGCAAAATACACATTAATAATGTAAATTTGTATCAAAATATATATACGAATACTCATAAAATAGAGTAAATTTCTGTAAATTTCTATGAAAATATACATACAAAATAGATATAAAAAATACACATATAACTAGCTAAATTTGTATTTAAATACATGAACAAAAAACACATAAAATAATGTAGATTTGTATGAAATGAAAACAAATACATTTTATATAAAATATATATACAAAATACACATAGAATAATGTAAAATCATATCAAAATAAATACACAGAATATCAATAAAATAATGTAAATTTGTATGAAAATAAAGATGCAAAATATCCATAAAATAAAGCATATTTTTATAAAAATACATATACAAAAATACACATAGATTAATCAAATTTGTATTAAAATTGATATACAAAATGCACATACAATAAGGTAAATTTGTATTGAAAAAATATGCAAAATACACATAAAAAATGTAAATTTGTTTCAAAATATATATACGAATACACATAAATTAACGCACATTTTTATAGAAATATATATACAAAATACACTTGAAATAATGTAAATACGTATAAAAATATATATAGAAAATACACATTAAATAATGTTAATTCGTGTCAAAATAAATAAACAAAATATCATGAAAAGAATGTGTATTTGTATGAAAATAGATATACAAAATACACATAAAATAACCTAAATTTGTATAAAACTATAAACAAAAATACACAAAAATAATTTAAACTTGTATGAAAATAAATATACAAAAAACATATAAAATTAGGTAAATTTGTATTGAAATACATATACAAAATACACATAAAATAATGTAAATTTGAATTAAAATATATAAACATATTGACTTAAAATAACGTAAATTTGTATCAAATATATATTCAAAAAACACTTTAAATAATGTAAATATGTATACGAAAATATATACAAAACACAAATAAAATAATGTAAAATCGTATCAAAATAAATACAGAAAATATTAATAAAATAATGTAAATTTGTATGAAAATTAAGATGCAAAATAAATATATATATACGAAAAAACATAAAATATTTGATTTTGTATTAAAATAAATAGATATAAAAAATACACATAAAATAAGCTAAATTTGAATTGAAATATATATACAAAATACATAAAATAATGTAAATTTGTATCAAAATACTTATACAAATACACATATAATAACGTAAATTTGTATAAAAATATATAAACAAAATACACATTAAATAATGTAAATACGTATAAAAAAATGTACAAAATACACAAATAATCATGTAATTCGTATCAAAATAAATAGACAAAATACCAATAAAATAATGTAAATTTCTATGAGAAAACATATACAAAATACACATAAATAACGCAAATATTAATAAAAATATATATAATATAATATATATTTATACATATTTAAAATATTTAATGTATATTTTATATATATATTTTATCCAAATTTACGTTATTTTATATGTATTTCTTTATATATTTTCACACAAATTTATATTATTTTATGTCAGTTTTGTATATGTATTTCAATACAAATTTGCCTAATTTTATGTGTATTTTAAATATCTATTTTCAAAGAAACTTAAATTATTTTTGTGTATTTTTGTATATATTTTTATACAAATTTTTGTTATTTTATTTGTTTTTTGTATATATATTTTCCTACAAATATACATTCTTTTATTGGAATTTTGTGAATTTAATTTTTTTACGAATTTACATTATTTTATGTTTATTTTGTATATATATTTTTCTACTTATTTAAATTATTTTATGTGTATTTTATATATACATTTTCATAAAAATTTACGTTATTTTATTGTGTGTATTCGTACATATTTTGAAACAAATTTTTATACAAATTCATGTTATTTTATGTGTATTCTTACATATATTTTATTACAAATTTACCTTATTTTATGTTTATTTAAAAAAATAAATTTCAATTTGTATGAAAATAGATATACAAAATACACATATAATTAGTTAAATTTGTATTTACATACATGTACAAAATACACATAAAATAATGTAGATTTGTATGAAATGAAAACAAATTCACATAAAATAACGTACATTTGTATAAAATAGATATACAAAATATACATAGAATAATGTAAAATCGTATCAAAATAAATACACAGAATATCAATAAAATAATATAATTTTGTATGAAAATAAAGATGCAAAATACCCATAAAATAAAGCATATTTTTTTTAAAATACATATACAAAAATACACATAGAATAATTAAATTTGTATTAAAATTAATATACAAAATGTACGTACAATAAGGTAAATTTGTATTGAAAAAATATACAAAATGCACATAAAAGTGTAAATTTGTTTAAAAATCTATATACGAATACACATAAAATAACGTAGATTTCTATAGAAATATATATACAAAATACACATGAAATGATGAAAATACGTATAAAAATATATATATACAAAATATACATTAAATAATTTAAATTCTCGTCAAAATAAATAAACAAAATATCAATAAAAGAATGTGTATTTGTATGAAAATAGATATACAAAATACTCATAAAATAGCCTAAATTTGTATAAAACTATATACAAAAATACACAAAAATAATTTAAATTTTTATGAAAATAAATATACAAAATACACATAATATTAGGTAAATTTGTAATGAAATACATATACAAAACACACATAAAATAATGGAAATTTGAATGAAAATATATAAACATATACACTTAAAATAACGTAAATTTGAATCAAATATATATACAAAATACACATTAAATAATGTAAATATGTATAAAAAAATATATGCAAAACACAAATAGAATAATGTAAATCGTATCAACAATAAATACACAGAATATTAATAAATTAATGTAAATTTGTATGAAAATAAAGATGTAAATTGCCATAAAATAACGCATTTTTTTATAAAAATATATATACCAAAATACACATAAAATATTAAAATTTGTATTAAAATAAATATAAAAAATGCACATACTATAAGGTAAATTTGTATTGAAATAGATATGCAAAATACATATAAAACAATGTAAATTTGTTTCAAAATATATATACGAATACACATAAAATAACGTAGATTTCTATAAAAATATATACAAAATACACATAAAATGAAGTAAATACGTATAAAAAAATGAATACAAAATATACATAAAAATCGTATCAAAATAAATAAACAAAATACCAGTAATAAAAATGTGTATTTGTATAAATATAAATATACAAAATACACATAAAATATCGTAAATTTGTATAAAACTATATACAAAAATACACAGAAGTAATTAAATTTGCATGAAAATATATATACAAAATACAGCTAAAATAAGCTAAATTTGAATTGAAATGTACATTAAAAATACATAAAATAATGTAAATCTGTATCAAAATATTTATACAAATACATATAATAACGTAGATTTGTTTAAAAATATTTAAACAAAATACACATTAATTAATGTAAATACGTATAAAAAAATATGTACAAAATACACATATAATCATGTAATTCGTATTAAAATAAATAAACAAAATAGCAATAAAATAATGTAAATTTGTATGAGAAAACATATACAAATAATCAAATTTTTATAAAAATATATGTACAAAAATGCACATAAAATAAAGTAAATTTGCAAAAAATATATATATACAAAACACACACTAAATAATGTAAATGCGTACATAAAATAACCTAAATTAGTAAAAAAACTATATACAAAAATACTCAAAAATAATTTAAATTTGTTTGAAAAGAAATATAGAAAATACACATAAAATTAGGTAAATTTGTATTGAAATACATATACAAAATACACATCAAATAATGTAAATTTGAATGAAAATATATAAACAAATACACTTAAAATAACGTAAATTTGTATAAAATATATATGCAAGATACACATTAAATAATGTAAATGTGTATAAAAAATATATATACAAAAAACAAATAGAATAATGTAAAATCGTATCAAAATAAATACACAGAATATCAATAAAATATTGTAATTTTGTATGAAAATAAAGATGCAAAACTCCCAAAAATTATCGCATTTTTTATAAAAATATATTTACCAAAATACACATAAAATATTTAAATTTGTATTGAAATAAATATACAAAATGCATATACAGTAAGGTAAGTTTGTATTGAAAGAGATATTCAAAAATACATATAAAAGAATGTAAATTTGTTTCAAAATATATATACGAATACACATAAAATAAAGTAGATTTCTATAGAAATATATATACAAAATACATATGAAATTATGTAAATACGTATAAAAATATATATACAAAATACATATCAAATAATGTAAATTCGTGTCAAAATAAATAAACAAAATATCATGAAAAGAATGTTTATTTGTATGAAAATAGATAATAGATAATAAATTTGTATGAAATATATATGCAAGATACACGTTAAATAATGTAAATATGTATAAAAAAGTATATACAAAAAACAAATAGAATAATGTAACATCGTATCAAAATAAATACACCGAATATTAATAAAATAATGTAAATTTTTATGAAAATAAAGATGCAAAATTCCCATAAAATAGCGTATTTCTTGTAAAAATATATATACCAAAATACACATTAAATATTTAAATTTGCATTGAAATAAATATACAAAATGCACATACAATAAGGTAAATTTGTATTGAAAGAGATATGCAAAAATATATATAAAACAATGTAAATTTGTTTCAAAATATATATGCGAATTCAAATAAAAAAACGTAGATTTCTATAAAAAATATATATAAAAAATACACATAAAATTAAGGAAATACGTATAAAAAATGTATACAAAATACACATAAAATAATGTAATTTCGAATTAAAATAAATGTAATTTTTGAATGAAATTATATAAACAAATACACTTAAAATAACGTAAATTTGTATAAAATATATATGCAAGATACACATTAAATAATGTAAATGTGTATAAAAAAATATATACAAAAAACAAATAGAATAATGTAAAATCGTATCAAAATAAATACACAGAATATCAATAAAATAATGTAAATTTGTATGAAAATAAAGATGCAAAATTACCCAAAATTATCGCATTTTTTTATAAAAATATATATACCAAAATACACATAAAATATTTAAATTTGTATTGAAATAAATATACAAAATGCATATACAGTAAGGTAAATTTGTATTAAAAGAGATATTCAAAAATACATATAAAACAATGTAAATTTGTTTCAAAATATATATACGAATACACATAAAATAAAGTAGATTTCTATAGAAATATATATACAAAATACATATGAAATTATGTAAATACGTATAAAAATATATATACAAAATACATATCAAATAATGTAAATTCGTGTCAAATTAAATAAACAAAATATCATGAAAAGAATGTGTATTTGTTTGAAAATAGATAATAGATAATAAATTTGTATAAAATATATATGCAAGATACACATTAAATAATGTAAATATGTATAAAAAAGTATATACAAAAAACAAATAGAATAATGTAAAATCGTATCAAAATAAATACACCGAATATTAATAAAATAATGTAAATTTGTATGAAAATAAAGATGCAAAATTCCCATAAAATAGCGCATTTCTTATAAAAATATATATACCAAAATACACATAAAATATTTAAATTTGTATTGAAATAAATACAAAAAATGCACATACAATAATTTAAATTTGTATTGAAAGAGATATGCAAAAATACATATAAAAACAATGTAAATTTGTTTCAAAATATATATACGAATACAAATAAAAAAACGTAAATTTCTATAAAAATATATATACATAATACACTTAAAATTAAATAAATACGTATAAAAAAATGTATACAAAATAGACATAAAATAATGTAAATTCGATTTAAAATAAATAAACAAAATACCAATAAAAAAATGTGTATTTGGATAAATATAAATATACAAAATAAACATAAAATAAGGTAGATTTGTAATTAAATATATGTACAAAATACACATAAAATAATATAGATTTATATGAAAATATATATAGAAATACACATAAAATACCATGAATTTGTATAAAAATATATATTCAAAATAAATATTAAATAATGTAAAAGCTTATAAAAATATATATACAAAGTACATATAAAATAATGTAAATTCGTATCAATATAAATCAACAAAATACCAATAAAATAATATATATTTGAATGAAAATAAATTTACAAAATACACATAACTACTAAAAATTTGTATTAAAATATATACATAAATACATTGAAATAATTTGAGTTTGTATGAAAATAGATATACAAAATACACATAAAACTAGGTAAATTTCTTTTGAAATGTATATACAAAATAGCCATAAAATATTGTAAATTTGTGTCAAAATATATAAACAAATACATATAAAATAATGTTAATTTGTATAAAAATATATACAAAATACACATAGAATAATGTCAATTCGTTTCAAAATGAATGAGCAGAATATCAATATAATAATGTAAATTTGTATGAAAATAAAGATGCAAAATACCCAAAAAATAAAGCATATATTTATAAAAATACAGATACAAAAATACACATCGAATAATTAAATTTGTATTAAAATTGATATACAAAATGCGTATATAATAAGGTAAATTTGTATTGAAAAAATATGCAATATACACGCTCACTCATACAAATTTATATTATTTAATTGGTATTTTTTTTATTTATTTTGATACGAATTACATGATTATATGTTTATTTTGTACACATTATTTTGTACGTATTTACATTATTTAATGTGTATTTTGTTTATATATTTTCATACAAATTTACGTTATTATATGTGTATTTGTATAAATATTTTGATAAATTTACTTTATTTCATGTATTTTGTATATATATTTCAATTCAAATTTAGCTTATTTTGTGTGTATTTTGTATATATTTTCATACAAATTTAATTACTTTTGTGTATTTTTGTATATAGTTTTATATAAATTTACGTTATTTTATGTATTTTGTATATTTATATTTATACAAATACACATTCTTTTATTGGTATTTTGTTTATTTATTTTGATACGAATTTACATTATTTTATGTGTATTTTGTATACATTTTTTTATACGTATTTACTTCATTTTATGTGTATTTTGTATATATATTTTTATAGAAATCTACGTTATTTTAAGTGTATTCGTATACATATTTTGGAAAAAATTTACATTGCTTTATATGTATTTTGCATATTTATTTCAATACAAATTTACCTTATTGTATGTGTTTTTTATATATATATTTTAATACAGATTTAATTTTTTTGTGTATTTTGGTATATATATTTTTATAAATAAAAAAAATGCGTTATTTTATGGGTATTTTGCCTCTTTACATTATTTTAATAATATTCTGTGTATTTATTTTGATACGATTTTACATTATTCTATTTGTGTTTTGTTTATGTATTTTCATTCAAATTAACATTATTTTATGTGTATTTTTATATGTATTTCCATACAAATTTACCTAATTTTATGTGTTTTTTGTATATTTATTTTCATACAAATTTAAAATATTTTTTGTGTATTTTTGTAAATAGTTTGATACAAATTTAGGTTATTTTATGTGTATTTTGAATATCTATTAAATATATAGACAAAATACATATGAAATTATGTAAATACGTATAAAAATATATATACAAAAAACATATCAAATAATGTAAATTCGTGTCAAAATAAATAAACAAAATATCATGAAAAGAATGTGTATTTGTATGAAAATAGATAATAGATAATAAATTTGTATAAACTATATATGCAAGATGCACATTAAATAATGTAAATATGTATAAAAAAGTATATACAAAAAACAAATAGAATAATGTAGAATCGTATCAAAATAAATACACCGAATATTATTAAAATAATGTAAATTTGTATGAAAATAAAGATGCAAAATTCCCATAAAATAGCGCATTTCTTATAAAAAGATATATACCAAAATACACATAAAATTTTTAAATTTGTATTGAAATAAATATATAAAATGCAGATACAATAAGGTAAATTTGTATTGAAAGAGATATGCATAAATACAAATAAAACAATGTAAATTTGTTTCAAAGTATATATACGAATACAAATAAAAAAAACGTAGATTTCTATAAAAATATATATACAAAATACACATAAAATTAAGTAAATACGTATAAAAAAATGTATACAAAATACACATAAAATAATGTAAATTCGAATTAAAATAAATAAACAAAATACCAATAAAAAAATGTGTATTTGGATAAATATATATATATATATATATATATATATATATATATATATATATATATATATATATATATATATATATATATATATATATATATATATATATATACAAAATACACATACAAAATAAACATAAAATAAGGTAGATTTGTAATAAAATATATGTACAAAATACACATACAATAATGTAAATTTATATGAAAATATATATACAAATACACATAAAACACCATGAATTTGTATAAAAATATATATTCAAAATAAATATTAAATAATGTAAGATGGTATAAAAATATATATACAAAGTATATATAAAATGAAAATTAAGATGCAAAATACCTATAGAATAACGCATTTTTTATAAAATTATTGATACCAAAATACACATAAAATATTTGAACTTGTATTAAAATAAATATACAAAATGCACATACAATAAGATAAATTTGTATTAAAATAGATATGCAAAATACATATAAAATAATGTAAATTTGTTTCAAAATATATATACGAATACACATCAAATAACGTAGATTTCTATAAAAATACATATACAAAATACACATAAAATTAAGTATATACGATTAAAAAAATGTATACAAAATACACATAAAATAATGTAAATTCGTATAAATGTAAATAAACAATATACCAATAAAAGAATGTGTATTTGTATAAATATAAATATACAAAATGCACATAAAATAACGTAAATGTATTTAAAACTATATACATAAAATAACGCAAATTTCTATAAAAATATATTACAAAAATGAACATTAGATAAAGTTGCATAAAAATATATATACAAAACACTCATTAGATAATGTAAATGAGTATAAAAATATGTATACAAAATACCTATGAAATAATCTAAATTCGTATCGAATTAAATTAAGAAATACCAATAAAATTATGTAATTTTGGATGAAAATATATATACAAAATAAACATGAAATAACCCAAATACAAATACAAATATACACATAAAATAATTTAAAATTGAATGAAATAAATATACAAAATAAACATAAAATAAGGTAAATTTGTAATGAAATATATGAAAAAATACACATAAAATAATATAAATTTGTATGAAAATATATATACAAATACACATTAAATAACATGAATTTGTATAAAATTTGTATCAAAATATATACTTATACACACAATAAAATAACGTAATTTTTTTATGAAAATGAATATACAAATTACACATAAAATAATTTAAATACGTAGAAAATTATATATACAAAAAACACATAAAATAATGTAAATATATAAACAAATACACATAAAATAATGTAAATTTGGATAAAATATATATACAAAATGAACATTAAATAATGTAAATATATATATATAAAAAAAATATATACAAAAAACACATTGAATAATGTTAAATCGTATCAAAATAAATAAAGAAAATATCAATAAAATAATGTACATTTGTATGAAAATAAAGATGCAAAATATCCATATAATAACGCATATTTGCATAAAAATATATATACAAAAATACATATTAAATAATTAAATTTGTATTAAAATAAATATACAAAATGCTCGTACAATAAAGTAAATTTGTATTGAAATAGATATGCAAAATACACATTAATAATGTAAATTTGTATCAAAATATATATACGAATACTCATAAAATAGAGTAAATTTCTATGAAAATATACATAAAAATAGATATACAAACTACACATATAACTAGTTAAATTTTTATTTAAATACATGTACAAAAAACACATAAAAAAATGTAGATTTGTATGAAATGAAAACAAATACATTTTATATAAAATATATATACAAAATACACATAGAATAATGTAAAATCAAATCAAAATAAATACACAGAATATCAATAAAATAATGTAAATTTGTATGAAAATAAAGATGCAAAAAACCTATAAAATAAAGCATATTTTTATATAAATACATATACAAAAGTACACATAGATTAATCAAATTTGTATTAAAATTAATATACAAAATGCACATACAATAAGGTAAATTTGTATGAAAAAAATATTCAAAATACACATAAAACAATGTAAATTTGTTTCAAAATATATATACGAATACACATAAAATAACGCATATTTCTATAGAAATATATATACAAAATACATTTGAAATAATGTAAATACGTATAAAAATATATATTCAAAATACACATTAAATAATGTTAATTCGTGTCAAAATAAATAAACAAAATATCATGAAAAGAATGTGTATTTGTATGAAAATAGATGTACAAAATACACATAAAATAACCTAAATTTGTATAAAACTATATACAAAAATACACAAAAATAATTTAAACTTGTATGAAAATAAATATACAAAAAACATTTAAAATTAGGTAAATTTGTATTGAAATACATATACAAAATACACATAAAATAATGTAAACTTGTATTTAAAGAGATATGCAAAAATACATATAAAACAATGGAAATTTGTTTCAAAATATATATACGAATACACATAAAATAACGTAGATTTCTATAAAAATATATATACAAAATACACATAAAATTAAGTAAATACGTATAAAAATAGATATATAAAATACACATAGAATAATGTAAAATTGTTTAAAAAAAAATAAACAGAATATAAATAAAATAATGTAAATTTGTATGAAACTAAAAATGCAAAATACCCATAAAATAAAGCATATTTTTATAAAAATACATATACAAAAATACACATAGCATAATTAAATTTGTATTAAAATTATTATACAAAATGCATATACAATAAGGTAAATTTTTATTGAAAAAATATGCAAAATACACATAAAACAGTGTAAATTTCTTTCAAAATCTATATACGAATACTCATAAATCAACGTAGATTTCTATAGAAATATATATACAAAATACACATCAAATGATGTAAACACGTATAAAAATATATATATAAAATACATATTAAATAATGTAAATTCGCGTCAAAATAAATAAATAAAATATCAATAAAAGAATGTGTATTTGTGTGAAAATAGATATACAATATACACATAAAATCACCTAAATTTGTATAAAACTATATACAAAAATACACAAAAATAATTTTAATTTGTATGAAAATAAATATACAAAATACACATAAAATTAGGTAAATTTGTATTGAAATACATTTACAAAATACACATAAAGTAATGTAAATTTGAATGAAAATATATAAACAAATACACTTAAAATAACGTAAATTTGTATAAAATATATAAAAAAAATACACATTAAATAATGTAAATATGTATAAAAAAATTTATATACAAAACACATATACAATAATATAAAATAGTATCAAAATAAATACTCAGAATATTAATAAAATAATGTAAATTTGTATGAAAATTAAGATGCAACATACCCATAAAATAACGCATTTTTTTATAAAAATATTTATACCAAGACACACATAAAATATTTGAATTTGTATTAAAATAAATAAACAAAATGCACATCCAATAAGGTAAATTTGTATTGAAATAGATATGCAAAATACATATAAAACCATGTAAATTTTTTTCAAAATATATATACGAATACACATAAAATAACATAGATTTCTATGAACATAAATATACAAAATACACATAAAATGAAGTAAATACGTATAAAAAAATTATACAAAATACACATAAAATAATATAAACTCGTATCAAAATAAATAAACAAAATACTAATAAAAGAATGTGTATTGTATATATATAAATATACAAAATACAAATAAAATAACGTAAATTTATATAAAACTATATGCAAAAATACCCAAAAGTAATTCAATTTTTGTGAAAATAGATATACAAAATACATGTGTATTTTGTATATTTATTTTCATACAAATTGAAATTTTTTTTTTTTATATATTTTCATACAAATTTTCGTTATTTTATGTGTATTTTGTATATTTATTTTTTCTACAAATATACGTTCTTTTATCTGAATTTTGTTTATTTGTTTATTTTGTTTATTGTTATATTTGAAACGAATTTACCTTATTTTGTATATCTATTTTCATACAAATTAAAATACTTCTGTGTATTTTTGTATATAGTTTTAAATAAAATTTACGTTATTTTATGTGTATTTTGTATATTTATATTTATACAAATACACATTCTTTTATTGGTATTTTGTATATTTATTTTGATACGAGTTTACATTATTTTATGTGTATTTTGTATACATTTTGTTATACGTATCAAATTCATTTTATGTGTATTTTGTATATATATTTTTATAGAAATCTACGTTATTTTATGTGTATTCGTATATATATTTTGAAACAAATTTACATTGTTTTATATGTATTTTGCATATCTATTTCAATACAAATTTACCTTATTGGATGTGTTTTTTATATATATATTTTAATTCAAATTTAATTTTTTTATGTGTATTTTGGTATATATATTTTTATAAATAAAAAGAAATGTGTTATTTTATGGGTATTTTGCCTCTTTATTTTCATACAAATTTACATTATTTTATTAATATTCTGTGTATTTATTTTGATACGATTTTACATTATTCTATTTGTGTTTTGTATATATTTTTTTATACAAATTTACGTTATTTTAAGTGTATTTGTTTATGTCTTTTCACTCAAATTTACATTATTTTAGGTGTATTTTGTATATGTATTTCAATACAAATTTAACTAATTTTATGTGTATTTTTTATATTTATTTTCATACAAATATAAAATATTTTTGTGTATTTTTGTATATAGTTTGATACTAATTTAGGTTATTTTATGTGTATTTTGTATATCTATTTTCATACAAATACTCATTCTTTTATTGATATTTTGTTTATTTATTTTGACGCGAATTTACATTATTTAATGTGTTTTTTG
This sequence comes from Eriocheir sinensis, assembly GCF_024679095.1. Lineage (NCBI taxonomy): Eukaryota > Metazoa > Arthropoda > Malacostraca > Decapoda > Varunidae > Eriocheir > Eriocheir sinensis. Next base: position 112,208 of record NW_026111760.1, on the reverse strand, counting down.
TATATATATTTTTATACGTATTTACATCATTCGAGTCAAAATAAATAAATAAAATATCAATAAAAGAATGTGTATATGTATGAAAATAGATATACAAAATACACATAAAATAACCTAAATTTGTATCAAACTATATACAAAAATACACAAAAATATTTTAAATTTGCATGGAAATAAATATACAAAATTCACATAAAATTAGGTAAATTTGTATTGAAATACATACACAAAATACACATAAAATAATGTAAATTTGAATGAAAATATATAAACAAATACACTTAAAATAACGTAAATTTGTATTAAAAATTATGTACAAAACACAAATAAAATATTTTTATACGTATTTACATAATTTCATGTGTATTTTGTATATATATTCCTATAGAAATCAACATTATTTTATGTGTATTTGTATATATATTTTGAAACAAATTTACACTGTTTTATGTGTATTTTTCAATACAAATCTACCTTATTGTATGTGCATTTTGTATATTAATTTTAATACAAATTTAATTATTCTATGTGTATTTTTGTATATGTATTTAAAAAAAAATGCTTTATTTTATGGGTATTTTGCATCTTTATTTTCATACAAATTTAAATTATTTTATTGATATTCTGTGTACTTATTTTGATACGATTTTATATTATTCTATGTATAACAAAAATAAATACAGAATACACAAAAATAGATATGCAAAATACATATAAACAATGTAAATTTGTTTCAAAATATATATACGAATACACATGAAATAAGGTAGATTTCTATAAAAATATATATACAAAATACACATAAAATTAAGTAAATACGTATAAAAAATGTATACAAAATACACATAAAATAATGTAAATTAGTATCAAAATAAATAAACAAAATACCAATACAAGAATGTGTATTTGTATAAATATATATATACAAAATACACATTAAATAATATAAATTTGTTTAAAACTATACAAAATACATATGAAATGATGTAAATACGAATAAAATATATATACAAAATACACATTAAATAATGTAAATTCGCGTAAAAATAAATAAACAAAATATCAATAAAAGAATGTGTATTTTTATGAAAATAGATATACAAAATACACATAAAATAACCTAAATTTGTATCGAACTATATACAAAAATACACAAAAATATTTTAAATTTGTATGAAAATAAATATACAAAATACACATAAAATTAGATAAATTTGTATTGAAATACATACAAAAAAAACACATTAAATAATGTAAATTTGAATGAAAATGCATAAGCAAATACACTTAAAATAACGTAAATTTGTATAAAAAAATATGTACAAAACACAAATAGAACAATGTAAAATCGTATCAAAATAAATACACAGAATATTAATAAAATAATGTAAATTTGTATGAAAATAAAGAATCAAAATTCCCATAAAATAACGCATTTTTTTTATTTATAAAAATATATATACCAAAATTCACATCAAAAAATTTAATTTGTATTAAAATAAATATACAAAAAACACATATAATAAGGTAAATTTTTATTGAAATAGATATGCAAAATACATATAAAACAATGTAAATTTGTTTCAAAATATATATACGAATACACATAAAATAACGTAGATTTCTATAAAAATATATATACAAAATAAACATAAAATGAAGTAAATACGTATAAAAAAATGTATACAAAATACACATAAAATAATGTAAATTCGTATCAAAATAAATAAACAAAATACCAATAAAATAATGTGTATTTGTATAAATATAAATATACAAAATACACATAAAATAACGTAAATTTATACAAAACTATATACAAAAATACACAGAAGTAATTAAATTTGTATGAAAATATATACAAAATACACACAAAATAAGCTTAATTTGAATTGAAATATATACAAAATACATGAAATAAAGTAAATTTGTATCAAAATATTTATACAAATACACATATAATAACGTAAATTTGTATGAAAATATATAAACAAAATACACATTAAATAATGTAAATACGTATAAAAAAGTATGTACAAAATACACATATAATCATGTAATTCGTTTGAAAATAAATAAACAAAATACCAATAAAATAATATAAATTTGTATGAGTAAACGTGTATGTTGCATATTTTTTCAATACAAATTTACCTTATTATATACGCATTTTGTATATTAATTTTAATACAAATTTAATTATTCGATGTGTATTTTTGAATCTATATACTATATACAAAAATACACAGAAGTAATTAAATTTGTATGAAAATATATACAAAATACACACAAAATAAGCTTAATTTGAATTGAAATATATATACAAAATACATGAAATAAAGTAAATTTGTATCAAAATATTTATACAAATACACATATAATAACGTAAATTTGTATGAAAATATATAAACAAAATACACATTAAATAATGTAAATACGTATAAAAAAGTATGTACAAAATACACATATAATCATGTAATTCGTTTGAAAATAAATAAACAAAATACCAATAAAATAATATAAATTTGTATGAGTAAACGTGTATGTTGCATATTTTTTCAATACAAATTTACCTTATTATATACGCATTTTGTATATTAATTTTAATACAAATTTAATTATTCGATGTGTATTTTTGAATCTGTATTTTTATAAACATATACTTTATTTTTTGGGTATTTTGCATCTTTATTTTCCTACAAATTTACATTATTTTATTGATATTCTGCTCATTCATTTTGATACGAATTGACATTATTCTATGTGTATTTTGTATATATTTTTCATACAAATCTACGTTATTTTATGTGTATTTGTTTATATATTTTGACACAAATTTACAATATTTTATGGGTATTTTGTATATACATTTCAAAAGAAATTTACCTAGTTTTATGTGTATTTTTTATATCTATTTTCATACAAACTCAAATTATTTCTATGTATTTTTTTATATATTTTAATACAATTTTTTGTTATGTTATGTGTATTTTGTAAATCTATTTTCATTCATATAGATATTATTTTATAAGTGTTTTGTTGATTTATATTGATACGAATTTAGTTTGTTTTATGTGTACTTTGTATATATATTTTTATACGCTTTTACATTATTTAATATTTATTTTGAATATATATCTTTATACAAATTCATGGTATTTTACGTGTATTTGTATATATATTTTCATAAATTTACATTATTTTATGTGTATTGTGTACATGTATTTTTTTTTATAAATCTGCCTTATTTTATGTTTATTTTGTATGTGTATTTTGTATATTTATATTTATCCAAATACACATTCTTTTATTGGTATTTTGTTTATTTATTTCATTTCGAATTTACATTATTTTATGTGTATTTTGTATACATTTTTTTATACGTATTTACTTAATTTTATGTGTATTTTTTATATATATTTTTATAGAAATCTACGTTTTTTTATTTGTATTCGTATATATATTTTGAAACAAATTTACATTGTTTTATATGTATTTTTGCATTTCTCTTTCAATACAAATTTACCTTATTGTATGTGCATTTTGTATATTTATTTCAAACAAATTTAAATATTTTGTGTGTATTTTGGTATATATATTTTTTATAAGAAATGCACTATTTCAAGGGAATTTTGCATCTTTATTTTTATACAAATTTACATTATTTTATTAATATTCGGTGTATTTATTCTGATACGATTTTACATTATTCTATTTTTTTTTGTATATACTTTTTTATACATATTTACATTATTTAATGTGTATCTTGCATATATATTTTATACAAATTTACTATCTATTATCTATTTTCATACAAATACACATTCTTTTCATGATATTTTGTTTATTTATTTAGACACGAATTTACATTATTTGATATATATTTTGTATATATTTTTATACGTATTCACATAATTTCATACGTATTTTGTATATATATTTCTATAGAAATCTACTTTATTTTATGTGTATTCGTATATATATTTTGAAACAAATTTACATTGTTTTATATGTATTTTTGAATATCTCTTTCAATACAAATTTACCTTACTTGTATATTTATTTCAATACAAATTTAAATATTTTAGGTGTATTTTGGTATATATATTTTTATAAAAAATGCGATAATTTCTGGGAATTTTGCATCTTGATTTTCATACAAATTTACATTATTTTTATTGATATTCTGTATATTTATTTTGATACGATTTTACATTATTCTATTTGTTTTTTGTATATATTTTTTTTATACACATTTACATTATTTAATGTGTATCTTGCATATATATTTTATACAAATTTACGTTATTTTAAGTGTATTTGTTTATATATTTTCATTCAAATTTACATTATTTGATTTGTATTTTGTATATGTATTTCAATACAAATTTACCGATTTTATGTGTATTTTGTATATTTCTTTTCAAACAAATTTAAATTATTTTTGTGTATTTTTGTATATAGTTTTATACAAATTTAGGTTATTTTATGTACGCATTTACATTATTTAGTGTGTGTTTTGTATATATATTTTTATGCAAATTTACTTTATTTTATGTGCATTTTTGTAAATATATTTTTATAGAAATTTGCGTTATTTGTAAATGTTTCCCCATACAAATTTACATTATTTTATTGCTATTTTGTTTATTTATTTTGATATGAATTACATGATTATATGTGTATTTTGTACATATTTTTTATACGTATTTACATTACTTAATGTGTATTTTGTTTATATATTTTTAAACAAATCTACGTTATTATTTGTATTTGTATAAATATTTTGATACAGATTTACATTATTTTATGTATTTTGTATGTACATTTCAATTCATATTTAGCTTATTTTAGCTGTATTTTGTATATATATTTTCATACAAATTTAATTACTTCTGTGTATTTTTGTATATATTTTTATACAAATTTACGATATTTTATGTGTATTTTGTATATTTATATTTATACAAATACACATTCTTTTACTGGTATTTTGTTTATTTATTTTGATACGATTTTTATGTGTATTTTGTATAAATTTTTTTATACGTATTTACTTCATTTTATGTGTATTTTGTATATATTTTTTATACAAATCTACGTTATTTTATGTGTATTCGTATATATATTTTGAAACAAATTTACATTGTTTTATATGTATTTTGCATATCTATTTCAATAAAAATTTACCTTATAGTATGTGCATTTTTTATATTTATTTTAATACAAATTTTAATATTTTATGTTTATGTTGGTATATATATTTTTATAAAAAATGCGTTATTTAATGGCTATTTTGCATCTTTATTTTCATACAAATTTACATTATTTTATTAATATTCTGTGTATTTATTTTTGATACGTTATTCTATTTGTGTTTTGTATATATTTTTTTATACATATTTACATTATTTAATGTGTATTTTGTATATATATTTGATACAAATTTACGGTTTTTTAAGTGTATATGTTTATATATTTTCATTCAAATTTCCATTATTTTATGTGTATTTTGTATATGTATTTCAATACAAATTTACCTAATTTTATGTGTATTTTGAATATTCATTTTCATACAAATTTATATTATTTTTGTGTATTTTTGTATATAGTTTTATACAAACTTAGGTTATTTTATGAATATTTTGTATATCTATTTTCATACAAATACACATTCTTGTATTGATACTTTGTTTATTTATTTTGACGAGAATTTAAATTATTTAATGTGTATTTTGTATATATATATATATATTTTTATACGTATTTAAATCATTTCATGTGTATTTTGTATATATATTTCTATAGAAATCTACATTATTTTATGTGTATTCATATATAGATTTTTAAACAAATTTTCACTTTTATGTGCATTTTGTATATTTTTTCAATACAAATTTACCTTATTGTACGTGCATTTTGTATATTAATTTTAATACAAATTTAATTATTCTATGTGTATTTTTGTATATGTATTTTTAAAAAAATATGTTTTATTTTATGGGTATTTTGCATCTTTATTTTCATACAAAATTACATTATTTTATTGATATTCTGTGTATTTATTTTGATACGATTTTTTTTCTATGTATATTTTGTATATCTATTTTATACAAATGTACGTTATTTTATGTGAATTTGTTTTCATTTCATACAAATTTACATTATTTTATGTGTATTTTGTACATGTATTTAAATACAAATGTAACTAATTATATGTGTATTTTGTATATCTATTTTCATACAAATTGAAATTTATTTTTTTGTTTTTTTGTATATATTTTTATTCAAATTTTCGTAATTTTATGTGTTTTGTATATTTATTTTCCTACAAATATACGTTCTTTTATCGGAATTTTTTTTATTTACTTTGATACGAATTTTCATTTTTTTAGGTGTATTTGATATATATATTTTTATACTTATTTACATAATTTTATATGTATTTTGAATATATATTTTTATAGAAATTTACTCTATATATTTATACAAAAAAACAAAAAAATAATTTAAATTTTTATGAAAATAAATATACAAAATTCACATAAAATTAGGTAAATTTGTATTAAAATACATATACAAAATACACTTAAAATAATGTAAATTTGAATGAAAATATATAAAGAAATACTCTTAAAATAACGTTAATTTGTATAAAATATATATAAAAAATACACAATAAATAATGAAAATATGTATAAAAAAATATGTACAAAACACAAATAGTATAATATAAAATAGTATCAAAATATATACACAGAATATTAATAAAATAATATGCATTTGTATGAAAACTAAGATGCAAAATACCTATAAAATAAGGCATTTTTTATAAAATTATCTATACCAAAAAACACATAAAATATTTGAATTTGTATTAAAATAAATATACAAAATGCACATACAATAAGGTAAATTTGTATTGAAATGGATATGCAAAATACATATAAAACAATGTAAATTTGTTTCAAAATATATATACGAATACACATAAAATAACGTAGTTTTCTATAAATATATATATATATATATATATATATATATATATATATATATATATATATATATATATATATATATATATATATATATATATACAAAATACAAATAAAATTAAGTAAATACGAATCAAAAATGTATATAAAATACACATAAAATAATGTAAATTCGTATAAATATAAATAAACAAAATACCAATAAGAGAGTGTGTATTTTTATAAATATAAATATACAAAATGCACATAAAATAGCGTAAATTTGTATAAAACTATATACAAAAATACACAGAAGTAATTAAATTTGTATGAAAATAGATATACAAAATACACACAAAATAAGCTAAATTTGAATTGAAATATATATACAAAATACATAAAATAAAGTAAATTCGTTTCAAAATATTTATAACAAATACACATATAATAACGTAAATTTGTAAAAAAATATATAAACAAAATACACATTAAGTAATGTAAATACTTATAAAAAATATTTACAAAATACACAAATAATCAAGTCATTCGTATCAAAATAGATAAACAAAAAACTAATTAAATAATGTAAATTTGTATGAGAAAACATATACAAAATACACATAAAATAACGTTTTAAGTTTCAATAAAAATATATGTACAAAAATGCACATAAAATTAGTTTGCATAAAAAAATATATACAAAACACACATTAGATAATGTAAATGAGTATAGAAATATGTATACAAAATACGTATGAAATAATCAAAATTCGTATTTTTGGATTTTTGGAAATTTCCATTATTTTATGTGTATTTTGTATATGTATTTCAATACAAATCTACGTAATTTTATATTTTTTTTGTATATTTATTTTCATACAAGTTTAAATTATTTTGTTTATAGTTTTATACAAATTTAGGTTATTTAATGTGTATTTTGTTTATCTATTTTCATACAAATAAACATTCTTTTCATGATATTTTGTTTATTTATTTTGACAAGAATTAACATTATTTAATGTGTATTTTGTTTATATATTTTTATACGTATTTACATTATTTCAAATGTATTTTGTATATATATTTCTATAGAAATCTTCGTTATTTTATGTGTATTCGTATATATATTTTGAAACAAATTTATATTGTTTCATGTGTATTTTGCATATTTTTTCAATACAAATTTACCGTATTGTATGTGCATTTTGTATATTAATTTTAATACAAATTTGATTAATCTATGTGTATTTTTGTATATGTATTTTTATAAAAATATGCTTTATTTTATGGGTATTTTGCATCTTTATTTTCATACAAATTTACATTATTTTATTGATATTCTGTGTATTTATTTTGATATGATTTTACATTATTCTATGTGTATTTTGTATATATATTTTATATAAAATGTATTTGTTTTCATTTCATACAAATCTACATTATTTTATGTGTTTTTTGTACATGTATTTAAATACAAATTTAACTAGTTATATGTGTATTTTGTATATCTATTTTGTATGTATATTTTCTTAGAAATTTACTCTATTTTATGAGTATTCGTATATATATTTTGATACAAATTTACATTATTAATGTGTATTTTGCATATCTATTTCAATACAAATTTACTTTATTGTACGTGCATTTTGTATATTTATTTTAATACAAATCTATTTATTTTATCTGTATTTTGTATATATATTTTATGCAAATATTCGTTATTATATGGTTATTTTGCATCTTTATTTTCATACAAATTTACATTATTTTATTTTAATATTCTTTTATTTATTTTATACGATTTAACATTATTCTATGTGTTTTTTGTATATATTTTTTATACATATTTACATTATTTAATGTTCATTTTGTATATATATTTTATCCAAATTTACATTATTTTATGTGTATTTGTTTATATATTTTCATACATATTTACATTATTTTATGTGTTTTTTATATATATATTTTCTACGTATTTAAATTATTTTATGTATTTTGTATATACATTTTCATAAAAAATTACGTTATTTTATTATGTGAATAAGTATATATTTTGATACAAATTTTATACAAATTCATGTTATTTATCGTGTATTGGTATATATATTTTCATACAAATTTATATTATTTTATGTGTATTTTTTCATATATTTCATTACAAATTTACCTTATTTTATGTTTATTTTGTATATTTATTTCATTCAATTTTAAATTATTTTAGTGTATATTTGTATTTGTATTTAGGTTATTTTATGTGTATTTTGTATATATATTTTCATCCAAAATTACATTATTTTATTGGTATTTCTTAATTTAATTCGATACGAATTTAGATTATTTCATAGGTATTTTGTATACATATTTTTATACTCATTTACATTATCTAATGTGTGTTTTGTATATATATTTTTATGCAAATTTATTTAATGTTCATTTTTGTACATATATTTTTATAGAAATTTGCGTTATTTTATTTATATAGTTTTATATAAATTTACGTTATTTTATGTTCATTTTGTATATTTATATTTATACAAATAAACATTCTTTTATTGGTATATTGTATATTTACATCTATACGAATTTACATTATTTTATGTGTATTTTGTATACATTTTTTTATACGTATTTACTTAATTTTATGTGTTTTTTGTATATGTATTTTTATAGAAATCTACGTTATTTTATGTGTATTCGTATATATATTTTGAAACAAATTTACATTATTTTATATGTATTTTGCATATCTATTTCAATACAAATTTACCTTATTGTATGTGCATTTTGTATATTTATTTTAATACAAGTTCAAATATTTTATGTGTATTTTGGTATCAATAATTTTATAAAAATGCGTTATTTTATAGGTATTTTGCATCTTAATTTTCATACAAATTTACATTATTTTATTAATATTCTGTGTATATATTTTGATACGATTTTACATTATTCTATTTGTGTTTTGTATATATTTTTTTTATACATATTTACATTATTTAATGTGTATTTTGTATATATATTTCATACAAATTTACGTTATTATATGTGTATTTGTTGATATATTTTCTTGCAAATTTACATTATTTTATGTGTATTTTGTATATGTATTTCAATACAAATTAACCTAATTTTATGTGTATTTTGTATATTTCTTTTCAGACAAATTTAAATTATTTTTGTGTATTTTTGTATATAGTTTTATACAAATTTAGGTTATTTTACGTACGCATTTACATTATTTAATGTGTGTTTTGTATATATATATTTTTATCCAACATAAAATAAAGTAAATTCGTTTCAAAATATTTTTAACAAATACACATATCATAACGTAAATTTGTAAAAAAATATATAAACAAAATACACATTAGTCTTTAATGTAAATACGTATAAATATTTACAAAATACACAAATAATTAAGTCATTCGTATCAAAATATATATATAAAACTAATTATATAATGTGAATATATATATATATATATATATATATATATATATATATATATATATATATATATATATATATATATATATATATATATATGTAAATGAGTATAAATATGTATATAAAATACCTATGAAATAATCTAAATTGTATTTTTGGATTTTGAAATAAATTTCCATTATTTTATGTGTATTTTGTATATGTATTTCAATACAAATTTAACTAATTTTATATGTTTTTGTAAATTAATTTTAATACAAGTTTAAATTATTTTGTGTATTTTTGTTTATTGTTTTATACAAATTTAGGTTATTTTATGTGTATTTTGTATATCTATTTTCATACAAATACACATTCTTTTCATGATATTTTGTTTATTTATTTTCACACGAATTAACATTATTTAATGTGTATTTTGTATATATATTTTTATACGTATTTACATTATTTCAAGTGTATTTTGTATATATATTTCTATAGAAATCTGCGTTATTTTATGTGTATTCGTAAATATATTTTGAAACAAATTTACATTGTTTTATGTGTATTTTGCATATTTTTTCAATACAAATTTACCTTATTGTATGTGCATTTTATATTAGTTTTAATACAAATTTGATTAATCTATGTGTATTTTTGTATATGTATTTTTATAAAAATATGCTTTATTTTATGGGTTTTTTGCATCTTTATTTTCATACAAATTTACATTATTTTATTGATATTCTGTGTATTTATTTTGATATGATTTTACATTAATCTATGTGTATTTTGTATATATATTTTATATAAAATGTATTTGTTTTCATTTAATACAAATCTACATTATTTTATGTATTTTTTGTACATGTATTTAAATACAAATTTAACTAGTTATACGTGTATTTTGTATGTCTATTTTGTATGTATATTTTCTTAGAAATTTACTCTATTTTATGAGTATTCGTATATATATTTTGATACAAATTTACATTATTAATGTGTATTTTGCATATCTATTTCAATACAAATTTACTTTATTGTACGTGCATTTTGTATATTTATTTTAATACAAATCTAATTATTTTATAAGTATTTTTCTATATATATTTATATGCAAATATGCGTTATTATATGGATATTTTGCATCTTTATTTTCATACAAATTTACATTATTTAATTTATATTCTCTTTATTTATTTTATACGATTTAACATTATTCTATGTGATTTTTGTATATATTTTCTTTATACATATTTACATTATTTATTGTTCATTTTGTATATATATTTTATCCAAATTTACATTATTTTATGTGTATTTGTTTATATATTTTCATACATATTTACATTATTTTATGTGTTTTTTGTATATATATTTTTCTACGTATTTTAATTATTTTATGTGTATTTTGTATATACATTTTCATAAAAAAATTACGTTATTTTATTGTGTGTATAAGTATATATTTTGATACAAATTTTATACAAATTCATGTTATTTAATGTGTATTTGTATATATATTTTCATACAAACTTATATTATTTTATGTGTATTTTTTCATATATTTCATTACAAATTTACCTTATTTTATGTTTATTTTGTATATTTATGTCATTCAGTTTTAAATTATTTTATGTGTATATTTGTATTTGTATTTAGGTTATTTTATGTGTATTTTGTATAAATATTTTAATCCAAAATTACATTATTTTATTGGTATTTCTTAATTTAATTCGATACGAATTTAGATTATTTCATAGGTATTTTTTATACATATTTTTATACTCATTTACATTATCTAATGTGTGTTTTCTATATATATTTTTATGCAAATTTATTTAATGTTCATTTTTGTACATATATTTTTATAGAAGTTTGCGTTATTTGATGTATATAGTTTAATATAAATTTACGTTATTTTATGTGCATTTTGTATATTTATATTTATACAATACACATTCTTTTATTAGTATTTTGTTTATTTATTTTGATACGAGTTTACATTATTTTATGTGTATTTTGTATACCTTTTTTTATACGTATTTACTTCATTTTATGTGTATTTTGTATATTTATTTTCATAGAAATCTACGTTATTTTATGTGTATTCGTATATATATTTTGAAAAAAATTTACATGGTATTATATGTATTTTGCATATCTATTTTAATACAAATTTACCTTATTGGATGTGCATTTTGTATATTTATTTTAGTACAAATTCAAATATTTTATGTATGTCTTGGTATATATATTTTTATAAAAAATGCGTTATTTTATGGGTATTTTGCATCTTAATTTTCATACAAATTTACATTATTTTATTAATATTCTGTGTATTTATTTTGATACGATTTTATATTATTTTATTTGTGTTTTGTATATATTTTTTTTTAATATATTTACATTATTTAATGTGTATTTTTTATATATATTTTATACAAATCTACGTTATTTTATGTGTATTTGTTTATATATTTTCATTCAAATTTACATTATTTTATGTGTATTTTGTAAATGTATTTCAATACAAATTTACCTAATTTTATGTGTATTTTATATATTTATTTTCATACAAATTAAAATTATTTTTGTATATTTTGTTTTATTATTTTATATATATATATATATATATATATATATATATATATAGGTTATATATACATATATATATATATACATATATATATATATATATATATATATATATATATATATATATATATATATATATATATATATATATATATATCTGTATATATTTATATATTTATATATATATATATATATATATATATATATATATATATATATATATATATATATATATATATATATATATATATATATATATATATATATATATATATATATATATATATATGTATATATATGTATATAGAAATCTACATTGATTTATGAGTATTCGTATATAGATTTTGAAATAAATTTACACTGTTTTATGTGTATTTTCCATATTTTTTCAATACAAATTTACCTTATTGTATATGCATTTTATATATTAATTTTAATACAAATTTGATTATGCTATGTGTATTTTTGTATATGTATTTTTATAAAAATATGCTTTATTTTATGGGTATTTTGCATTTCTATTTTCATACAAATTTACATTATTTTATTTATATTCTGTTTATTTTTTTTTAAACAATTTTACATTATTCTATGTGTATTTTGTATATCTATTTTTATACGTTTTTACTTAATTTTATGTGTATTTTGTATACATATTTTTATAGAAATCTACGTTATTTTATGTGTATTCGTATATATATTTTGAAACAAATTTACATTGTTTTATATGTATTTTGCATATCTATTTCAATACAAATTTACCTTACGGTATGTGTTTTTTGTATATTTATTTTAATACAAATCTAATTTTTTGATGTGTATTTTGGTATATATATTTTTATAAATAAAAAAATGCGTTATTTTATGGGTATTTTGCTTCTTTATTTTCATAAAAATTTACTTTATTAATATTCTGTGTATTTATTTTGATTCGATTTTACATTATTCTATTTGTGTTTTGTACATATTTTTTTATACAAATTTACGTTAGTTTAAGTGTATTTGTTTATGTATTTTCTTTCAAATTTACATTATTTTATGTGTATTTTGTGTATGTATTTCAATACAAATTTACCTAATTTTATGTGTATTTTGTATATTTATTTTCATACAAATTTAAAATATTTTTGTGTATTTTTGTATATAGTTTGATACAAATTTAGGTTATTTTATGTGTATTTTGTATATGTATTTTCATACAAATACACATTCTTTTATTGATATTTTGTTTATTTATTTTGACGCGAATTTTCAGTATTTAATGTGTATTTTGTATATATATTTTTATACGTATTTACATCATTTCAAGTGTATTTTGTATATATATTCCTATAGAAATCAACGTTATTTTATGTGTATTCGTATATATATTTTGAAACAAATTTACACTGTTTTATGTGTATTTTGCGTTTTTTTTTCAGTACAAGTTTATCTTATTGTATGTGCATTTTGTATATTTATTTCAATACAAATTTAAATATTTTATGTGTATTTTGGTATATATATTTTTATAAGAAATGCGCTATTTTATGAGAATTTTGCATCTTTATTTTCATACAAATTTACATTATTTTATTAATATTCGGTGTATTTATTTTGATACGATTTCACATTATTCTATTTGTTTTTTGTATATATATTTTTTTATACATATTTACATTATTTAATGTGTATCTTGCATATATATTTCATACAAATTTATTATCTATTATTTATTTTCATACAAATACTCATTCTTTTCATGATATTTTGTTTATTTATTTTGACACGAATTTACCAAGATATGTATTTTGTATATATATTTTTATACGTATTTACATAATTTCATGTGTATTTTGTATATATATTTCTATAGAAATCTACGTTATTTTATGTGTAATCGTATATATATTTTGAAACAAATTTACTTTGTTTTATATGTATTTTTGAATATCTCTTTCATTACATATTTACTTTACTGTATATGCATTTTGTATATTTATTTCAATACAAATTTAAATATTTTATGTGTATTTTGTTATATATTTTTATAAAAAAAATGCGCTATTTAATGGGAATTTTGCATCTTTCTTTTCATACAAATTTACATTATTTTATTGATATTCTGTGTATTTATATTGATAGGATTTTACATTATTCTATTTCTTTTTTGTATATATTTTTTTATACACATTTACATTATTTAATGTGTATCTTGCATATATATTTTATACAAATTTACGTTATTTTAAGTGTATTTGTTTATATATTTTCATTCAAATTTACATTATTTTATGTGTATTTTGTATATGTATTTCAATACAAATTTACCTAATTTTATGTGTATTTTGTATATTTCTTTTCATACAAATTTTAAATATTTTTGTGTATTTTTGTATATAGTTTTATACAAATTTAGGTTATTTTATGTACGCATTTACAATATTTAATGTGTGTTTTGTATATATATTTTTATGCAAATTTACTTTATTTTATGTGCATTTTTGTACATATATTTTTTTAGAGAATTGTGTTATTTTATGTGTATTTGTATATGTTTTCTCATACAAATTTACATTATTTTATTGCTATTTTGTTTATTTATTTTGATACGAATGAAAATAGATATACAAAATATACATAAAATAAACTAAATTCTTATTAAAATATATATACAAAATACATAAAATAATGTAAATTTGTATCAAAATATATATTTGTTTTAAAATATAAAAAATACGCATTAAATAATGTAAATATGTATGAAAAAATATATACAAAAACAAATAGAATAATGTAAAATCGTATCAAAATAAATACAAAGAATATTAATAAAACAATGTAAATTTATATGAAAATAAAGATGCAAAATACCCATTAAATAATGCATTTTTTATAAAAATATATATACCAAAATACACATAAAAAATGAATTTGTATTAAAATAAATATACAAAATACACATACAATAAGGTAAATCTGTATTGAAATAGATATGCAAAATACATATAAAAGAATGTAAATTTGTTTCAAAATATATATACGAATACACATAAAATAACGTAGATTTGTATAAAAATATATATAAAAAATACACATAAAATTAAGTAAATACGTATAAGAAAATGTATACAAAATACACATAAAATAATGTAAATCCGTATAAATGTAAATAAACAATATACCAATAAAAGAATGTGTATTTGTATAAATATAATTTTACAAAATACACATAAAATAACGTAAATTTGTATAAAACTATATACAAAAAATACACAGAAGTAATTAAATTCGTATGAAAATAGATATACAAAATACAGATGAAATAAGCTAAATTTGAATTGAAATGTATATACAAAATACGTAAAATAATGTAAATTTGTATCAAAATATTTATAAAAATACATATAATAACGTAAATTTGTTTAAAAATATATAAACAAAATACACATTAAGTAATGTAAATAAATAAAAAAAATATGTACAAAATACACATATAATCATGTAATTCGTATCAAACTAAATAAACAAAATATCAATAAAATAATGTAAATTTGTATGAGAAAACATATACAAATACATATAAAATAACGCTAATTTCTATAAAAATATATGTCCAAAAATGAACATAAAATAAAGTAACTTTGGATAAAAATATATATACAAAACACACATTAAATAATGCAAATGCGTACGTAAAATAACCTAAATTTGTATAAAACTATATACAAAAATACACAAAAATAATTTAAATTTGTCTGAAAAGAAATATACAAAATACACATAAAATTAGGTTAATTTGTATTGAAATACATATACAAAATACACATAAAATAATGTAAATTTGAAAGAAAATATATAAACAAATAAACATATAATAACGTAAATTTGTATGAAATATATATTCAAAATGCACATTAAATAATGTATATATGGAAAAAAAGATATATACAAAACACAAATAGAATAATGTAAAATCGTATCAAAATATATACACAGAATATTAATAAAATAATGTAAATTTGTATGAAAATTAAGATGCAAAATACCTATAAAATAACGCATTTTTTATAAAATTATTGATACCAAAATACACATAAAATATTTGAACTTGTATTAAAATAAATATACAAAATGCACATACAATAAGGTAAATTTGTATTGAAATAGATATGCAAAATACATATAAAATAATGAAAATTTGTTTCAAAATATATATACGAATACACATAAAATAACGTAGATTTCTATAAAAATAGATATACAAAATACACATAAAATTAAGTAAATACGTATAAAAAAATGTATACAAAATACACATAAAATAATGTAAATCCGTATAAATGTAAATAAACAATATACCAATAAAAGAATGTGTATTTGTATAAATATAAATATACAAAATGCACATAAAATAACGTAAATTTATATAAAACTGTATACATAAAATAACGCAATTTTTTATAAAAATATATGTACAAAAATGAGCATTAAATAAATATGCATAAATATATATATACAAAACACACATTAGATAATGTAAATGAGTATAAAAATATGTATACAAAATACCTATGAAATAATCTAAATTCGTATCGAATTAAATTAAGAAATACCAATAAAATAATGTAATTTTGGATGAAAATACATATACAAAATACACATAAAATAACCTAAATACAAATACAAATATACACATAAAATAATTTAAAATTGAATGAAATAAATATACAAAATAAACATAAAATAAGGTAAATTTGTAATTAAATATATGAAAAAATACACATAAAATAATATAAATTTGTATGAAAATATATATACAAATACACATTGAATAACATGAATTTGTATAAAATTTGTATCAAAATATATTCTTATACACACAATAAAATAACTTTTTTTTTTTATGAAAATGTATATACAAAATACACATAAAATAATTTAAATACGTAGAAAAATATATATACAAAAAACACATAAAATAATGTAAATATGTATGAAAATATATAAACAAATACACATAAAATAATGTAAATTTGGATAAAATATATATACAAAATGAACATTAAATAATGTAAATATGTATAAAAAAATATATACAAAAAACACATAGAATAATGTTAAATCGTATCAAAATAAATAAAGAGAATATCAATAAAATAATGTAAATTTGTATGAAAATAAAGATGCAAAATATCCATATAATAACGCATATTTGCATAAAAATATATATACAAAAATACATATAAAATAATTAAATTTGTATTAAAATAAATATACAAAATGCACGTACAATAAAGTAAATTTGTATTGAAATATATATGCAAAATACACATTAATAATGTAAATTTGTATCAAAATATATATACGAATACTCATAAAATAGAGTAAATTTCTATGAAAATATACATACAAAATAGATCTACAAAATACACATATAACTAGTTAAATTTGTATTTAAATACATGTACAAAAAACACATAAAATAATGTTGATTTGTATGAAATGAAAACGAACACATTTTATATAAAATATATATACAAAATACACATAGAATAATGTAAAATCATATCAAAATAAATACACAGAATATCAATAAAATAATGTAAATATGTATGAAAATAAAGATGCAAAATACCCATAAAATAAAGCATATTTAAAAAAAAATACATATACAAAAATACACATAGATTAATCAAATTTGTATTAAAAATTAATATACAAAATGCACATACAATAAGGTAAATTTGTATTGAAAAAATATGCAAAATACACATACAAAAATGTAAATTTGTTTCAAAATATATATACGAAAACATATGAAATAACGCAGTTTTCTATAGAAATATATATACAAAATACACTTGAAATAATGTAAATACGTATAAAAATATATATCCAAAATACACATTAAATCATGTTAATTCGTGTCAAAATAAATAAACAAAATATCTTGAAAAGAATGTGTATTTGTATGAAAATAGATATACAAAATACACATAAAATAACCTAAATTTGTATAAAACTATATACAAAAATACACAAAAATAATTTAAACTTTTATGAAAATAAATATACAAAAAACATATAAAATTAGGTAAATTTGTGTTGAAATACATATACAAAATACATATAAAATAATGTAAATTTGAGTGAAAATATATAAACATATAGACTTAAAATAACGTAAATTTGTATCAAATATATATACAAAAAACTCATTAAATAATGTAAATATGTATAAAAAAAATATATACAAAACACAAATAAAATAATGTAAAATCGTATCAAAATAAATACAGAAAATATTAATAAAATAATGTAAATTTGTATGAAAATTAAGATTCAAAATACCCATAAAATAACGCATTTTTTTTATAAAAATATATATACGAAAAAACATAAAATATTTGATTTTGTATTAAAATAAATAGATATACAAAATTTGAATTGAAATATATATACAAAATACATAAAATAATGTAAATTTTTTTCAAAATACTTATACAAATACACATATAATAACGTAAATTTGTATAAAAATATATAAACAAAATACACATTAAATAATGTAAATACATATAAAAAAATGTACAAAATACACAAATAATCATGTAATTCGTATCAAAATAAATAGACAAAATACCAATAAAATAATGTAAATTTCTATGAGAAAACATATACAAAATACACATAAATAACGCAAATATCAATAAAAATATATATAATATAATATATTTTTATACATATTTAAAATATTTAATGTATATTTTGTATATATATTTTATCCAAATTTACGTTATTTTATATGTATTTGTTTATATATTTTCATACAAATTTACATTATTTTATGTGAGTTTTGTATACGTATTTCAATACAAATTTGCCTAACTTTATGTGTATTTTGCATATCTATTTTCAAACAAATTTAAATCATTTTTGTGTATTTTTGTATATATTTTTATTCAAATTTTAGTTATTTTATTTGTTTTTTGTATATATATTTTCCAACAAATATACATTCTTTTATTGGAATTTTGTGTATTTAATTTTTACGAATCTACATTATTTTATGTGTATTTTGTATATATATTTTTCTACGTATTTATATTATTTTATGTGTATTTTATATATACATTTTCATAAAAATTTACGTTATTTTATTGTGTGTATTCGTATATATTTTGAAACAGATATTATACAAATTCATATACAAAATACACATAAAAGAACGTATATTTGTAGGAAAATAAATATACAAAATACACATAAAATTACGAAAATTTGAATAAAAATATATACAAAAAAAACAAAAAAATAAATTTCAATTTGTATGAAAATAGATATACAAAATACACATATAATTAGTTTCATACAAATTTTTATTATTTTATGTGTATTCTTACTTATATTTTATTACAAATTTACCTTATTTTATGTTTATTTTGTATATTTATTTAATTCAATTTTAAATTATTTAATGTGTATATTTGTATTTGTATTTAGGTTATTTTATGTGTGTTTTCTATATATATTTTCATCCAAAATTACATTATTTTATTGTTATTTTCTTAATTTAACTCGATACGAATTTAGATTATTTCATAGGTATTTTGTATACAAATTTTTATACTCATTTACATTATATAATGTGTGTTTTGTATATATTTTTTTATGCAAACTAGTTTTATGTGCATTTTTGTACATATATTTTTATAGAAACTTATAACGTTATTTTATGTGTATTTTGTATATGTTTTCTCATACAAATTTACATTATTTAATTAGTTTTTTGTTTATTTATTTTGATACGAATGATTTGATTATTTACGTATTTTGTAAATATTTTTTTATACGTATTTACATTACTTAATGTGTATTTTGTTTATATATTTTTTTACAAATTTACGTTATTATATGTGTATTTGTTAAAAAATATTTTGAAACGAATTTACTTTATTTCATGTATTTTGTATATATATTTCTATTCAAATTTAGCTTATTTTGTGTGTATTTTGAATATCTATTTTCATACAAATTTAATTACTTCGGTGAATTTTTGTATATAGTTTTATACAAATTTACGTTATTTTATGTGCATTTTGTATATTTATATTTATACAAATACACACTCTCTTATTGGTATTTTGTTTATTTATATTTATACGAAATTACAATATTTTATGTGTAATTTGTATACATTTTTGATTCGTTTTTACTTAATTTTATTTGTATTTTGTATATATATATATATATATATATATATATATATATATATATATATATATATATATATATATATATATATATATATATATATATATATTTATAGAAATCTACGTTATTTTATGGGTATTCGTATATATATTTTGAAACAAATTTACATTGTTTTATATGTATTTTGCATATCTATTTCAATACATATTTACCTTATTATATGTGCATTTTGTTTATTTATTTTAATACAAGTTCAAATATTTTGTGTATATTGGTATATATAATTTTATAAAAAATGAGTTATTTTATAGGTATTTTGCATCTTAGTTTTCATACAAATGTACATTATTTAATTAATATTCTGTTTATATATTTTGATACGATTTTATATTATACTATTTGTGTTTTGTATATAATTTTTTATACATATTTTTATTATTTAATGTGTTTTTTTTATATATATTTTATACAAATTAACGTTATTTTAAGTGTGTTTGTTTATATAATTTCATTCAAATTTACATTATTTTAAGTGTATTTTGTATATGTATTTCAATACAAATTTACCTAATTTTATGTGTATTTTGTATATTTATTTTCATACAAATTTAAATTATTTTTTGTGTTTTTTTGTATAAACATATAGAGTAAATTTCTATGAAAATATATATTCAAAATACATATAAAATTATGTAAATAAGTATAAAAATATATATATCAAATACACCTAAAAAAATGAAAATTCGTATCAAAATAAATAAACAAAATTCCGATAAAAGAACGTATATTTGTAGGAAAATAAATATACAAAATACACATAAAATTACGAAAATTTGAATAAAAATATATACAAAAAACAAAAAAATAAATTTCAATTTGTATGAAAATAGATATACAAAATACACATATAATTAGTTAAATTTGTATTTAAATACATGTACAAAATACACATAAAATAATGCAAATTTGTATGAAATGAAAACAAATTCACATAAAATAACGTACATTTGTATAAAATAGATATACAAAATATGCATAAAATAATGTAAAATCGTATCAAAATAAATACACAGAATATCAATAAAATAATGTAATTTTGTATGAAAATAAAGATGCTAAATACCCATAAAATAAAGCATATTTTTTTTAAAAAAACATATACAAAAATACACATAGAATAATTAAGTTAAAAATTACAATTAATATACAAAATGCACGTAGAATAAGATAAATTTGTGTTGAAAAAATATACAAAATGCACATAAAAGAGTAAATTTGTTTAAAAATCTATATACGAATACACATAAAATAACGTAGATTTCTATAGAAATATATATACAAAATACACATGAAAATGACGTAAATACGTATAAAAATATATATATATATACAAAATACACAATAAATAATTTAAATTCTCGTCAAAATAAATAAACAAAATATCAATAAAAGAATGTGTATTTCTATGAAAATAGATATACAAAATACTCATAAAATAACCTAAGTTTGTATAAAACTATATACGAAAATACACAAAAATAATTTAAATTTGTATGAAAATAAATATACAAAATACACATAAAATTAGGTAAATATATAAATATAAACACTTAAAATAACGTAAATTTGTATCAAATATATATACAAAATACACATTAAATAATGTAAATATGTATAAAAAAATATATATACAAAACACAAATAGAATAATGTAAAATCGTATCAAAAATAAATACACAGAATATTAATAAAATAATGTAAATTTGTATGAAAATAAAGATGCAAAATAGCCATAAAATAACGCATTTTTTTATAAAAATATATATACCAAAATACACATAAAATATTAAAATTTGTATTAAAATAAATATAAAAAATGCAGATTCTATAAGGTAAATTTGTATTGAAATAGATATGCAAAATACATATAAAACAATGTAAATTTGTTTCAAAATATATATACGAATACACATACAATAAGGTAGATTTCTATAAAAATATATACAAAATACACATAAAATTAAGTAAATACGTATAAAAAAATGAATACAAAATACACATAAAAATCGTATCAAAATAAATAAACAAAATACCAGTAAAAGAATGTGTATTTGTATAAATATAAATATACAAAATACACATAAAATATCGTAAATTTGAATAAAACTATATACAAAAATACACAAAAATAGTTAAATTTGTATGAAAATAAATATACAAAATACAGCTTAAATAACCTAAATTTGAATTGAAATGTACATACAAAATACATAAAATAATGTAAATCTGTATCAAAATATTTATACAAATACATATAATTACGTACATTTGTTTAAAAATGTATAAACAAAATACACATTAAGTAATGTAAATACGTATAAAAAATATGTACAAAATAGCAATAAAATAATGTAAAATTGTATGAGAAAACATATACAAATAACGCAAATTTCTAAAAAATATATGTACAAAAATGCACATAAAATAAAATAAATTTGCATAAAAATATATATACAAAACACACACTAAATAATGTAAATGCGTACATAAAATAACCTAAATTTGTACAAATATTTATACATAAATACCCAAAAATAATTTTTGTTTGTTTTAAAAGAAATATACTTTGTTCACATAAAATTAGGTAACTTTGTATTTAATTACATATACAAAATACACATCAAATAATGTAAATTTGAATGAAAATATATAAACAAATACACCTAAAATAACGTAACTATTTGGGTTTTGTATATATTTTTTTTATACATATTTACATTAATTAATGTGTATTTTGTATATATATTTTATACAAATTTACGTTATTTTAAGTGTATTTGTTGATATATTTTCATTCAAATTTACATTATTTTATGTGTATTTTGTGAATGTATTTCAATACAAATTTACCTAATTTTTTGTGTATTTTGTATACTTATTTTCAAACAAATTTAAAGTATTTTTGTGTATTTTTGTATATAGTTTTATTAAAATTTACGTTATTTTATGTGTATTTTGTATATCTATTTTCATACAAATACAAATTCTTTTATTGATATTTTGTTTATTTATTTTGACACGAATTTACATTATATAATGTCTATTTTGTATATATATTTTTATACGTATTTACAGCATCTCAAGTGTATTTTGTATATATATTTCTATAGAAATCTGCGTTATTTTATGTGTATTCGTATTTATATTTTGAAACAAATTTACATTGTTTTATGTGTATTTTGCATATTTTTTTTAATAAAAATTTACCTTATTGTCTGTGCATTTTGTATATTAATTTTACTACAAATTTAATTATTGAATGTGTATTTATGTATATGTATTTTTATAAAAATATGCTTTATTTTATTGGTATTTTGCAACTTTATTTTCATACAAATTTACATTATTATATTGATATTTTGTGTAATTTTTTTTTATACGATTTTACATTATTCTCTATGTGTATTTTGCATATATATTTAATACAAATGTACGTTATTTTATGTGTATTTGTTTTCCTTTCATACAAATTTTCATTATTTAATGTGTATTTTGTACATGTACAAATTTGTACAAATTTAACTAATTATATGTGTATTTTGTATATCAATTTTCATAAGAATTGAAATTATTTTAGTTTTTTTTTGTATATATTTTTATACAAATTTTCGTTATTTTATGTGTATTTTGTATATCTATTTTCCTACAAATATACGTTTTTTTATCGGAATTTTGTTTGTTTATTTTGATACGAATTTACATTGTTTTAGGTGTATTTGGTATACATTCGCCGTGTGATGGACGACGCGGGTTCGAATCCTCACGCTACCACTCGGATTTTTCAGTCACCGCCGAGTGGCTTAAAACTACCCACATGCTGTCCTGAAGACCACCCATCAACCCGGACTCTAGAGGAAGCCGTCCAAGCGAATCAAGAACGAGTTCCAGGGGGCAGCATGAGCCAATGCAAGATGGCGCCACAATAAACACTCGCCTGCGCCAGAACGGGCTGGGCCGACCATCAGGCCCCACCTGGAAGAAGCCTTGGGCCGACCATCAGGCCCCACCGGGAAGATGCCTACCGGCGCGACAGGCAACAACGTAAAATAAAAAAAATAATAATAATATATATATATATATATATATATATATATATATATATATATATATATATATATATATATACGTATATATATATATATATATATATATATATATATATATATATATATATATATATATATATATATATATATATATATATATATATATATATATATATATATATATATATATATATATATATATATATATATATATATTTTTATACTATTTACATCATTTTATATGTATTTTGTATGTATATTTTCATAGAAATTTACTCTATTTTATGTGTATTCGTATATATATTTTGATACAAATTTACATTATTGATGTGTATTTTGCATATGTATTTCAATACAAATTTACTTTATTGTATATGCATTTTGTATATTTATTTTAATACAAATTTAATTATTTCATGTGTATTTTTGTATATATATTTTTATGCATATATGCGTTATTATATGGGTATTTTGCATCTTTATTTTCATACAAATTTAAATTATTTTATTGATATTCTGTTTATTTATTTTGATACGATTTAACATTATTCTATGTGTATTTTGTATATATATTTTTATACATATTTACATTATTTAATGTATTTTTTTATATATATTTTATCCAAATTTACGTTATTTTATGTGTATTTGTTTATATATTTTCATACAAGTTTACATTATTTTATGTGTATTTTGTATATGTATTTCAATACAAATTTGCCTAACTTGATGTGTATTTTGCATATCTATTTTCAAACAAATTTAAATTCTTTTTGTGTATTTTTGTATTTATTTTTATAAAAATTTTAGTTATTTTATTTGTATTTTGTATATATATTTTCCTACAAATATACAATCTTTTATTATAATTTTGTTTTATGTGTATTTTGTATATATATTTTTCTACGTATTTACATTATTTTATGTGGATTTTGTATATATATTTTAATAAAAATTTACACTATTTTATTGTGTGTTTTCCTATTTATTTTGATACAAATTTTATACAAATTCATGTTATTTTATGTGTATTTGTATATATATTTTCATACAAATTTATATTATTTTACGTGTATTTTTACATATTTTTCATTACAAATTTAACTTATTTTATTATTAATTTGTATATCTATTTCATTCAATTTTAAATTATTTTATGTGAATATCTGTATTTGTATTTACGTAATTTGATGTGTATTTTCTATATATATTTTCATCCAAAATTACATTATTTTATTGGTATTTTCTTTATTTAACTCGATACGAATTTAGATTTTTTCATAGGTATTTTGTATACATATGTTTATACTCATTTACATTATGTAATGTGTGTTTTGTATATATTTTTTAATGCAAATTTATTTTATGTGCATTTTTGTACATATATTTTTATAGAAATTTATTTATTTTATGTGTATTTTGTATATGTTTTCTCATAAAAATTTACATTATTTTATTGGTATTTTGTTTATTTATTTTGATACGAATTACATGATTATATGTGTATTTTGTATATATTTTTTATACGTAATTACATTATTTAATGTGTATTTTGTTTATATATTTTTATATAAAATTTACGTAATTATATGTGTATTTGTAAAAATATTTTGATACAAATTTACTTTATTTTATGTATTTTGTACATATATTTCAATTCAAATTAAGCTTATTTTGTGTGTATTTTGTATATCTATTTTCAAACAAATTTAATTACTTTTGTGTATCTTTGTGTATTGTTTTATATAAATTTACCTTATTTTATGTGCATTTTGTATATTTATAAATTTGTATCAAAATAAATATACAAAAGGCATTTACAATAAAGAAAATTTGTATTGAAATAGATATGCGAAATACACATAAATAATTTAAATTTGTATCAAAATATATATACGAATACACATAAAATAGAGTAATTTTCTATGAAA
Source organism: Eriocheir sinensis (assembly GCF_024679095.1). NCBI lineage: Eukaryota > Metazoa > Arthropoda > Malacostraca > Decapoda > Varunidae > Eriocheir > Eriocheir sinensis. Next base: position 84,974 of record NW_026111760.1, on the reverse strand, counting down.
ATATATATTAAAAATATATATAAAATTATGTAAATAAGTATATATATATATATATATATATATATAGATATATATATATATATATATATATATATATATATATATATATATATATATATATATATATATATATATATATATATATATATATATATATATATATATATATATATATATATATATATATATATATATATATATATCAAATACACCTAAAATAATTTAAATTCGTATCAAAATCAATAAACAAAACTCCGATAAAAGAACGTACAAATTTAAATTATTTTATGTGTATTTTGTACATGTATTTAAATACAAATTTAACTAATTATATGTGTATTTTGTATATCTATTTTCATACAAACTGAAATTTATTTTTTTGTTTTTTCTATATATTTTTATTCAAATTTTCGTAATTTTATGTGTATTTTGTATATTTATTTTCCTACAAATATACGATCTTTTATCGGAATATTGTTTATTTATTTTGATACGAATTTTCATTTTTTTAGGTGTATTTGATATATATATTTTTATACTTATTTACATAATTTTATATGTATTTTGAATGTATATTTTCATAGAAATTTACTCTATATGTATATACAAAAAACTCAAAATAATTTAAATTTGTATGAAAATAAATATACAAAATACACATAAAATTAGGTAAATTTGTATTTAAATACATATACAAAATACACTTAAAATAATGTAAATTTGAATGAAATTATATAAACAAATACACTTAAAATAACGTTAATTTGTATAAAATATATATAAAAAAACACATTAAATAATGAGAATATGTATAAGAAATATATACAAAACACAAATAGTATAATATAAAATCGTATCAAAATATATAAACAGAATATTAATATAATAATGTACATTTGTATGAAAACTAAGATGCAAAATACCTATAAAATAACGCATTTTTTATAAAATTATAGATACCAAAATACACATAAAATATTTGAATTTGTATTAAAATAAATATACAAAATGCACATACAATAAGGTAAATTTGTATTGAAATAGATATGCAAAATACATATAAAACAATGTAAATTTGTTTCAAAATATATATACGAATACACATAAAATAACGTAGAATTCTATATATATATATATATATATATATATATATATATATATATATATATATATATATATATATATATATATATATATATATATATATATATATATATATATATATATATATATATATATATATATATATATATATATACAAAATACAAATAAAATTAAGTAAATACCAATCAAAAATGTATACAAAATACACATAAAATAATGTAAATTCGTATAAATAAAAATAAACAAAATACCAATAAGAGAATGTGTATTTGTATAAATATAAATATACAAAATGCACATAAAATAACGTAAATTTGTATAAAACTATATACAAAAAATACACAGAAGTAATTAAATTTGTATGAAAATAGATATATTTATACAAATACACGTTCTTTTATTGGTATTTTGTTTATTTATTTTGATACTAATTTACATTATTTTATGTGTATTTTGTATACATTTTTTATACGTATTTACTTAATTTTATGTGTATTTTGTATATATATTGTTATAGAAATCTACCTCATTTCATGTGTATTCGTGTATATATTTTGAAACAACTTTACATTGTTTATATGTATTTTGCATATCTATTTTTGTGTATTCTGTATTTATTTTTGTTATACATAGAATAATGTAGAGTCGTATCAAAATAAGTACAAAGAATATCAATAAAATGAAAATAAAAATAAAGATAAATAAAATAAAGCTTTTTTTAAATACATATACAAATACACATAAAATACACATAGAATAATTAAATTTGTATTAAAATTAATATACAAAATGCACATACAATAAGGTTCTATTTATATATATATATATATATATATATATATATATATATATATATATATATATATATATATATATATATATATATATATATATATATATATATATATATATATATATATATATATATTTATACAAATACACAGTCTTTTATTGGTATTTTGTTTATTTATTTTGATACTAATTTACATTATTTTATGTGTATTTTGTATAAATTTTTTATACGTATTTACTTAATTTTATGTGTATTTTGTATATATATTTTTATAGAAATCAACCTTATTTCATGTGTATTCGTATATATATTTTGAAACAAATTTACATTGTTTATATGTATTTTGCATATCTATTTTTGTGTATTCTGTATTTATTTTTGTTATACATAGAATAATGTAAAATCGTATGAAAATAAGTACACAGAATATCAATAAAATAATTTAAATTTGTATGAAAATAAAGATGCAAAATACCCATTAAATAAAGCATTTTTTTTTTAAATACATATACAAAAATACACATAGAATAATTAAATTTGTATTAAAACTAATATACAAAATGCACATACAATAAGGTAAGTTTGTATTGAAAAAAAAAACGCAAAAATACACATAAAACAGTGTAAATTTGTTTCAAAATATATATACGAATACACATAAAATAACGTTGATTTCTAGAGGAATATATATACAAAATACACATTAAATACTGTAAATTCGCGTCAAAATAAATAAACAAAATATCAATAAAAGAATGTGTATTTGTATGAAAATAGATATACAAAATACACATAAAATAACCTAAATTTGTATCAAACTATATACAAAAATACACAAAAATATTTTAAATTTGTATGAAAATAAATATACAAAATACACATAAAATTAGGTAAATTTTTATTTAAATAAATATACAAAATACAAATAAAATAATGTAAATTTAAATGAAAAGACATAAACAAATACACTTAAAATAACGTAAATTTGTATAAAAAAATATATACAAAACACAAATAGAATAATGTAAAATCGTATCAAAATAAATAAACAGAATATTAATAAAAATAATATAAATTTGTATGAAAATAAAGAGGCAAAATACCCATAAAATAACGCATTTTTTATTTAGAAAAATATATACCAAAATACACATAAAAAAATTAAATTTGAATTAAAATAAATATATAAAAAACACATACAATAAGGTAAGTTTGTATTGAAATAGATATGCAAAATACATATAAAACAATGTAAATTTATTTGGAAATATATATACGAATACTCATAAAATAACGTAGATTTCTATAAAAACATATATACAAAATAAACATAAAATGAAGTAAATACGTATAAAAAAAATGTATACAAAATACACATAAAATAATGTAAATTCGTATCAAAATAAATATACAAAATACCAATAAAAGAATGTGTATTTGTATCAGTATAAATATACAAAATACACATAAAATAACGTAAATTTATATAAAACTATATACAAAAATACTCAGAAGTATTTTAATTTGTATGAAAATAGATATACAAAATAAGGTAAATTCGTTTCAAATTCAATAAACAAAATTCAGATAAAAGAACGTATATTTGTAGAAAAATTATATATACAAAATACGCATAAAATAACGAAAATTTGTTTGAAAATATATAAAAAAATAAACAAAAATAATTTCAATTTGTATGAAAATATATATACAAAATACACATGTATTTTGTATATGTATTTTCACACAAATTTAGTTACTTTTGTGTATTTTTGCATATAGTTTTATATAAATTTTCGTTATTTTATTTGTATTTTGTATATTTATATTTATACTATACACATTCTTTTATTAGTATTTTGTTTATTTATTTTGATACGAGTTTACATTATTTTATGTGTATTTTGTATACCTTTTTTTATACGTATTTACTTCATTTTATGTGTATTTTGTATATTTATTTTCATAGAAATCTACGTTATTTTATGTGTATTCATATATATATTTTGAAAATAATTTACATGGTTTTATATGTATTTTGCATATCTATTTCAATACAAATTTACCTTATTGTATGTGCATTTTGTATATATATTTTAATACAAATTCAAATATTTTATGTGTGTCTTGGTATAAATATTTTTATAAAAAATGCGTTATTTTATGGGTATTTTGCATCTTAATTTTCATAGAAATTTACATTATTTTATTAATATTTTGTGTATTTATTTTCATACGATTTTATATTATTCTATTTGTGTTTTGTATATATATTTTTTTATACATATTTACATTATTTTATGTGTATTTTGTATATGTATTTCAAAACAAATTTACCTAATTTTATGTGTATTTTGTATATTTATTTTCATACAAATTAAAATTATTTTTGTGTATTTTTTTATATATTTTTATACAAATTTAGGTGATTTTATGTGTATATTGTATATCTATTTTCATACAAATACACATTCTTTTATTGATATTTTGTCTATTTATTTTGACGCGAATTTACATTATTTAATGTGTATTTTATATATATATATATATATATATATATATATATATATATATATATATATATATATATATATATATATATATATATATATATATATATATATATATATATATTTTTATACGTGTTTACATCATTTGATGTGTATTTTGTATATATATTTCTATAGAAATCTACGTTGATTTATGAATATTCGTATATAGATTTTGAAATAAATTTACACTGTTTTATGTGTATTTTGAATATTTTTCAATACAAATTTACCTTATTGTATATGCATTTTGTATATTAATTTTAATACAAATTTAATTATGCTATGTGTATTTTGTATATGTATTTTATAAAATATGGGTATTTTGCATTTTATTTTCATACAAATTTAAATTATTTTATTTATATTCTGTTAATTTTTTACATTATTCTATGTGTATTTTGAATATCTATTTTTATAGGTATTTACTTAATTTTATGTGTATTTTGTATATATATTTTTATAGAAATCTACGTTATTTTATGTGTATTCGTATATATATTTTGAAACAAATTTACATTGTTTTATGTGTATTTTTGCATATCTCTTTCAATACAAGTTTACCTTATTGTATGTGCATTTTCTATATTTATTTCAATACAAATTTAAATATTTTATGTGTATTTTGGTATATATATTTTAATAAGAAATGTGCTATTTGATGGGAATTTTGCATCTTTATTTTTATACAAATTTACATTATTTTATTAATATTCGGTGTATTTATTTTGATACGATTTCACATTATTCTATTTGTTTTTTGTATATATATTTTTTATACATATTTACATTATTTAATGTGTATCTTGCATATATATTTCATACAAATTTATTATCTATTATTTATTATCATACAAATACACATTCTTTTCATGATATTTTATTTATTTATTTTGACACGAATTTACCTAGATATTTATTTTGTATATATATTTTTATACATATTTACATAATTTCATGTGTATTTTGTATATATTTCTATAGAAATCTACGTTATTTTATGTGTATTCGTATATATATTTTGAAACAAATTTACTTTGTTTTATATGTATTTTTGAATATCTCTTTCAATACATATTTACCTTACTGTATATGCATTTTGTATATTTATTTCAATACATATTTAAATATTTTATGTGTATTTTGGTATATATATTTTTATAAAAATGCGCTATTTTATGGGAATTTTGCATCTTTCTTTTCATACAAATTTACATTATTTTATTGATATTCTGTGTATTTATATTAATAGGATTTTACATTATTCTATTTGTGTTTTGTATATATTTTTTTATATATATTTACATTATTTAATGTGTATTTTGAATATATATTTCATACAAATTTACGTTATTATATGTGTATTTGTTTATATATTTTCTTTGTGTAGTTTGTATATGTATTTCAATACAAATATACATAATTTTATGTGTATTTTGTATATTTCTTTTCATACAAATTTAAATTATTTTTGTGTATTTTTGTATATAGTTTTATACAAATTTAGGTTATTTTATGTACGCATTTACATTATTTAATGTGTGTTTTGTATATATACTTTTATCCAAAGTTACTTTATTTTACGTTCATTTTTGGACATATATTTTTATAGAAATTAGCGTTATTTTATATGTATTTGTATATGTTTTCTCATACAAATTTACATTATTTTATTGACATTTTGTTTATTTAGTTTGATACGAGTTACATGATTATATGAGTATTTTGTACAAATTTTTTTTTTACGTATTTATATTACTTAATCTGTATTTTGTTTATATATTTTAAACAAATTTACGTTATTATATGTATTTTTATTAATATTTTGATACAAATTTACATTATCTTATGTATTGTGTATATACATTTCAATTCAAATTTAGCTTATTTTATCTGTATTTTCTATATCTATTTTATACGAATTTAATTACTTCTGTGTATTTTTGTATATAGTTTTATACAAATTTACGTTATTTTATGTGTATTTTGTATATTTATATTTATACAAATACACATTCTTTTATTGGTATTTTGTTTATTTATTTTGATACGAATTTACATTATTTTATGTGTATTTTGTATACATTTTCTTATACGTATTTACTTTATTTTATGTGTATTTTGTATATATATTTTTATACAAATCTACGTTATTTTATGTGTATTCGTATATATATTTTGAAACAAATATACATTGTTTTATATGTATTTTGCATATCTATTTCAATACAGATTTACCTTATTGTATGTGTATTTTGTATATTTATTTTAATACAAATTCATATATTCATGTGTATTTTGGTATATATATTTTTATAAAAAATGCGTTATTTAATGGGTATTTTGCATCTTTATTTTCACACAAATCTACATTGTTTTATTAATATTCTGGTATTTATTTTGATACGATTTTACATTATTCTATTTGTGTTTTGTATATATTTTTTTATACATATTTACATTATTTAATGTGTATTTTGTATATTTTAAAACAAATCTACGTTATTTTATGCGCATCTGTTAAAATATTTTGATAAAATATACATTATTTTCTGTATTTTGTATATATAATTAAATACAAATTTAGTTTATTTTATGTATATTTTGTATATCTATTTTCATTCGTACCAAAATAAATAAACAAAATAGCAATAAAATAATATAAATTTGTATGAGAAAACATATACAAATACACATAAAATAATGCCAATTTCTAAAAAAATATATGTGCAAAAATGCACATAAAATAAAGTAAATTTGCATAAAAATAAATATACAAAACACACATTAAATAATGTAAATGCGTACATAAAATAACCCAAATTTGTATAAAACTATATACAAAAATACGCAAAAATATTTAAAATTTGTATGAAAAGAAATATACAAAATACACATAAAATTAGGTAAATTTGTATTGAAATACATATACAAAATACACATAAAATAATGTAAATTTGAGTGAAAATATATAAACAAATACACTTAAAATAACGTAAAAGTGTATAAAATATATATGCAAGATACACATTAAGTAATGTAAATGAGTATAAAAAAATATATACAAAAAAGAAATAGAATAATGTAAAATCCTATCAATATAAATACACAGAATATCAATAAAATAATGTAAATTTGTATGAAAAGAAAGATGCAAAATTCCCATAAAATAGCGCATTTTTTATAAAAATATATATTCCAAAATACACATAAAATATTTAAATTTGTATTGAAATAAATATACAAAATGCATATACAGTAAGGTAAATATGTATTGAAAGAGATATTAAAAAATACATATAAAACAAAGTAAATTTGTTTCAAAATATATATACGAATACACATAAAATAACGTAGATTTCTATAAAAATATATATACAAAATATACATGAAATTATGTAAATACGTATAAAAATATATATACAAAATACATATCTAGGTAAATTCGTATCAAAATAAATAAACAAAATATCATGAAAAGAATGTGTATTTGTATGAAAATAAATAAAAGATAATAAATTTGCTTGAAATATATATGCAAGATACACATTAAATAATGTAAATATGTATAAAAAAATATATACAAAAAACAAATAGAATAATGTGAAATCGTATCAAAATAAATACACCGAATATTAATAAAATAATGTAAATTTGTATGAAAATAAAGATGCAAACTTCCCATCAAATAGCGCATTTCTTATAAAAATATATATACCAAAATACACATAAAATATTTAAATTTGTATTGAAATAAATATACAAAATGCACATACAATAAGGTAAACTTGTATTGAAAGAAATATGCAAAAATACATATAAAACAATGTAAATTTTTTTCAAAATATATATACGAATACACATAAAATAACGTAGATTTCTATAAAAATATATATACAAAATACAAATAAAATTAAGTAAATACGTACAAAAATAGATATACAAAATACACATAGAATAATGTAAAATTGTTTAAAAAAAATAAACAGAATATAAATAACATAATGTAAATTTGTATGAAAATAGAATTGCAAAATACCCATAAAATAAAGCATATTTTTATAAAAATACATATACAAAAATACACATAGCATAATTAAATTTATATTAAAATTAATATACAAAATGCATATACTATAAGGTAAATTTGTATTGAAAAAATATGCAAAATACACATAAAACAGTGTAAATTTATTTCAAAATCTACAGAAGTAATTAAATTTTATGAAAATAGATATACAAAATACACACAAAATAAACTAAATTTGAATTGAAATATATATACAAAATACATAAAATAAAGTAAATTTGTATCAAAATATTTATACAAATACACATATAATAACGTAAATTTGTATAAAAATATATAAACAAAATACACATTAAATAATGTAAATATATATAAAAAAATATGTACAAAATACACATATAATCATATAACTCGTATCAAAATAAATAAACAAAATACCAATAAAATAATATAAATTTGTATGAGAAAACATATATAAAATACGCATAAAATATGTATACAAAATACCTATGAAGAAATCTAAATTCGTATCGATTTAAATTAAGAAAATACCAGTAAAATAATGTAATTTTGGATGAAAATATATATAGAAAATACACATAAAATTACCTAAATACAAATACAAATATACACATAAAATAATTTAAGATTGAATGAAATAAATATACAAAATAATCATAAAATAAAGTAAATTTGTAATGAAAAATATGTAAAAATTCACATAAAATAATATAAATTTCTATGAAAAATTTTATACAAATATACATAAAATAACATGAATTTGTATAAAATTTGTATCAAAATAAATACGCATACACACTATAAAATAATATAATTTTTTATTAAAAAAATATATACAAAATACACATATAATAATGCAAATACGTTGAAAAATATATATACAAAATACACATAAAATAATGTAAACTCGTATCAAAATAAATAAACAAAATTCCAATAAAAGAATGTATATTTGTAGGAAAATATATATACAAAATACAAATAAGATAACTCAAATTTGTATAAAAATAAATACAAAAATACAAAAAAATATTTTAAATTAGTTTGAAAATAGATATGAAAAATACACATAAAGTTTGGCAAATTTGCATAGAAATACATATACAAAATACACATAAAGTAATGTAAATTTGTATGATAATATATAAGCAAATACACATAAAATAACGTAGATTTGGAAAAAATATATATACAAAATATTCATTAAATAATGTAAATATGTATAAGAATATATATACAAAATACACAAAGAATAATGTTAAATCGTATCAAAATAAATAAACAGAATATTAATAAAATAAGGTAAATTACAAATTTACGTTATTTAATGTGTATTTTGTATTTTTATATTTATACAAATATACATTCTTGTATTGGTGTTTTGTTTATATATTTTGATACGAATTTACATTATTGTATGTGTATTTTGTATACATTTTTTTATACGTATTTACTTAATTTTATGTGTATTTTGTATATATATTTTTATAGAAATCTACCTTATTTTATGTGTATTCGTATATATATTTTGAAACAAATTTACATTGTTTATATGTATTCTGCATATCTATTTAAATACAGATTTACCTTATTGTATGTGCTTTTTGTAAATTTATTTTAATACAAATTTAATTATTTCATATGTATTTTAGTATGTATATTTTTATAAAAAATGCGTTTTTTATGGGTATTTTGCATCTTAATTTTCATACAAATTTACATTATTTTATTAACATTCTATGTATTCATTTTGATACGATTTTACATTATTCTATTTGTGTTTTGTATATATTTTTTAATATATATTTACATTATTTAATGTGTATTTTCTATATATATTTTATACAATTCTACGTTATTTTAAGTGTATTTGTTTATATATTTTCATTCAAATTTACATTAATTTAAGTGTATTTTGTGTATGTATTTAAATACAAATTTACCTAATTTTATGTGTATTTTGTATATTTATTTTCATACAAATTTAAATTATTTTTGTGTATTTTTGTATATAGTTTAATACAAATTTATGTTATTTCATGTGAATTTTGTATATCTATTTTCATATAAATACAAATTCTTTTATTGATATTTTGTTTATTTATTTTGACGCGAATTTATATTTTTTAATTGTGTATATGTATTTTTATAAAAATATGCTTTATCTCATGGGAATTTTGCATCTTTATTTTCATACAAATTTACATTATTTTATTGATATTCTGGTCATTCATTTTGATACGAATTGACTTTATTCTATGTGTATTTTGTATATTATTTTCATACAAATTTACATTATTTTATGTGTATTTGTTTATATATTTTGACACAATTTTACAATATTTTATTGGTATTTTGTATATATATTTCAAAAGAAATTTACCTAGTTTTACGCGTATCTTGTATATCTATTTTTATACAAATTCAAATTATTTCTATGTATTTTTGTATATATTTTAATACAAATTTTAGTTATGTTATGTGTATTTTGTAAATTTCTTTTTATTCAAATATATATTATTTTATTGGTATTTTGTTGATTTATTTTGATACGAGTTTACATTATTTTATATGTACTTTGTATATATATTGTTATACGCATTTACATTATTTAATATTTATTTTGAATATATATTTTTATACAAATTCATGGTATTTTATGAGTATTTGTATATATATTTTCATATAAATTTACATCATATGATGTGTATTTTGTACATATATTTCATTACAAATTTACCTTATTTTATGTTAATTTTGTATATTTATTTCATTTAATATTAAATTATTTTATGTGTATATTTGTATTTGAGTTTAGGTTATTTTATGTGTATTTTCTATATATATTTCCATCGAAAAATTACTTTATTTTATTGGTATTTTGTTAATTTAATTCGATAAGAATTTTGATTATTTCATAGGTATTTTGTATACATATTTTTATACACATTTACATTATTTAATGTGTGTTTTGTATATATAATTTTATGCAAATTTACTTTATTTTATGTGAATTTTTGTACATATATTTTTATAGAAATTTCCGTTCTTTTATGTGTATTTTGTATGTGTTTTCTTATACAAATTTACATTATTGTATTGGTGTTTTGTTTATTTATTTTGATACGAAATACATTATTTGATGTGTATTTTTTACATATATTTCATTACAAATTTACCTTATTTTATGTTTATTTTGTATATTTATTTCATTTAATATTAAATTATTTTATGTGTATATTTGTATTTGTATTTAGGTTATTTTATGTGTATTTTCTATATATATTTCCATCGAAAAATTACATTATTTTATTGGTATTTTGTTAATTTAATTCGATAAGAATTTAGATTATTTCATAGGTATTTTGTATACATATTTTTATACGCATTTACATTATTTAATGTGTGTTTTGTATATATAATTTTATGCAAATTTACTTTATTTTATGTGCATTTTTGTACATATATTTTTATAGAAATTTCCGTTCTTTTATGTGTATTTTGTATGTGTTTATACAAATTTACATTATTTAATGTCTATTTTGTTTATATATTTTTATACAAATTTAATTACTTCTGTATATTTTTGTATAAAGTTTTATACAAATTTACGTTATTTTATGTGTATTTTGTATACAAAATACACTTAAAATAATGTAAATTTGAAAGAAAATATATAAACAAATACACATATAATAACATAATTTTGTTTGAAATATATATACAAAACACACATTAAATAATGTAAATATGTACAAAAAATATATATACAAAACACAAATAGAATAATGTAAAATCGTATCAAAATATATACACAGAATAATAATAAAATAATGTAAATTTGTATGAAAATTAAGATGCAAAATACCTATAAAATAACGCATTTTTTTTTTAATTATAGATACCAAAATACACATAAAATATTTGAATTTGTATTAAAATAAATATACAAAATGCACATAAAATAAGGTAAATTTGTATTGAAATAGATATGCAAAATACATATAAAATAATGTAAATTTGTTTCAAAATATATACACGAATACACATAAAATAACGTAGATTTCTATAAAAATACATATACAAAATACACATTAAATTAAGTAAATACGTATAAAAAAATATATACAAAATACACATAAAATAATGTAAACTCGTATAAATATAAATAAACAATATACCAATAAAAGAATGTGTATTTGTATAAATATAAATATACAAAATAAACATAAAATAAAGTAAATTTATATAAAACTATATACATAAAATAACGCAAATTACTTTAAATATATTAAAATATATTCTTTAATATATTAAATATATTAACATAAAATAAATTTGCATAAAAATATATATACAAAACACACATTAGATAATCTTTGTTTTCATTTTTACATTACTTTATTGATATTCTGTACATTTATATTGATGCAATTTTATATTATTCTAGGTGTATTTTGTATATATTTTCTTTACATATTTACAATATTTTATGTGTATTTTGTATATATATTTTCATAAAAAATTACGTTATTTTATTGTGTGTATTCGTATATATTTTGATACAAATTTTATACAAATTCATGTTATTTTATGTGTATTTGTATATATATTTTCATTCAAATTTATATTATTTTATGTGTATTTTTACATATATATCATTACAAATTTACCTTATTTTATGTTATGTTTATATTAATTTATTTTAAATTTAAATTATTTTATGTGTATATTTGTATTATTATTTAGGTTATTTTATTTGTATTTTTCTATATATTTTCATCCAAAATTACATTATTTTATTTGTATTTTCTTAATTTAATTTGATACGAGTTTAGATTATTTCATAGGTATTTTGTATACATATTTTTTTACTCATTTACATTACGGTATCTACTGTGTGTTTTGTATATATATTTTTATGCAAATTTACTTTATTTTATGTGCATTTTTGTACATATATTTTTATAGAAATTTGCGTTATTTTATGTGTATTTTGTATGTTTTCTCACACAAATTTACATTATTTTATTTGTATTTTGTTTATTTATTTTGATACGAATTACATGATTATATGTGTATTTTGTACATATTTTTTTATACGTATTTACATTTTTTAATGTGTATTTTGTTTATATATTTTTTTTTAAATTTACTTTATTATATGTGTATTTGTATAAATATTTTGATACAAATTTACATTATTTTGTGTATTTTGTATATAGATTTCAATTAAAATTTAGCTTAAATTTTTATAAAATATATATACAAAATACACATAGAATAATGTAAAATTGTATCAAAATAAATACACAGAATGTCAATAAAATAAGGTAAATTTGTATGAAAATAAAGATGCAAAATACCCATAAAATAAAGCATTTTTTTTTTAAATATACATATACAAAAATACACATAAAATAATTAAATTTGTATTAAAATTAATATGCAAAATGAACAAACAATATGGTAAATTTGTATTGAAATAGATATGCAAAACACACATAAAACAAGGTAAATTTATTTTAAAATATATATACGAATACACATAAAAAAACGCAATTTTCTATTAAAAAATATATAAAAAATACATACAAAAATGCACATAAATAATATAAATTTGTATGAAAATAAATATACAAAATACATATAAAATTAGGTAAATTTGTATTGAAATACATATACAAAATACACATAAAATAATGTAAATTTGAATGAAAATATATAAACAAATACACTTTAAATAACGTAAATTTGTATAAAATATATATACAAAATACACATTAAATAATGCAAATATGAATGAAAAAAATATATTCAAAACACAACTAGAATAGGGTAAAATCGTATCAAAATAAATACACAGAATATTAATAAAATAATGTAAAATTGTATGAAAATAAAGATGCAAATACCCATAAAATAACGCATTTTTTAGAAAATATATATGTACCAAAATACACATAAAATATTTAAATTTGTATTAAAATAAATATACAAAATGCACATTCATTAAGGTAAATTTGTATTGAAATAGATATGCAAAATACATATAAAACTATGTAAATTTGTTTAAAAATATATATAAGAATACACAAATAACGTAGATTTCTATAAAAATATATATACAAAATACACATAAAATTAAGTAAATACGTATAAAAAAATGTATACAAAATAAACATCTAAATTTGTATGAAAATATTTATACAAATACACATAAAATAACATGAATTTGTATAAAATTTGCTTCAAAATATATACGAATACACACAAGAAAATAACGTAAATTTTTATGAAAATGTATATACAAAATACACATAAAATAATTTAAATACGTAGAAAAGTATATATACAAAACACACATAAAATAATGTAAATTCGTATCAAAATAAATAGACAAAATTCCAATAAAAGAGTGTATATTTGTAGGAAAATATATATACAAAATACAAATAAAATAACTAAATTTTTTATAAAAATATATACAAAAATACACAAAAATAAGTTAAATTAGTTTGAAAATAGATATGCAAAATACACATAAAATTAGGCAAATTTGTATTGAAATACATATACAAAATACACATAAAATAATGTAAATTTGTATGAAAATATATTAAGAAATACACATATAATAACGTAAATTTGGATAAAATATATATACAAAATAGACATTAAATAATGTAAATATGTATAAAAAAATATATATACAAAATACACATAAAATAATAATAACTCGTATAAAAATAAATGAACAGAATATCAATAAAATAATGTAAATGTAATAAAAATAAATATACAAAAATACACATGAAATAATTAAATTTGTATTAAAATAAATATAAAAAATGCACATACAATAAAGTAAATTTATATTAAAATAAATATGCAAAATACACATAAATAATGTAAATTTTTATCAAAAGTTATATACGAATACACATAAAATAGATTAAATTTCTATGAAAATATGCATACAAAATACATATATAATGATGTAAATAAGTATAAAAATATATATACCAAATACCCATAAAATAATGTAATTTCGTATCAAAATAAATAAACTAAATTCCGATAAAAGAACGTATATTTTTTGGAAAATAAATATACAAAATACACATAAAATAGCAAAAATTTGTATAAAAATATATACACACAAAAAAAATTTCAATTTGTATGAAAATAGATATACAAAATACACATATTATTAGTTAAATTTGTATTTAAATACATTTACAAAATACACATAAAATAATGTAAATTTGTATGAAATGAAAACAATTACACATAAAATAACGTACATTTGTATAAAATATATATACAAAATACACATGGAATAATGTAAAATCGTATCAAAACAAATACACAGAGTATCAATAAAATAATGTAAATTTGTATGAAAATAAAGATGCAAAATACCCATAAAATAAAACATATTTTTATAAAATTACATAAACAAAAATATACACAGAATAATTAAATTTGTATTAAAATTAATATACAAAATGCACATACAATAAGGAAAAATTTGTATTGAAAAAATATGCAAAATACACATAAAACAGTGTAAATTTGTTTCAAAATATATTTACAAACACATATAAAATAACGTAGATTTCTATAGAAATATATATACAAAATACACATGAAATGATGTAAATACGTATAAAAATATATATACAAAATACACATTAAATAATGTAAATTCGCGTCAAAATAAGTAAACAAAATATCGATAAAAGAATGTGTATTTGTATGAAAATAGATATACAAAATACACATAAAATAACCTAAATTTGTATAAAAATATATACAAAAATACACATAAATAATTTAAACTTGTATGAAAATAAATATACAAAATACACATAAAATTAGGTAAATTTATGTTGAAATACGTATACAAAATACACATAAAATAATGTAGATTTGAATGAAAATACATAAACAAATACACTTAAAATAACGTAAATTTGTATGAAATATATATGCAAAATACAAACTAAATAATGTAAAAATATATAAAAAAAATATATAGAAAACACAAATAGAATATTGTAAAATCGTATCAAAATAAATACTCAGAATAATAATAAAATAATGTAAATTTGTATGAAAATAAAGAAGAAAATTACCCATAAAATAACACATTTTCTTATAAAAATATATATACCAAAATACACATATAAAATTTAAATTTGTATTAAAATAATTATACAAAGTACACATACACTAATTTAAATTTGTATTGAAATAGATACCCAAATACATATAAAACTATGTAAATTTGTTTCAAAAATTGTATACGAATACACATAAAATAATGTAGATTTCTATGAAAATATATATACAAAATACACGTAAAATGAAGTAAATACGTATAAAAAATGTATACAAAATACACATAAAATAATGTAAATTCGTATCAAAATAAATAAACAAAATACCAATAAAAGAATGTGTATTTGTATAAATATAAATATAAAAAATACGCATAAAATAACGTAAATATATATAATACTTTTTATGTGTATTATGTATATTTATATTTATGCAAATACACATTCTTTAATTGGTATTTTGTTTATTTATTTTGATACGAATTTACATTATTTTATAAATGTATTTTGTATCCATTTTTTTATACGTATTTACCTCATTTTATGTGTATTTTGTATATATATTTTTATAGAAATCTACGTTATTTTATGTGTATTCGTATATATATTTTGAAACAAATTTACATTGTTTTATATGTATTTTGCATATTTATTTCAATACAGATTTACCTTATTGTATGTGTTTTTTATATATTTATTTTAATACAAATATATTTTTTTATGTGTATTTTGGTATATATGTTTTTATAAATAAAAAAAAGCGTTATTTTATGGGTATTTTGCCTCTTTATTTTCATACAAATTTACATTATTTTATTAATATTCTGTGTATTTATTTTAATACGATTTTACATTATTCTATTTGTGTTTTGTATATATATTTTTTTATACAAATTTACGTTATTTTAAGTGTATCTGTTCATGTATTTTCATTCAAATTTACATTATTTTATTTGTATTTTGTATATGTATTTCAATACAAATTTACCTAATTTTATGTGTATTTTGTATATTATTTTCATACAAATTTAAATTATTTTTTGTGTATTTTTGTATAGAGTTTTATACAAATTTACCATATTTAATGTGTATTTTGTTTATCTATTTTCATACAAATACACATTCTTTTATTGATATTTTGTTTATTTATTTTGACACGAATTTACATTATTTTATGTGTATTTTGTATATATATTTTTCTATGTATTTACATTATTTAATGTGTATTTTGTATATATATTTTCATAAAAATTTACGTTATTCTATTGTGTGTATTCGTATATATTTTGATACAAATTTACTTTATTTCATGCGTTTTTTGCATATCTATTTCAATAAAAATCTACCTTATTGTATGTGTATTTTGTATATTTATTTTAATACAAATTTAATTATTTTATGTGTATTTTTGTATATATATATTTTTTAAATATGAGTTATTTTATGGGTATATTGCATCTTTAGTTTTATAAATTTTTACTTTACGTACATATCTTTTATACGTATTTACATTATTTGATGTGTATTTTGTTTATATATATTTATACAAATTTACGTTATTATATGTGTATTTGAATATATATTTTGATACAAATTTACATTATTTTATGTATTTTCTATATTTATTTCAATTCAAATTTAGCTTATTTTATGTGTCTTTTGTATATCTATTTTCATACAAATTTATTTTTTTGTTTATTTTTGTATATAGTTTTATACAATTTTACGTTATTTTATGTGTATTTCGTATATTTATATTTATACAAGTGCACATTCTTTTATTGGCATTTAGTTTATTTATTTTGATACGAATTTACATTATTTTATGTGTATTTTGTATACATTTTCTTATACATATTTACTTCATTTTATGTGTATTTTGTATATATATTTTTTTTAGAAATCTACGTTATTTTATGTGTATTCGTATATATATTTTGAAAGAAATTTACATTGCTTTATATGTATTTTGCATATCTATTTCAATACAAATTTTCCTTATTGAATGTTCATTTTGTATATCCTATTGTAATACAAATTTAAATATTTTATGTGTATTTTGGTATATATATTTTCATAAAAAATGCTTTGTTTTATGAGTATTTTGCATCTTTATTTTCATACAAATTTACATTATTTTATTAATATTCTGTGTATTTATTTTGATACTATTTAACATTATTCTATTTGTCTTTTGTATATATTTTTTTATACATATTTACATTATTTAATGTGTATTTTATATATATATATTTCATATAAATTTACGTTTTTATAAGTGTATTTGTTTATATATTTTCATTCAAATTTACATTATTTTATGTGTATTTTGTATATGTATTTCAATACAAATTTACCTAATTTTATGTGTATTTTGTATATTAATTTTCATACAAATTTAAATTATTTTTTGTGTATTTTTGTATAGAGTTTTATACAAATTTACAATATTTAATGTGTATTTTGTATATCTATTTTCATACAAATACACATTCTTTTATTGATATTTTGTTTATTTATTTTTATATATATATATATATATATATATATATATATATATATATATATATATATATATATATATATATATATATATATATATATATATATATATATATATATATATATATATATATATATTTTTTTTTTATACGTATTTACGTCATTTCATCTATTTTTTGTATATATATTTCTATAGAAATCTACGTTATTTTATGTGTATTCGTATATATATCTTGTAAAAAATATACATTGTTTTATGTATTTTGCATATTCTTTCAATACAAATTTACCTTTTATTGTATATATATATATATATATATATATATATATATATATATATATATATATATATATATATATATATATATATATATATATATATATATATATATATATATATATATATATATATATATATATATTCTACAAATATACATTCTTTTATTGGAATTTTGTTTATTTATTTTGATACGAATTTACATTATTTTATGTGTATTTTATATTTGTATTTTTCTACGTATTTACATTATTTTATGTGCATTTTGTATATATATTTTCATAAAAATTTACGTTATTTTATTGTGTGTATTTGTATCTATTTTGATACAAATTTACATTATTTTATGTGTATTTTGCATTTCTATTTCAATACAAATTTACCTTATAGTATATGTATTTTGTATATTTATTTTAATACATATTTAATTATTTTATGTGTATTTTTGTATATATTTTTTTTAAATATCAGTTATTTTATGTCTATTTTGTATATCTATTTTCATACAAATTTAATTACTTTTGTGTATTTTTGTATATACTTTTATATCAATTTACGTTATTTTATATGTATTTTGTATATTTATATTTATACAAATACACATTCTTTTATTAGTATTTTCTTTATTTATTTCGATACGAGTTTACATTATTTTATATGTATTTTGTACACATTTTTTTATACGTATTTACTTTATTTTATGTGTATTTTGTGTATATGCCTTTATAGAAATCTGCGTTATTTTATGTGTTTTCGTATATATATTTTAAAACAAATTTACATTGTTTTATATGTATTTT
The DNA here is from genome assembly GCF_024679095.1 of Eriocheir sinensis. Classification (NCBI taxonomy): domain Eukaryota; kingdom Metazoa; phylum Arthropoda; class Malacostraca; order Decapoda; family Varunidae; genus Eriocheir; species Eriocheir sinensis. Next base: position 64,772 of record NW_026111760.1, on the reverse strand, counting down.
GCAAATCTATTTCAATACAAATTTACCTCATTGTGTGTGCATTTCGTATATTTATTTTAATACAAATTCAAATATTTTATGTGTGTTTTGGTATATATATTTTTATAAAAAATGCGTTATTTTATGGGTATTTTGCATCTTTATTTTCATGCAAATTTATATTATTTTATTAATATTCTGTGTATTTATTTTGATACGATTTTACATTATTCTATTTGTGTTTTGTATATATTTTTTTTATACATATTTACATTATTTAATGTGTATTTCATACAATTTTACGTTATTTTAAGTGTACTTGTTTATATATTTTCTTTCAAACTTACATTATTTTATGTGTATTTTGTATATGTATTTCAATACAAATTTGCCTAATTTTATGTGTATTTTCCATATCTATTTTCAAACAAATTTAAATAATTTTTGAGTGTTTTTGTATATATTTTTATACAAATTTTAGTTATTTTATTTGTATCTTCTATATATATTTTCCTACAAATATACATTCTTTTATTAGAATTTTATCTATTTATTCTGATACGAATTTACTTTATTTTATGTGTATTTTGTATATATATTTTTCTACGTATTTACATTATTTTATGTGTATTTTGTATATATATTTTCATAAAAATTTACTTTATTTTATTGTGTGTATTCGTATATAATTTGATACAAATTTTATACAAATTCATGTTATTTTATGTGTATTTGTATATATATTTTCATACAAATCTACATTATTTTATGTGCATTTTTACATATATTTCATTATAAATTTACCTTATTTTATGTTTATTTTGAATATTTATTTTCTTCAATTTTAAATTATTTTATGTGTATACATGTATTTGTAATTAGGTTATTTTATGTGTATTTGTATAAATATAAATATACCAAATGCACATAAAATAAGGTAAATTTATGTAAAACAATATATATAGATTCACAAAAGTAATTAAATTTGTATGAAAATAGATATACAAAATACACACAAAAAAAGATTAATTGGAATTGAAATATATGTACAAAATACATAAAATAAAGTAAATTTCTCTCAAAATATTTTTACAAATACACATATAATTACTTAAATTTTATATAAAAATATATAAACAAAATACACATTAAATAATGTAAATACGTATAAAAAAATATATACAAACTACACATATAATCATGTAATTCTTATCAAAATAAATAAAAAAATACCAATAAAATAATGTAAATTTTTATGAGAAAACATATACAAAATACACATAAAATAAATAAATTTCTATAAAAATATATGAACAAAAATGGACATAAAATAAATTTGCATTAAAAAATATATACAAAACACACATTACATATTGTAAATGAGTATAAACATATGTATACAAAATACCTATGAAAAAATCTAAATTCGTATCGAGTTAAATAAAGAAAATACCAATAAAATAATGTAATTTTTGATGAAAATATATAAAGAAAATACACATAAAATTACGTAAATACAAATACAAATAAAAATATATATACAAAATACACATAAAATGAAGTAAATACGTATAAAAAAATGTATACAAAGTACACATAAAATAATGTAAATTCGTATCAAAATAAATAAACAAAATACCAATAAAAGAATGTGTATTTGTATAAATATAAATATACAAAATATACATAAAATAACTTAAATTTATATAAAACTATATACAAAAATAAACAGAAGTAATTAAATTTTTATGAAAATATATAAAAAATACACACACAATAAGCTAAATTTGAATTGACATAGATATACAAAATACATGAAATACAGTACATTTGTATCAAAATATTTATACAAATACATATAATAACGTAAATTTGTATGAAAATATATAAAAAATACATTAAATAATGTAAATACGTATAAAAAAAAATGTGTTTAAAATACACATATAATCATGTAATTCGTATCAAAATAAATAAACAAAATACCAATAAAAGAATATAAATTTGTATGAGTAAACGTGTATGTTGCATATTTTTTCAATACAAATTTACTTAATTATATACGCATTTTGTATATTAATTTTAATACAAATTTAATTATTCGATGTGTATTTTTGTATCTGTATTTTTATAAACATTTGCTTTATTTTTTGGGTATTTTGCATCTTTAATTTCATACAAATTTACATTATATTATTGATATTCTGCTCATTCATTTTGATACGAATTGACATTATTCTATGTGTATTTTGTATATATTTTTCATACAAATTTACGTTATTTTATGTGTATTTGTTTATATATTTTGACACAGATTTACAATATTTTATGGCTATTTTGTATATACATTTCAAAAGAAATTTACCTAGTTTAATGTGTATTTTGTATATCTATTTTCATACAAACTCAAATTATTTATATGTATTTTTGTATATATTTTAACACAAATTTTAGTTATGTTACGTGTATTTTGTAAATTTATTTTCATTCAAATATATATTATTTTAATGGTGTTTTGTTGATTTATATTGATACGAATTTACATTATTTTATATGTACTTTGTATATATATTTTTATACGCTTTTACATTATTTAATATTTATTTTTTATATATATTTTTGTACAAATTCATGGTATTTTATTTGTATTTGTATATATATTTTCATATAAATTTACATTATTTTATGTGTATTTTGTACATATATTTTATTACAAATCTACCTTCTTTTATGTTTATTTTGTATATGTATTTTTTTTTATTTATATATATCCAAATACACATTCTTTTATTGGTATTTTGTTTATTTATTTTAAATCGAATTTACATTATTTTATGTGTTTTTTGTATACATTTTTTTATACGTATTTACTTAATTTTATGTGTATTTTGTATATATATTTATATAGAAATCTACATTTTTTTATTTGTATTCGTATATATATTTTGAAACAAATTTACATTGTTTTATATGTATTTTTGCATATCTCTTTCAATACAAATTTACCTTATTGTATGTGCATTTTGTATATTTGTTTCAATACAAATTTAAATATTTTATGTGTATTTTGGTATATATATTATTATAAGAAATGCGCTATTTTATGGGAATTTTGCATCTTTATTTTCATACAAATTTACATTATTTTATTGCTATTTTGTTTATTTATTTTGATACGAATTCCATGATTATATGTGTATTTTGTACATATTTTTTATACGTATTTACATTACTTAATGTGTATTTTGTTTATATATTTTTAAACAAATCTACGTTATTATATGTATTTGTATAAATATTTTGATACAGATTTACATTATTTTATGTATTTTGTATGTACATTTCAGTTCAAATTTAGCTTATTTTAGCTGTATTTTGTATATATATTTTCATACAAATTTAATTACTTTTGTGTATTTTTGTATATAGTTTTATACAAATTTATGATATTTTATGTGTATTTTGTATATTTATATTTATACAAATACATATTCTTTTACTGGTATTTTGTTTATTTATTTTGATACGATTTTTATGTATATTTTGTATTCATTTTTTTATACGTATTTACTTCATTTTATGTGTATTTTGTATATATTTTTATAGAAATTTACGTTATTTTATGTGTATTCGTATATATATTTTGAAACAAATTTACATTGTTTTATATGTATTTTGCATATCTATTTCAATACAAATTTACCTTATATTATGTGCATTTTTTATATTTATTTTAATACAATATATATTTTTATAAAAAATGCGTTATTTTATTGCTATTTTGCATCTTTATTTTCATACAAATTTACATTATTTTATTAATATTCTGTGTATTTATTTTTGATATGATTTTACATTATTCTATTTGTGTTTTATATATATTTTTTATACATATTTACATTATTTAATGTGTATTTTGTATATATATTTGATACAAATTTACGTTATTTTAAGTGTATATGTTTATATATTTTATGTATTTTGTATATGTATTTAAATACAAATTTACCTAATTTTATGTGTATTTTGTATATTTATTTTCATACAAATTCAAATTATTTTTGTGTATTTTTTATATGGTTTTATTCAAACTTAGGTTATTTTATGAGTATTTTGTATATCTATTTTCATACTAATACACATTCTTTTATTGATATTTTCTTTATTTATTTTGACGAGAATTTAAATTATTTAATGTGTATTTTGTATATATATATTTTTATACGTATTTACATCATTTCATGTGTATTTTGTATATATATTTCTATATAAATCTACGTTATTTTATGTGTATTCTTATATAGATTTTTAAACAAATTTACAATTTTATGTGCATTTTGTATATTTTTTCAATACAAATTTACCTTATTGTACGTGCATTTTGTATATTAATTTTAATACAAATTAAATTATTCTATGTGTATTCTTGTATATGTATTTTTAAAACAATATGCTTTATTTTATGGGTATTTTGCATCTTTATGTTCATACAAAATTACATTATTTTATTGATATTCTGTGTATTTATTTTGATACGATTTTACATTATTCTATGTATATTTTGTATATCTATTTTATACAAATGTACGTTATTTTATATGAATTTGTTTTCATTTCATACAAATTTACATTATTTTATGTGGATTTTGTACATGTATTTAAATACAAATTTAAATAATTATATGTGTATTTTGTATATCTATTTTCATACAAATTGAAATTTATTTTTTTGTTTTTTTGTATATATTTTTATTCAAATTTTCGTAATTTTATGTGTATTTTGTATATTTATTTTTCTATATATATACGTTCTTTTATCGGAATTTTGTTTATTTATTTTGATGCAATTTTTTTTTTTTTTGTGTATTTGAATATATATTTATACTTATTTACATAATTTTATATGTATTTTAAATATATATTTTCATAGAAATTTACTCTATATGTTTATACAAAAAAACACAAAAAATAATTTAAATTTGTATGAAAATAAATATACAAAATACACATAAAATTAGGTAAATTTGTATTTAAATACATATACAAAATACACTTAAAATAATGTAAATTTGAATAATGTGTATTTGTATATATATATATATAAATTTACATTATTATTGTGTGAATTTTAAACATATATTTTATTACAAATCTACCTTATTTTATGTTTATTTTGTATGTGTACACATACAAAATAAACATAAAATAAGGTAGATTTGTAATAAAAAATATGTACAAAATACACATAAAATAATGTAAATTTATATGAAAATATATATACAAATACACATAAAATACCATGAATTTGTATAAAAATATATATTCAAAATAAATATTAAATAATGTAAAAGCGTATAAAAATATATATACAAAGTACATATAAAATGAAAATTAAGATGCAAAATACCTATAAAATAACGCATTTTTTATAAAATTATTGATACCAAAATACACATAAAAAATTTGAACTTGTATTAAAATAAATATACAAAATGCACATTCAATAAGGTAAATTTGTATTGAAATAGATATGCAAAATACATATAAAATAATGTGAAGTTGTTTCAAAATATATATACGAATATACGTAGATTTCTATAAAAATACATATACAAAATACATATAAAATTAAGTAAATACGTATAAAAAAATGTATACAAAATACACATAAAATAATGTAAATTCGTATAAATGTAAATAAACAATATACCAATAAAAGAATGTATTTGTGTAAATATAAATATACAAAATGCACATAAAATAACGTAAATTTATATAAAACTATATACATAAAATAACGCAAACTTCTATAAAAATATATGTACAAAAATGAACATTAAATAAATTTGCATAAAAATTTATATACAAAACACAGATTATATAATGTAAATGAGTATAAAAATATGTATACAAAATACCTATGAAATAATCTAAATTCGTATCGAATTATATTAAGAAATACCAATAAAATAATGTAATTTTGGATGAAAAAATATATACAAAATACAGATAAAATAACCTAAATACAAATACAAATATACACATAAAATAGTTTAGAACTGAATGAAATAAATATACAAAATAAACATAAAATAACGTAAATTTGTAATGAAATATGTGAAAAAATACACATAAAATGATATAAATTTGTATGAAAATATATATACAAATACACATTAAATAACATGAATTTGTATAAAATTTGTATCAAAATATATACTTATACACACAATAAAATAACGTAGTTTTTTTATGAAAATGTATATACAAAATACACATAAAATAATTTAAATACGTAGAAAAATATATTTACAAAAAACACATAAAATAATGTAAATATGTATGAAAATATATAAACAAATACACATAAATTAATGTAAATTTGGATAAAGTATATATACAAAATGAACATTAAATAATGGAAATATGTATAAAAAAATATATAAAAAAAACACATAGAATAATGTTAAATCGTATCAAAATAAATAAAGAGAATATCAATAAAATAATGTAAATTTGTATGAAAATAAAGATGCAAAATATCCATATAATAACGCTTATTTGCATAAAAATATATATACAAAAATATATATAAAATAATGAAATTTGTATTAAAATAAATATACAAAATGCACGTATAATAAAGTAAATTTGTATTGAAATAGATATGCAAAATACACATTAATAATGTAAATTTGTATCAAAATATATATACGAATACTCATAAAATAGAGTAAATTTCTTTGAAAATATACATACAAAAAAGATAAACAAAATGCACATATAACTAGTTAAATTTGTATTTAAATACATGTACAAAAAACACATAAAATAATGTAGATTTGTATGAAATGAAAACAAATACATTTTATATAAAATATATATACAAAATACACATAGAATAATGTAAAATCATATCAAAATAAATACACAAAAATCAATAAAATAATGTAAATTTGTATGAAAATAAAGATACAAAATACCCATAAAATAAAGCATATTTTTATAAAAATACATATACAAAAATACACATAGATTAATCAAATTTGTATTAAAATTAATATACAAAATGCACATACAATAAGGTAAATTTGTATTAAAAAAATATGCAAAATACACATAAAACAATGTAAATTTCTTTCAAAATATATATACGAATACACATAAAATAACGCAGATTTCTATAGAAATATATATACAAAATACACTTGAAATAATGTAAATACGTATAAAAATATAAATACAAAATACACATTAAATAATGTTAATTCGTGTCAAAATAAATAAACAAAATATCATGAAAAGAATGTGTATTTGTATGAAAATAGTTATACAAAATACACATAAAATAACCTAAATTTGTATAAAACTATAAACAAAAATACACAAAAATAGTTTAAACTTGTATGAAAATAAATATACAAAAAACATTTAAAATTAGGTAAATTTGTATTGAAATACATATACAAAATACACATAAAATAATGTAAATTTGAAAGAAAATATATAAACATATAGACTTAAAATAACGTAAATTTGTATCAAATATATATACAAAAAACACATTAAATAATGTAAAAATGTATAAATAAATATATACAAAACACAAATAAAATAATGTAAGATCGTATCAAAATAAATACAGAAAATAATAATAAAATAATGTAAATTTGTATGAAAATTAAGATGCAAAATACCCATAAAATAACGCATTTTTAAAAAAAATATATATACGAAAAAACAAAATATTTGATTTTGTATTAAAATAAATAGATTTACAAAATACACATAAAATAAGCTAAATTTGAATTCAAATATATATACAAAATACATAAAATAATGTAAATTTGTATCAAAATACTTATACAAATACACATATAATAACGTAAATTTGTATAAAAATATATAAACAAAATACACATTAAATAATGTAAATACGTATAAAAAAAATGTACAAAATATCATAAAAAGAATGTGTATTTGTATGAAAATAGATATACAAAATACACATAAAATAACCTAAATTTGTATAAAACTATAAACAAAAATACACAAAAATAATTTAAACTTGTATGAAAATAAATATACAAAAAACATTTAAAATTAGGTAAATTTGTATTGAAATACATATACAAAATATACATAAAATAATGTAAATTTGAAAGAAAATATATAAACATATAGACTTAACATAACGTAAATTTGTATCAAATATATATACAAAAACACATTAAATAATGTAAATATGTATAAAAAATACATACAAAACACAAATAAAATAATGTAAGATCGTATCAAAATAAATACAGAAAATATAAATAAAATAATGTAAATTTGTATGAAAATTAAGATGCAAAATACCCATAAAATAACGCATTTTTTTAAAAAATATATATACGAAAAAACAAAATATTTGATTTTGTATTAAAATAAATAGATTTACAAAATACACATAAAATAAGCTAAATTTGAATTCAAATATATATACAAAATACATAAAATAATGTAAATTTGTATCAAAATACTTATACAAATACACATATAATAACGTAAATTTGTATAAAAATATATAAACAAAATACACATTAAATAATGTAAATACGTATAAAAAAATGTACAAAATACACAAATAATCATGTAATTCGTATAAAAAAAAATAGACAAAATACCAATAAAATAATGTAAATTTCTATGAGAAAACATATACAAAATACACATAAATAACGCAAATATCAATAAAAATATATATAATATAATATATTTTTATACATATTTAAAATATTTAATGTATATTTTGTATATATATTTTATCCAAATTTACGTTATTTTATATGTATTTGTTTATATATTTTCATACAAATTTACATTATTTTATGTGAGTTTTGTATATGTATTTCAATACAAATTTGCCTAACTTTATGTGTATTTTGCATATCTATTTTCAAACAAATTTAAATTATTTTTGTGTATTTTTGAATATATTTTTATACAAATTTTAGTTATTTTATTTGTTTTTTGTATATATATTTTCCTACAAATATACATTCTTTTATTGGAATTTTGAGTATTTAATTTTTTACGAATTTACATTATTTTATGTGTATTTTGTATATATATTTTTCTACGTATTTAAATTATTTTATGTGTATTTTATATATATATTTTCATAAAAATTTACGTTATTTTATTGTGTATTCGTATATATTTTGAAACAAATTTTATACAAATTCATGTTATTTTATGTGTATTTGTGTATATATATTTTCATACAAATTTAAATTATTTTCTGTGTATTCTTACATATATTTTATTACAAATTTACCTTATTTTATGTTTATTTTGTATATTTATTTCATTCAATTTTAAATTATTTAATGAGTATATTTGGATTTGTATTTAGGTTATTTTATGTGTGTTTTCTATATATATATTTTCATCCAAAATTACATTATTTTATTGTTATTTTCTTAATTTAGCTCGATACGAATTTAGATTATTTCATAGGTATTTTGTATACATATTTTTATACTCATTTACATTATCTAATGTGTGTTTTGTATATATTTTTTTATGCAAACTAATTTAATGTGCATTTTTGTACATATATTTTTATAGAAACTTAAAATGTTATTTTATGTGTATTTTGTATATGTTTTCTCATACAAATTTTCATTATTTAATTAGTTTTTTTTATTTATTTTGATACGAATGACTTTATTATTTGTGTATTTTGTAATTATTTTTTTATACGTATTTACATTACTTAATGTGTATTTTGTTTATATATTTTTTTTACAAATTTACGTTATTATATGTGTATTTGTTAAAAATATTTTGAAACGAATTTACTTTATTTTATGTATTTTGTATATATATATATATTTCAATTCAAATTTAGCTTATTTTGTGTGTATTTAGTATATCTATTTTCATACAAATTTAATTACTTCTGTGTATTTTTGTATATGGTTTTATACAAATTTACGTTATTTTATGTGCATTTTGAATATTTATATTTATACAAATACACATTCTCTTATTGGTATTTTGTTTATTTATATTTATACGAATTTACATTATTTTATGTGTATTTTGTATACATTTTTGATTCGTATTTACTTAATTTTATTTGTATTTTGTATATATATATATATATATATATATATATATATATATATATATATATATATATATATATATATATATATATATATATATATATATATATATATATTTATAGAAATCTACGTTATTTTATGTGTATTCGTATATATATTTTGAAACAAATTTACATTGTTTTATATGTTTTTTCATATCTATTTCAATACAAATTTACCTTATTGTATGTGCATTTTGTATATTTATTTTAATACAAATTCAAATATTTTATGTGTATTTTGGTATATATAATTTTATAAATAATGCGTTATTTTATAGGTATTTTGCATCTTAGTTTTCATATAAATGTACATTATTTTATTAATATTCTGTGTATATATTTTGATACGATTTTATATTATACTATTTGTGTTTTGTATATATTTTTTTATACATATTTTCATTATTTAATGTGTATTTTTATATATATTTTATACAAATTAACGTTATTTTAAGTGTATTTGTTTATATAATTTCATTCAAATTTACATTATTTTAAGTGTATTTTGTATATGTATTTCAATACAAATTTACCTAATTTTATGTGTATTTTGTATATTTATTTTCATACAAATTTAAATTATTTTTGGTTTTTTTTGTATATACATATAGAGAAAATTTCTATGAAAATATATATTCAAAATACATATATATATATATATATATATATATATATATATATATATATATATATATATATATATATATATATATATATATATATATATATATATATATATATATATATATATATATATATATATATATATATATATATATATATATATATATATATATATATATATATATATATATATATATATATATATATATATATATATATATATATATATATATATATATATATATATATATATATATATATATATATATATATATATATATATATATATATATATATATATATATATATATATATATATATATATATATATATCTAAAATACACATAAAATAATGTTTTAATTTCAATAAAAAAAATATGTACAAAAATGCACATAAAATTAGTTTGCATAAAAAAATATATACAAAACACACATTAGATTATGTAAATGAGTATAAAAATATGTATACAATATACATATGAAATAATGTAAATTCGTATTTTTGGATTTTTGGAAATTTCCATTATTTTATGTGTATTTTGTATATGTATTTCAATACAAATTTACCTAATATTATAGGTTTTTCGTATATTTATTTTCATACAAGTTTAAATTATTTTTGTGTATTTTTGTTTATAGTTTTATACAAATATAGGTTATTTTATGTGTATTTTGTATATCTATTTTCATACAAATACACATTCTTTTCATGATATTTTGTTTATTTATTTTGACACGAATTAATATTATTTAATGTGTATATTGAATATATATTTTTATACGTATTTACATTATTTCAAGTGTATTTTGTATATATTTTTCAATGGAAATCTGCGTTATTTTATGTGTATTCGTATATATATTTTGAAACAAATTTATATTGTTTTATGTGTATTTTGCATATTTTTTCAATACAAATTTACCTTATTGTATGTGCATTTTGTATATTAATTTTGATACAAATTTGATTAATCTATGTGTATTTTTGTATATGTATTTTTATAAAAATATGCTTTATTTTATGGGTATTTTGCATCTTTATTTTCATACAAATTTACATTATTTTATTGATATTCTTTGTATTTATTTTGATATGATTTTATATTATTCTATGTGTATTTTGTATATATATTTTATATAAAATGTATTTGTTTTCATTTCATACAAATCTACATTATTTTATGTGTTTTTGTACATGTATTTAAATACAAATTTAACTAGTTATATGTGTATTTTGTATATCTATTTTGTATGTATATTTTCATAGAAATTTACTCAATTTTATAAGTATTCGTATATATATTTTGATACAAATTTACATTATTAATGTGTATTTTGCATATCTTTTTCAATACAAATTTACTTTATTGTACGTGCATTTTGTATATTTATTTTAATACAAATTTAATAATTTTATATGTATTTTTGTATATATATTTTTATGCAAACATGCGTTATTATATAGATATTTTGCATCTTTATTTTCATACAAATTTACATTATTTTATTGATATTCTCTTTATTTATTTTGATACGATTTAACATTATTCTATGTGTTTTTGGTATATATTTTTTTTATACATATTTACATTATTTAATGTTCATTTTGTATATATATTTTATCCAAATTTACAGTATCTTATGTGTATTTGTTTATATATTTTCATACATATTTACATTATTTCATGTGTTTTTTGTATATATATTTTTCTACGTATTTAAATTATTTTATGTGTATTTTGTATATACATTTTCATAAAAAAATTACGCTATTTTATTGTGTGTATAAGTATATATTTTGATACAAATTTTATACAAATTCATGTTATTTAATTTGTATTTGTATATATATTTTCATACAAATTTATAATATTTTATGTGTATTTTTTCATATATTTCATTACAAATTTACCTTATTTTATGTTTATTTTGTATATTTATTTCATTCAATTTTAAATTATTTTATGTGTATATTTGTATTTGTATTTAGGTTATTTTATGTGTATTTTGTATATATATTTTCATCCAAAATTACATTATTTTATTGGTATTTCTTAATTTAATTCGATACGAATTTAGATTATTTCATAGGTATTTTGTATACATATTTTTATACTCATTTACATTATCTAATGTGTGTTTTGTATATATATTTTTATGCAAATTTTTTTAATGCTCATTTTTGTACATATATTTTTATAGAAATTTGCGTTATATTATGTATATAGTTTTATATAAATTTACGTTATTTTATGTGCATTTTGTATATTTATATTTATACAAATACACATTCTTTTATTGGTGAATTGTTTATTTACATTTATACGAATTTACATTATTTTATGTGTATTTTGTATACATTTTTTATACGTATTTAATTAATTTTATGTGTATTTTGTATATGTATTTTTATAGAAATCTACGTTATTTTATGTGTATTCGTATATATATTTTGAAACAAATTTACATTATTTTATATGTATTTTGCATATCTATTTCAATACAAATTTACCTTATTGTATATGCATTTTGTATATTTATTTTAATACAAGCTCAAATATTTTATGTGTATTTTGGTATCAATAATTTTATAAAAAATGCGTTATTTTATAGGTATTTTGCATCTTAATTTTCATACATATTTACATTATTTTATTAATATTCTGTGTAAATATTTTGATACGATTTTACAATATTCTATTTGTGTTTTGTATATATTTTTTTATACATATTTACATTATTTAATGTGTATTTTGTATATATATTTCATACAAATTTACGTTATTATAAGTGTATTTGTTTATATATTTTCTTTCAAATTTACATTATTTTATGTGTATTTTGTATATGTATTTCAATACAAATTAACATAATTTTATGTGTATTTTGTATATTTCTTTTCAGACAAATTTAAATTATTTTTGTGTATTCTTGTATATAGTTTTATACAAATTTAGGTTAATTTACGTACGCATTTACATTATTTAATGTGTTTTGTATATATATTTTTATCCAACATAAAATAAAGTAAATTCGTTTCAAAATATTTTTAACAAATAAACATATAATAACGTAAATTTGTAAAAAAATATATAAACAAAATACACAATAAATAATGTAAATACGTATAAAAAATATTTACAAAATACACAAATAATCATGTCATTCGTATCAAAATAAATAAACAAAAAATTAATTAAATAATGTAAATTTGTATGAGAAAACATATACAAAATACACATAAAATAACGTTTTAAGTTTCAATAAAAATATATATACAAAAATGCACATAAAATTAGTTTGCATAAAAAAAAAATATACAAAACACACATTAGATAATGTAAATGAGTATAAAAATATGTATACAAAATACCTATGAAATAATCTAAATTCGTATTTTTGGATTTTTGAAAATTTCCATTATTTTATGTGTATTTTGTATATGTATTTCAATACAAATTTACCTAATTTTATATGTTTTTTGTATATTTATTTTCATACAAGTTTAAATTATTTTTGTGTATTTTTGTTTATAGTTTTATACAAATTTATGTTATTTTATGTATATTTTGTATATCTATTTTCATACAAAAACACATTCTTTTCACGATATTTTGTTTATTTATTTTGACACGAATTAACATTATTTAATGTGTATTTTGTATATATATTTTTATACGTATTTACATTATTTCAAGTGTATTTTGTATATATATTTCTATAGAAATCTGCGTTATTTTATGTGTAATCGTATATATATTTTGAAACAAATTTACATTGTTTTATGTGTATGTTGCATATTTTTTCAATACAAATTTACCTTATTGTATGTGCATTTTGTATATTAATATTAATACAAATTTGATTAATCTATGTGTATTTTTGTATATGTATTTTTATAAAAAAAAATGCTTTATTTTATGGGTATTTTGCATCTTTATTTTCATACAAATTTACATTATTTTATTGATATTCTGTGTATTTATTTTTATATGATTTTACATTATTCTATGTGTCTTTTGTATATATATTTTATATAAAATGTATTTGTTTGCATTTCATACAAATCTATATTATTTTATGTGTTTTTTATACATGTATTTAAATACAAATTTAACTAGTTATAAGTGTATTTTGTATATCTATTTTGTATGTATATTTTCATAGAAATTTACTCTATTTTATAAGTATTCGTATATATATTTTGATACAAATTTACATTATTAATGTGTATTTTGCATATCTATTTCAATACAAATTTACTTTATTGTACGTGCCTTTTGTATATTTATTTTAATAGAAATTTAATTATTTTATATGTATTTTTGCATATATATTTTTATGCAAATATACGTTATTATATAGATATTTTGCATCTTTATTTTCAAACAAATTTACATTATTTTATTGATATTCTCTTTATTTATTTTGATACGATTTAACATTATTCTATGTGTTTTTCGTATATATTTTTTTATACATATTTACATTATTTAATGTTCATTTTGTATATATATTTTATCCAAATTTACATTATCTTATGTGTATTTGTTTATATATTTTCATACATATATACATTATTTTATGTGTTTTTTGTATATATATTTTTCTACGTATTTAAATTATTTTATGTGTATTTTGTATATACATTTTCATAAAAAAATTACGTTGTTTTATTGTGTGTATAAGTATATATTTTGATACAAATTTTATACAAATTCATGTTATTTAATGTGTATTTGTATATATATTTTCATACAAATTTATATTATTTTATGTGTATTTTTTCATATATTTCATTACAAATTTACCTTATTTTATGTTTATTTTGTATATTTATTTCATTCAATTTTAAATTATTTTATGTGTATATTTGTATTTGTATTTAGGTTATTTTATTTGTATTTTGTATATATATTTTCATCCAAAATTACATTATTTTATTGGTATTTCTTAATTTAATTCGATACGAATTTAGATTATTTCATAGGTATTTTGTATACATATTTTTATACTCATTTACATTATCTAATGTGTGTTTTGTATATATATTTTTATGCAAATTTTTTTAATGTTCATTTTTGTACATATATTTTTATAGAAATTTGCGTTATATTATGTATATAGTTTTATATAAATTTACGTTATTTTATGTGCATTTTGTATATTTATATTTATACAAATACTCATTCTTTTATTGATATATTTTTTATTTACATTTATAGGAATTTACATTATTTTATGAGTATTTTCTATACATTTTTTTATACGTATTTACTTAATTTTATGTGTATTTTGTATATGTATTTTTATAGATATCTTCGTTATTTTATGTGTATTCGTATATATATTTTGAAACAAATTTACATTATTTTATATGTATTTTGCATATCTATTGTATGTGCATTTTGTATATTTATTTTAATACAAGTTCAAATATTTTATGTGTATTTTGGTATCAATAATTTTATAAAAAATGCGTTATTTTATAGGTATTTTGCATCTTAATTTTCATACATATTTACATTATTTTATTAATATTCTGTGTAAATATTTTTGTTCGATTTTACATTATTCTATTTGTGTTTTGTATATATTTTTTTATACATATTTACATTATTTAATGTGTATTTTGTATATAAATTTCATACAAATTTACGTTATTATAAGTGTATTTGTTTATATATTTTCTTTCAAATTTACATTATTTTATGTGTATTTTGTATATGTATTTCAATACAAATTAACATAATTTTATGTGTATTTTGTATATTTCTTTTCAGACAAATTTAAATTATTTTTGTGTATTTTTGTATATAGTTTTACACAAATTTAGGTTATTTTACGTACGCATTTACATTATTTAATGTGTTTTGTATATATATTTTTATCCAACATAAAATAAAGTAAATTCATTTCAAAATATTTTTAACAAATACACATATAATAACGTTAATTTGTAAAAAAATATATAAACAAAATACACATTAAGTAATGTAAATACGTATAAAAAAATATTTACAAAATACACAAATAATCATGTCATTCGTATCAAAATAAATAAACAAAAAACTAATTAAATAATGTAAATTTGTATGAGAAAACATATACAAAATACACATAAAATAACGTTTTAAGTTTCAATAAAAATATATGTACAAAAATGCACATAAAATTAGTTTGCATAAAAAAATATATACAAAACAGACATTAGATAATGTAAATGAGTATAAAAATATGTATACAAAATACCTATGAAATAATCTAAATTCGTATTTTTGGATTTTTGGAAATTTCCATTATTTTATGTGTATTTTGTATATGTATTTAAATACAAATTTACCTAATTTTATATGTTTTTTGTATATTTATTTTCATACAAGTTTAAATTATTTTTGTGTATTTTTGTTTATAGTTTTATACAAATTTATGTTATTTTATGTGTATTTTGTATATCTATTTTCATACAAATACACATTCTTTTCATGATATTTTGTTTATTTATTTTGACACGAATTAACATTATCTAATGTGTATTTTGTATATATATTTTTATACGTATTTACATTATTTCAAGTGTATTTTGTATATATATTTCTATAGAAATCTGCGTTATTTTATGTGTATTCGTATATATATTTTGAAACAAATTTACATTGTTTTATGTGTATTTTGCATATTTTTTCAATACAAATTTACCTTATTGTATGTGCATTTTGTATATTAATTTTAATACAAATTTGATTAATCTATGTGTATTTTTGTATATGTATTTTTATAAAAATATGCTTTATTTTATGGGTATTTTGCATCTTTATTTTCATACAAATTTACACTATTTTATTGATATTCCGCGCATTTATTTTGATATGATTTTACAATATTCTATGTGTATTTTGTATATATATTATATATAAAATGTATTTGTTTTCATTTCATACAATCTACTTTATTTTATGTGTTTTTTTTACATGTATTTAAATACAAATTTAACTAGTTATATGTGTATTTTGTATATCTATTTTGTATGTATATTTTCATAGAAATTTACTCTATTTTATGAGTATTCGTATATATATTTTGATACAAATTTACATTATTAATGTGTATTTTGCATATCTATTTCAATACAAATTTACTTTATTGTACGTGCATTTTGTATATTTATTTTAATACAAATTTAATTATTTTATATGTATTTTTGTAAATATATTTTTATGCAAATATGTGTTATTATATGGATATTTTGCATCTTTATTTTCATACAAATTTACATTATTTTATTGATATTCTCTTTATTTATTTTGATACGATTTAATATTATTCTATGTGTTTTTTTAGTATATTTTTTTTATACATATTTACATTTTTTAATGTTCATTTTGTATATATATTTTATCCAAATTTACATTATTTTATGTGTATTTGTTTATATATTTTCATACATATTTACATTATTTTATGTGTTTTTGTATATATATTTTTCTACGTATTTAAATTATTTTATGTGTATTTTGTATATACATTTTCATAAAAAAATTACGTTATTTTATTGTGTGTATAAGTATATATTTTGATACAAATTTTATACAAATTCATGTTATTTAATGTGTATTTGTATATATATTTTCATACAAATTTATATTATTTTATGTGTATTTTTTCATATATTTCATTACAAATTTACCTTATTTTATGTTTATTTTGTATATTTATTTCATTCAATTTTAAATTATTTTATGTGTATATTTGTATTTGTATTTAGGTTATTTTATGTGTATTTTGTATATATCTTTTCATCCAAAATTACATTATTTTATTGGTATTTCTTAATTTAATTCGATACGAATTTATACTATTTCATAGGTATTTTGTATACATATTTTATACTCATTTACATTATCTAATGTTTGTTTTGTATATATATTTTATGCAAATTTATTTAATGTTCATTTTGTACATATGGAGTAGGTAGGAAGACACCTACCGAACAGGCGCAAGCCACTCCCAGTGAGGTATATATGGGAGGTGAGAAGGGCTGAAGCCTCCAAAGACCCTTCCCATGTCCTCACTAACCGTTTCCCTATTGTCTCACCAACACCGGAGAGTAGTTCAGCATGCTCTCTAAAGACAGATCCTCTCTTTATCCACACCACACTACATTCACATAACATATACACCTTTTCCAAAATTCAAAATTCAAAATGGCTCAATTAAGCAATGCCTCGAGTCCCTGCCTGGGGACCACAAATTCCCCAGGAGGACTCCCTTCTGGCTGCCGACTTGAGAGGTGTCTTGATAACTCCTCGAACCTCTTTCTTATCAGTTTCTGCAACATACACGGTCTTCATTCTAATTTTCATTCTGTGGAACACCATCTCTCCTCCTCTACACCTCTCCTTCTATTCCTCACCGAAACACAGGTTTCTGAGGCTACTGACAGCAATCTCTACCCTCCTACTATATCTATCCTAAATTTCAATCCAAAGCTGGATGTTGCGCCTACGTGCGCAACGACATCACTTGCTCTCGTGCCCACGACCTTGACTCTTCTGAATTTTCCACCATCTGGTTAAGACTTCACTGTCATTCTATTACTAAATACATCTGTGCTGTTTATCTCTCACCTAACTCTACCAACTATGTAAAATTCTTTGACTATTTGAATTCTAAAGTGGAGCACATCTTGACCCACCCTCCCTTCGCTGAAATCTCCATCCTAGGAGATTTCAATGTTCACCACCAGCTTTGGCTTTCATCCTCTTTCACTGACCATCCTGGTGAACAAGCCTACAACTTTGCTATCCTCAACGACCTAGAGCAGTTGGTCCAGCACCCTACACGTATTCCTGACCGTCTTGGAGATCGACCCAACATTCTAGACCTCTTCCTTACCTCAAACCCTTCTGCTTATTCTGTCAAACTGTTCTCTCCGTTGGGCTCCTCCGATCACAATCTTATTTCTGCAGCCTGTCCTATCGCTCCAGTACATCCTCTGGACCCACCGAAGAGGCGATGCTTCTGGCATTTTGCTTCAGCTCGGTGGGACGACCTGAGGATGTACTTTTCCGATTCCCGTGGAATGATTATTGCTTCCAGGATAGAGACCCTCTGTGTGCTCAGCGCATCACAGAGGTGATTGTCTCTGGAATGGAGGCATACATTCCTCGTTCTTTCTCTTCTCCTCACGCTAAAAGCCTTGGTTTAATCACGCTTGTTCTCGTGCTGTCAATGATAGAGAGGTAGCTCACAAAAGATACCAGAGCCTTCAAACTAATGCTAATTATGAACTTTACATTTCTGCCCGAAATCGTGCCAAATCTATTCTCCGACTAACCAAAAATTCTTTCATTAATAGAAAATGTCAAAACCTTGCTTTCTCTAACTCTTCCCGTGACTTCTAGCATCTAGCCAAAAACATCTCCTCCAACTTCACTTCTTCATCTTTCCCTCCACGCCCAGTCCTGACGGCAACACTGCCGTCTCATCTATCTCTAAGGCTGAACTCTTCTCTCAAACTTTTTCTAAAAACTCCACTCTGGACGATTCTGGGCATATTCCTCCTACTCATCCCCCCTCTGACTCCTTTATGCCTGTTATAAAGATTCTTCAAAATGATGTTTTCTATGCCCTCTCTGGCCTCAATCCTCAGAAGGCTTATGGACCTGATGGAGTGCCTCCTATTGTCCTTAAACACTGTGCCTCCGTGCTGTCACCCTGCCTGGTCAAACTCTTTCGCCTCTGCCTGTCAACATCTACCTTTCCTTCTTGCTGGAAGTATGCCTTCACACAGCCTGTACCTAAGAAGGGTGACCGCTCCAATCCCTCAAACTACCGTCCTATTGCTTTACTTTCTTGTCTATCTAAAGCTTTTGAATCAATCCTTAACCGTAAGATTCAAAAGCACCTTTCCACTTCTGACCTTCTATCTGATCGCCAGTATGGGTTCCGCAAGGGGCGTTCTACTGGTGATCTCCTAGCCTTCTTAACTGACTCTTGGTCATCCTCTCTTAGCCGTTTCGGTGAAACTTTTGCTATTGCGCTGGACATATCAAAGGCTTTTGATAGGGTCTGGCACAAATCTTTGCTTTCTAAACTACCCTCCTACGGTTTCTATCCTTCTCTCTGTACCTTTATCTCCAGTTTCCTTTCTGACCGTTCTATTTCTGCCGTGGTAGACGGTCACTGTTCTTCCCCTAAATCTATTAACAGTGGTGTCCCACAGGGTTCTGTCCTATCTCCCACTCATTTTCTGTTGTTCATTGATGATCTTCTTTCCAAAACGAACTGTCCTATCCATTCCTACGCCGATGATTCCACTCTGCATTATTCAACTTCTTTTAATAGAAGACCCACCCTTCAGGAACTTAACGACTCAAGGCTGGAGGCTGCAGAAAGCTTAGCCTCAGCCCTTACTATTATTTCCGATTGGGGCAAGAAGAACCTGGTGTCCTTCAACGCCTCAAAAACACAGTTTCTCCACCTATCCACTCGACACAATCTTCCAAACAACTATCCCCTATTCTTTGACAACACCCAGCTATCACCTTCCTCAACACTAAACATCCTCGGTCTATCCTTAACTCAAAATCTCAACTGGAAACTTCATATATCATCTCTTACTAAATCAGCTTCCTCGAGGCTGGGCGTTCTGTACCGTCTCCGCCAGTTCTTCTCCCCTGCACAGTTGCTGTCCATATACAGGGGCCTTGTCCGCCCTCGTATGGAGTATGCATCTCATGTGTGGGGGGGCTCCACTCACACAGCTCTTCTGGACAGAGTGGAGGCAAAGGCTCTTCGTCTCATCAGCTCTCCTCCTCATACCTACCTCACGCTGGTAAACTCTGGAACAATCTTCCTTCATCTGTATTTCCTCCTGCCTACGACTTGAACTCTTTCAAAAGGAGGGTATCAGGACACCTCTCCTCCCGAAACTGACTTATCTTTCGGCCACCTCTTTGGATTCTTTTTAGGAGCAGCGAGTAGCGGGCTTTTTTTTTTTATTAATGTTTACTTTTTTGTGCCCTTGAGCTGTCTCCTTTGCTGAGAAAAAAAAAAAAAAATAGAAATTTGCATTATTTTATGTATATAGTTTTATATAAATTAACGTTATTTTATGTGCATTTTGTATATTTATATTTATACAAATACACATTCTTTTATTGGTATATTGTTTATTTACATTTATACGAATTTACATTATTTTATGTGTATTTTGTATACATTTTTTTATACGTATTTACTTAATTTTATGTGTATTTTGTATATGTATTTTTATAGAAATCTACGTTATTTTATGTGTATTCGTATATATATTTTGAAACAAATTTACATTATTTTATATGTATTTTGCATATATATTTCAATACATATTTACCTTATTGTATGTGCATTTTGTATATTTATTTAAATACAAGTTCAAATATTTTATGTGTATTTTGGAATCAATAATTTAAAAAAAAATGCGTTATTTTATAGGTATTTTGCATCTTAATTTTCATACAAATTTACATTATTTTATTAATATTCTGTGTAAATATTTTGATACGATTTTACATTATTCTATTTGTGTTTTGTATATATTTTTTATACATATTTACATTATTTAATGTGTATTTTGTATATAGATTTCATAGAAATTTACATTATATGTGTATTTGTTTATATATTTTCTTGTAAATTTACATTATTTTATGTGTATTTTGTATATGTATTTCAATACAAATTATCCTAATTTTATGTGTATTTTGTATATTTCTTTTCAGACAAATTTAATTTATTTTTTGGTATTTTTGTATATAGATTTATACAAATTTAGGTTATTTTACGTACGCATTTACATTATTTAATGTGTGTTTTGTATATATATTTTTATCCAACATAAAATAAAGTAAATTCGTTTCAAAATATTTTTAACAAATACACATATAATAACGTAAACTTGTAAAAAAATATATAAACAAAACACACATTAAGTAATGTAAATACGTATAAAAAATATTTACAAAATACATAAATAATCAAGTCATTCGTATCAAAATAAATAAACAAAAAACTAATTAAATAATGTAAATTTGTATGAGAAAACATACAAAATACACATAAAATAACGTTTTAAGTTTCAATAAAAATACATGTACAAAAATGCACATAATATTAGTTTGAATAAAAAAATATATACAAAACCCACATTAGATAATGTAAATGAGTATAAAAATATGTATACAAAATACCTATGAAATAATCTAAATTCGTATTTTTGGATTTTTGGAAATTTCCATTATTTTATGTGTATTTTGTATATGTATTTCAATACAAATTTACCTAATTTCATATGTTTTTTGTATATTTATTTTCATACAAGTTTAAATTATTTTTGTGTATTTTTGTTTATAGTTTTATACAAATTTATGTTATTTTATGTGTATTTTGTATATCTATTTTCATACAAATACACATTCTTTTCATGATATTTTGTTTTATATAAAATGTATTTGTTTTCATTTCATACAAATCTACATTATTTTATGTGTTTTTTATACATGTATTCAAATACAAATTTAACTAGTTATAAGTGTATTTTGTATATCTATTTTGTATATATATTTTCATAGAAATTTACTCTATTTTATAAGTATTCGTATATATATTTTGATACAAATTTACATTATTAATGTTTATTTTGCATATCTATTTCAATACAAATTTACTTTATTGTACGTGCATTTTGTATATTTATTTTAATACAAATTTAATTATTTTATATGTATTTTTGTATATATATTTTTATGCAAATATGCGTTATTATATGGATATTTTGCATCTTTATTTTCATACAAATTTACATTATTTTATTGATATTCTCTTTATTTATTTTGATACGATTTAACATTATTTTATATGTTTTTTGTATATATTTTTTTTATACATATTTACATTATTTAATGTTCATTTTGTATATATATATATTTTATCCAAATTTACATTATTTTATGTGTATTTGTTTATATATTTTCATACATATTTACATTATTTTATGTGTTTTTTGTATATATATTTTTCTACGTATTTAAATTATTTTATGTGTATTTTGTATATACATTTTCATAAAAAAATTACGTTATTTTATTGTGTGTATAAGTATATATTTTGATCCAAATTTTATACAAATTCATATTATTTAATGTGTATTTGTATATATATATTTTCCTACAAATATATATTATTTTATGAGTATTTTTTCATATATTTCATTACAAATTTACCTTATTTTATGTTTATTTTGTATATTTATTTCATTCAATTTTAAATTATTTTATGTGTATATTTGTATTTGTATTTAGGTTATTTTATGTGTATTTTGTATATATCTTTTCATCCAAAATTACATTATTTTATTGGTATTTCTTAATTTAATTCGATACGAATTTATACTATTTCATAGGTATTTTGTATACATATTTTTATACTCATTTACATTATCTAATGTTTGTTTTGTATATATATTTTTATGCAAATTTATTTAATGTTCATTTTTGTACATATGGAGTAGGTAGGAAGACACCTACCGAACGGGCGCAAGCCACTCCCGGTGAGGTATATATGGGAGGTGAGAAGGGAGCTGAAGCCCTCCAAAGACCCTTCCCATGTCCTCACTAACCGTTTCCCTATTGTCTCACCAACACCGGAGAGTAGTTCAGCATGCTCTCTAAAGACAGATCCTCTCTTTATCCACCCCACACTACATTCACATAACATATACAACTTTTTCCAAAATTCAAAATTCAAAATGGCTAAATTAAGCAATGCCTCAGAGTCCCTGCCTGGGGGACCACAAATTCCCCAGGAGGACTCCTTCTGGCTGCCGACCCGAGAGGTGTCTTGATAACTCCTCGAACCTCTTTCTTCTCAATTTCTGCAACATTCGCGGTCTTCGCTCTAATTTTCATTCTGTGGAACATCATCTCTCCTCCTCTAAACCTCACCTTCTCTTCCTTACCGAAACACAGGTTTCTGAGGCTACTGACAGCAATCTCTCTGTTCCTCCTACTATCTCTATCCTAAATTTCAATCCAAAGCTGGATGTTGCGCCTACGTGCGCAACGACATCACTTGCTCTCGTGCCCACGACCTTGACTCTTCTGAATTTTCCACCATCTGGTTAAGACTTCACTGTCATTCTATTACTAAATACATCTGTGCTGTTTATCTCTCACCTAACTCTACCAACTATGTAAAATTCTTTGACTATTTGAATTCTAAAGTGGAGCACATCTTGACCCACTCTCCCTTCGCTGAAATCTCCATCCTAGGAGATTTCAATGTTCACCACCAGCTTTGGCTTTCATCCTCTTTCACTGACCATCCTGGTGAACAAGCCTACAACTTTGCTATCCTCAACGACCTAGAGCAGTTGGTCCAGCACCCTACACGTATTCCTGACCGTCTTGGAGATCGACCCAACATTCTAGACCTCTTCCTTACCTCAAACCCTTCTGCTTATTCTGTCAAACTGTTCTCTCCGTTGGGCTCCTCCGATCACAATCTTATTTCTGCAGCCTGTCCTATCGCTCCAGTACATCCTCTGGACCCACCGAAGAGGCGATGCTTCTGGCATTTTGCTTCAGCTCGGTGGGACGACCTGAGGATGTACTTTTCCGATTTCCCGTGGAATGATTATTGCTTCCAGGATAGAGACCCCTCTGTGTGTGCTCAGCGCATCACAGAGGTGATTGTCTCTGGAATGGAGGCATACATTCCTCGTTCTTTCGCTTCTCCTCACGCTAAAAAGCCTTGGTTTAATCACGCTTGTTCTCGTGCTGTCAATGATAGAGAGGTAGCTCACAAAAGATACCAGAGCCTTCAAACTAATGCTAATTATGAACTTTACATTTCTGCCCGAAATCGTGCCAAATCTATTCTCCGACTAACCAAAAATTCTTTCATTAATAGAAAATGTCAAAACCTTGCTTTCTCTAACTCTTCCCGTGACTTCTAGCATCTAGCCAAAAACATCTCCTCCAACTTCACTTCTTCATCTTTCCCTCCACTCCTCAGTCCTGACGGCAACACTGCCGTCTCATCTATCTCTAAGGCTGAACTCTTCTCTCAAACTTTTTCTAAAAACTCCACTCTGGACGATTCTGGGCATATTCCTCCTACTCATCCCCCCTCTGACTCCTTTATGCCTGTTATAAAGATTCTTCAAAATGATGTTTTCTATGCCCTCTCTGGCCTCAATCCTCAGAAGGCTTATGGACCTGATGGAGTGCCTCCTATTGTCCTTAAAAACTGTGCCTCCGTGCTGTCACCCTGCCTGGTCAAACTCTTTCGCCTCTGCCTGTCAACATCTACCTTTCCTTCTTGCTGGAAGTATGCCTTCACACAGCCTGTACCTAAGAAGGGTGACCGCTCCAATCCCTCAAACTACCGTCCTATTGCTTTACTTTCTTGTCTATCTAAAGCTTTTGAATCAATCCTTAACCGTAAGATTCAAAAGCACCTTTCCACTTCTGACCTTCTATCTGATCGCCAGTATGGGTTCCGCAAGGGGCGTTCTACTGGTGATCTCCTAGCCTTCTTAACTGACTCTTGGTCATCCTCTCTCAGCCGTTTCGGTGAAACTTTTGCTATTGCGCTGGACATATCAAAGGCTTTTGATAGGGTCTGGCACAAATCTTGCTTTCTAAACTACCCTCCTACGGTTTCTATCCTTCTCTGTACTTTTATCTCCAGTTTCCTTTCCGTCCGTTTTATATCTGCTGTGGTACACGGTCAATGTTCTCCTAAATCTATCGACACGTGTGTCCCACAGGGTTCTGTCCGATCTCCCACTCTTTGTCTGTTGTTCATTGATGATCTTCTTTCCAAAACGAACTGTCCTATCCATTCCTACGCCGATGATTCCACTCTGCATTATTCAACTTCTTTTAATAGAAGACCCACCCTTCAGGAACTTAACGACTCAAGGCTGGAGGCTGCAGAACGCTTAGCCTCAGCCCTTACTATTATTTCCGATTGGGGCAAGAAGAACCTGGTGTCCTTCAACGCCTCAAAACACAGTTTCTCCACCTATCCACTCGACACAATCTTCCAAACAACTATCCCCTATTCTTTGACAACACCCAGCTATCACCTTCCTCAACACTAAACATCCTCGGTCTATCCTTAACTCAAAATCTCAACTGGAAACTTCATATATCATCTCTTACTAAATCAGCTTCCTCGAGGCTGGGCGTTCTGTACCGTCTCCGCCAGTTCTTCTCCCCTGCACAGTTGCTGTCCATATACAGGGGCCTTGTCCGCCCTCGTATGGAGTATGCATCTCATGTGTGGGGGGGCTCCACTCACACAGCTCTTCTGGACAGAGTGGAGGCAAAGGCTCTTCGTCTCATCAGCTCTCCTCCTCATACCTACCTCACGCTGGTAAACTCTGGAACAATCTTCCTTCATCTGTATTTCCTCCTGCCTACGACTTGAACTCTTTCAAAAGGAGGGTATCAGGACACCTCTCCTCCCGAAACTGACTTATCTTTCGGCCACCTCTTTGGATTCTTTTTAGGAGCAGCGAGTAGCGGGCTTTTTTTTTTATTAATGTTTACTTTTTTGTGCCCTTGAGCTGTCTCCTTTGCTGTGAGAAAAAAAAAAAAAATAGAAATTTGCATTATTTTATGTATATAGTTTTATATAAATTAACGTTATTTTATGTGCATTTTGTATATTTATATTTATACAAATACACATTCTTTTATTGGTATATTGTTTATTTACATTTATACGAATTTACATTATTTTATGTGTATTTTGTATACATTTTTTTATACGTATTTACTTAATTTTATGTGTATTTTGTATATGTATTTTTATAGAAATCTACGTTATTTTATGTGTATTCGTATATATATTTTGAAACAAATTTACATTATTTTATATGTATTTTGCATATATATTTCAATACATATTTACCTTATTGTATGTGCATTTTGTATATTTATTTAAATACAAGTTCAAATATTTTATGTGTATTTTGGAATCAATAATTTTATAAAAAATGCGTTATTTTATAGGTATTTTGCATCTTAATTTTCATACAAATTTATATTATTTTATTAATATTCTGTGTAAATATTTTGATACGATTTTACATTATTCTATTTGTGTTTTGTATATATTTTCTATACATATTTACATTATTTAATGTGTATTTTGTATATAGATTTCATAGAAATTTACATTATATGTGTATTTGTTTATATATTTTCTTGTAAATTTACATTATTTTATGTGTATTTTGTATATGTATTTCAATACAAATTATCCTAATTTTATGTGTATTTTGTATATTTCTTTTCAGAAAAATTTAATTTATTTTTTGGTATTTTTGTATATAGTTTTATACAAATTTAGGTTATTTTACGTACGCATTTACATTATTTAATGTGTTTTTTATATATATATTTTAATCCAACATAAAATAAAGCAAATTCTTTTCAAAATATTTTAAACAAATACACATATAATAACGTAAATTTGTAAAAAAATATATAAACAAAATACACATTAAGTAATGTAAATACGTATAAAAAAAATATTTACAAAATACATAAATAATCAAGTCATTCGTATCAAAATAAATAAACAAAAACTAATTAAATAATGTAAATTTGTATGAAAACATACAAAATACACATAAAATAACGTTTTAAGTTTCAATAAAAATACATGTACAAAAATGCACATAATATTAGTTTGAATAAAAAAATATATACAAAACCCACATTAGATAATGTAAATGAGTATAAAAATATGTATACAAAATACCTATGAAATAATCTAAATTCGTATTTTTGGATTTTTGGAAATTTCCATTATTTTATGTGTATTTTGTATATGTATTTCAATACAAATTTACCTAATTTCATATGTTTTTTGTATATTTATTTTCATACAAGTTTAAATTATTTTTGTGTATTTTTGTTTATAGTTTTATACAAATTTATGTTATTTTATGTGTATTTTGTATATCTATTTTCATACAAATACACATTCTTTTCATGATATTTTGTTTTATATAAAATGTATTTGTTTTCATTTCATACAAATCTACATTATTTTATGTGTTTTTTATACATGTATTCAAATACAAATTTAACTAGTTATAAGTGTATTTTGTATATCTATTTTGTATATATATTTTCATAGAAATTTACTCTATTTTATAAGTATTCGTATATATATTTTGATACAAATTTACATTATTAATGTTTATTTTGCATATCTATTTCAATACAAATTTACTTTATTGTACGTGCATTTTGTATATCTATTTTAATACAAATTTAATTATTTTATATGTATTTTTGTATATATATTTTTATGCAAATATGCGTTATTATATGGATATTTTGCATCTTTATTTTCATACAAATTTACATTATTTTATTGATATTCTCTTTATTTATTTTGATACGATTTAACATTATTTTATATGTTTTTTGTATATATTTTTTTTATACATATTTACATTATTTAATGTTCATTTTGTATATATATATTTTATCCAAATTTACATTATTTTATGTGTATTTGTTTATATATTTTCATACATATTTACATTATTTTATGTGTTTTTTGTATATATATTTTTCTACGTATTTAAATTATTTTATGTGTATTTTGTATATACATTTTCATAAAAAAATTACGTTATTTTATTGTGTGTATAAGTATATATTTTGATCCAAATTTTATACAAATTCATATTATTTAATGTGTATTTGTATATATATATTTTCCTACAAATATATATTATTTTATGAGTATTTTTTCATATATTTCATTACAAATTTACCTTATTTTTTGTTTATTTTGTATATTTAGTTCATTCAATTTTAAATTATTTTATGTGTATATTTGTATTTGTATTTAGGGTATTTTATGTGTATTTTGTATATATATTTTCATCCAAAATTACATTATTTTAATGGTGTTTCTTAATTTAATTCGATACGAATTTAGATTATTTCATAGGTATTTTGTATACATATTTTTATACTCATTTACATTATCTAATGTGTGTTTTGTGTATATATTTTTTATGCAAATTTATTTAATGTTCATTTTTGTACATATATTTTTATAGAAGTTTGCGTTATTTTATGTATATAGCTTTATATAAATTTACGTTATTTTATGTGCATTTTGTATATTTATGTTTATAAAAATACACATTCTTTTATTGGTATATTGTTTATTTACATTTATACGAATTTACATTATTTTATGTGTATTTTGTATACATTTCTTTATATGTATTTACTTTATTTTATGTGTATTTTGTATATGTATTTTTATAAAAATCTACGTTATTTTATGTGTATTCGTATATATATTTTGAAACAAATTTACATTATTTTATATGTATTTTGCATATCTGTTTCAATACAAATTTACCTTATTGTATGTGCATTTTGTATATTTATTTTAATAAAAGTTCAAATATTTTATGTGCATTTTGGTATCAATAATTTTATAAAAAATGAGTTATTTTACAGGTATTTTGCATCTTAATTTTCATACAAATTTACATTATTTTATTAATATTCTGTGTATATATTTTGATACGATTTTACATTATTCTATTTGTGTTTTGTATATATTTTTTTATACATATTTACATTATTTAATGTGTATTTTGTATATATATTTCATACAAATTTACGTTATTATATGTGTATTTGTTTATATATTTTCTTGCAAATTTACATTATTTTATGTGTATTTTGTATATGTATTTCAATACAAATTAACCTAATTTTATGTGTATTTTGTATATTTCTTTTCAGACAAATTTAAATTATTTTTGTGTATTTTTGTATATAATTTTATACAAATTTAGGTTATTTTACGTACGCATTTACATTATTTAATGTGTGTTTTGTATATATATTTTTATCCAAAGCTACTTTATTTTACGTTCATTTTTGGACATATATTTTATAGAAATTAGCGTTATTTTATATGTATTTGTATATGTTTTCTCATACAAATTTACATTATTCTTTTATTGATATTTTGTTTATTTATTTTGACGCGAATTTACATTACTTAATGTGTATTTTATATATATATATATTTATACGTCTTTACATCATTTGATATGTATTTTGTATATATATTTCTATAGAAATCTACGTTGATTTATGAGTATTCGTATATAGATTTTGAAATAAATTTACACTGTTTTATGTGTATTCTGCATATTTTTTCAATACAAATTTACCTTATTGTATATGGATTTTGTATATTAATTTTCATACAAATATAATTATGCTATGTGTATTTTTGTATATGTAATTTTATAAAAATATGCTTTATTTTATGGGTATTTTGCATTTTTATTTTCATACAAATTTACATTATTTTATTTATATTCTGTTTATTTTTTTTAAACAATTTTACATTATTCTATGTGTATTTTGTATATCTATTTTTATAGGTATTTACTTAATTTTATGTGTATTTTGTATATATATTTTTATAGAAATCTACGTTATTTTATGTGTATTCGTATATATATTTTGAAAGAAATTTACATTGTTTTATATGTATTTTTGCATATCTCTTTCAATACAAGTTTACCTTATTGTATGTGCATTTTGTATATTTATTTCAACACAAATTTAAATATTTTACGTGTATTCTGGTATATATATTTTTATAAGAAATGCGCTATTTGATGGGAATTTTGCATCTTTATTTTCATACAAATTTACATTATTTTATTAATATTCGGTGTATTTATTTTGATACGATTTCACATTATTCTATTTGTTTTTGTATATATTTTTTTATACATATTTACATTATTTAATGTGTATCTTGCATATATATTTCATACAAATTTATTATCTATTATTTATTTTCATACAAATACACATTCTTTTCATGATATTTTGTTTATTTATTTTGACACGAATTTACCTAGATATGTATTTTGTATATATATTTTTATAGGTATTTACATAATTTCATGTGTATTTTCTTATATATTTTTCTATAGAAATCTACGTTATTTTATGTGTATTCGTATATATATTTTGAAACAAATTTAATTTGTTTTATATGTATTTTTGAATATCTCTTTCAATACATATTTACCTTACTGTATATGCATTTTGTACATTTATTTCAATACAAATTTAAATATTTTATGTGTATTTTGTTATATATATTTTTATAAAAAAATGCGCTATTTTATGGGAATTTTGCATCTTTCTTTTCATACAAATTTACATTATTTTATTGATATTCTGTGTATTTATATTGATAGGATTTTACGTTATTCTATTTCTTTTTTGTATATATATTTTTATAAACATTTTCATTATTTAATGTGTATCATGCATATATATTTTATACAAATTTACGTTATTTTAAGTGTATTTGTTTATATATTTTCTTTCAAATTTACATTATTTTATGTGTATTTTGTATATGTAATTCAATGCAAATTTACCTAATTTTATGTGTATGTTGTATCTTTCTTTTCATACAAATTTTAAATATTTTTGTGTATTTTTGTATATAGTTTTATACAAATTTAGGTTATTTTATGTACGCATTTACATTATTTAATGTGTGTTTTGTATATATATTTTTATGCAAATTTACTTTATTTTAAGTGCATTTTTGTACATATATTTTTTTAGAAATTTGCGTTATTTTATGTGTATTTGTATATGTTTTCTCATACAAATTTACATTATTTTATTGCTATTTTGTTTATTTATTTTGATACGAATGAAAATAGATATACAAAATATACATAAAATAAACTAAATTTGTATTGAAATATATATACAAAATACATAAAATAATGTAAATTTAAATCAAAATATTTAAAGAGATGCGCATAAAATAACGTAAATTTGTTTTAAAATATACAAAATACACATTAAATAATGTAAATATGAATAAAAAAATATATACAAAACACAAATAGAATAATGTAAAATCGTATCAAAATAAATACACAGAATATTAATAAAACAATGTAAATTTGTATGAAAATAAAGATGCAAAATACCCATTAAATAACGCATTTTTTATAAAAATATGTATACCAAATTACACATGAAAAAATTAATTTGTATTAAAATAAATATACAAAATACATATACAATAAGGTAAATCTGTATTGAAATATATATGCAAAATACATATAAAACGATATAAATTTGTTTAAAAAAAAAAGAAAAAAAAAATATATATATATATATATATATATATATATATATATATATATATATATATATATATATATATATATATATATATATTTTTTTTATTCGTATTTACTTAATTTTATTTGTATTTTGTATATATATATTTATATAAATCTACGTTATTTTATGTGTATTCGTAAATATATTTTGATACAAATTTATATTGTTTTATATGTATTTTGCATATCTGTTTCAATACAAATTTACCTTATTGTATGTGCATTTTGTATATTTTTTTTAATACAAATTCAAATATTTTATGTGTATTTTGGTATATATAATTTTTTAAAAAATGCGTTATTTTATAGGTATTTTGCATCTTAGTTTCCATACAAATGTACATTATTTTATTAATATTCTGTGTATATATTTTGATACAATTTTATATTATACTATTTGTGTTTTGTATATATTTTTTTATACATATTTTCATTATTTAATGTGTATTTTTTATATATATTTTATACAAATTAACGTTATTTTAAGTGTATTTGTTTATATAATTTCATTCAAATTTACATTATCTTAAGTGTATTTTGTATATGCATTTCAATACAAATTTACCTAATTTTATGTATATTTTGTAAATTTATTTTCATACAAATTTAAATTATTTTTGTGTTTTTTTCTATATACATATAGAGTAAATTTCTATGAAAATATATATTCAAAGAACATATAAAATTATATAAATAAGTATAAAAATATATATATCAAATACACCTAAGAAAATGAAAATTCGTATCAAAATAAATAAACAAAATTCCGATAAAAGAACGTATATTTGTAGGAAAATAAATATACAAAAAACACATTAAATTACGAAAATTTGAATAAAAATATATACAAAAAAACAAAAAAATAAATTTCAGTTTGTATGAAAATAGATATACAAAATACACATATAATTAGTTAAATTTTTATTTAAATACATGTACAAAATACACATAAAATAATGTAAATTTGTATGAAATGAAAATAAATACACATAAAATAACGTACATTTGTATAAAATATATATACTAAATACACATACAATAATGTAAAATCGTATCAAAATAAATACACAGAATATCAATAAAATAATTTAAATTTGTATGAAAATAAAGATGCAAAATATCCATAAAATAAAGCATATTCTTTTTTAAAATACATTTACAAAAATACACATAGAATAATTAAATTTGTATTAAAATTAATATACAAAATGCATATACAATAAGGTTCTATTTTTATACGTATATCTGTATTTTGTATATATATATATATATATATATATATATATATATATATATATATATATTTATATATATATATATATATATATATATATATATATATATATATATATATATATATATATATATATATATATATATATATATATATATTTATATTTATACAAATACACATTCTTTTATTGGCATTTTGTTTATTTATTTTGATACTAATTTACATTATTTTATGTGTATTTTGTATACATTTTTTATACGTATTTACTTAATTTTATGTGTATTTTGTATATATATTTTTATAGAAATCTACCTTATTTCATGTGTATTCGTATATATATTTTGAAACAAATTTACATTGTTTATATGTATTTTGCATATCTATTTTTGTGTATTCTGTATTTATTTTTGTTATACATAGAATAATATAAAATCGTATGAAAATAAGTACACAGAATATCAATAAAATAATTTAAATTTGTATGAAAATAAAGATGCAAAATACCCATAAAATAAAGAATTTTTTTTTTAAATACATATACAAAAATACACATAGAATAATTTAATTTGTATTAAAATTAATATTCAAAATCCACATACAATAAGGTAAGTTTGTATTGAAAAAAAACGCAAAAATACACATAAAACAATGTAAATTTGTTTCAAAATATATATACGAATACACATAAAATAACGTAGATTTCTATAGGAATATATATACAAAATACACATGAAATGATGTAAATACGTATAAAAATATATATACAAAATACACATTAAATACTGTAAATTCGCGTCAAAATAAATAAACAAAATATCAATAAAAGAATGTGTATTTGTATGAAAATAGATATACAAAATACACATAAAATATCCTAAATTTGTATCAAACTAATACAAAAATACACAAAAATATTTTAAATTTGTATGAAAATAAATATACAAAATACACATAAAATAAGGTAAATTTGTATTGAAATACATATACAAAATACATATAAAATAATGTAAATTTGAATGAAAAGACATAAACAAATACACTTAAAATAACGTAAATTTGTATAAAAAATATATACAAAACACATATAGAATAATGTAAAATCGTATCAAAATAAATACACAGAATATTAATAAAATAATGTAAATTTGTATGAAAATAAAGAGGCAAAATACCCATAAAATAACGCATTTTTTTATTTATAAAAAAAAAAAATAATTCAATTAAAATAAATATATAAAAAACACATACAATAAGGTAAATTTGTATTGAAATATATATGCAAAATACATATAAAACAATGTAAATTTGTTTCAAAATATATATACGAATACACATAAAATAACGTAGATTTCTATAAAAATATATATACAAAATACACATAAAATGAAGTAAATACGTTTAAAAAAATGTATACAAAATACACATAAAATAATGTAAATTCGTATCAAAATAAATATACAAAATACCAATAAAAGAAAAAATAAATTTCAATTAAAATAAATATATAAAAAACACATACAATAAGGTAAATTTGTATTGAAATAGATATGCAAAATACATATAAAACAATGTAAATTTGTTTCAAAAAATATATACGAATACACATAAAATAACGTAGATTTCTATAAAAATATATATACAAAATACACATAAAATGAAGTAAATACGTATAAAAAAATGCATACAAAATACACA
Organism: Eriocheir sinensis; assembly: GCF_024679095.1. Taxonomy (NCBI): domain Eukaryota; kingdom Metazoa; phylum Arthropoda; class Malacostraca; order Decapoda; family Varunidae; genus Eriocheir; species Eriocheir sinensis. Next base: position 28,796 of record NW_026111760.1, on the reverse strand, counting down.
TAAAATAATATAAATTCGTATCAAAATAAATATACAAAATACCAATAAAAGAATGTGTATTTGTATAAATATAAATATACAAAATACACATAAAATAACGTAAATTTATATAAAACTATATACAAAAATACACAGAAGTATTTTAATTTGTATGAAAATAGATATAAAAAATAAGGGAAATTCGTTTCAAATTCAATAAACAAAATTCAGATAAAAGAACGTATATTTGTAGAAAAAATAAATATACAAAATACACATAAAATAACGAAAATTTGTATGAAAATATATAAAAAAATAGACAAAAATAATTTCAATTTGTATGAAAATAAATATACAAAATACACATTGTATTTTGTATATTTATATTAATACAATACACATTCTTTTATAAGTATTTTGTTTATTTATTTTGATACGAGTTTACATTATTTTATGTGTATTTTGTATACCTTTTTTTATACGTATTTACTTCATTTTATGTGTATTTTGTATATTTATTTTCATAGAAATCTACGTTATTTTATGTGTATTCGTATATATATTTTGAAAAAAAATTACATGGTTTTATATGTATTTTGCATATCTATTTCAATACAAATTTACATTATTGTATGTGCATTTTGTATATTTATTTTAATACAAATTCAAATATTTTATGTGTCTTGGTATAAATATTTTTATAAAAAATGCGTTATTATATGGGTATTCTGCATCTTAATTTTCATACAAAATTACATTATTTTATTAATATTCTGTGTATTTATTTTGATACGATTTTATATTATTCTATTTGTGTTTTGTGTATTTTTTTTTTATACATATTTACATTATTTAATGTGTATTTTTTATATATATTTTATACAAATTTACGTTATTTTAATTGTATTTGTTTATATATTTTCATTCAAATTTACATTATTTTATGTGTATTTTGTAAATGTATTTCAATACAAATTTACCTAATTTTATGTGTATTTTGTATATTTATTTTCATACAAATTAAAATTATTTTTGTGTATTTTTGTATATAGTTTTATACAAATTTAGGTGATTTTATGTGTATATTGTATATCTATTTTCATACAAATACACATTCTTTTATTGATATTTTGTTTATTTATTTTGACGCGAATTTATATTATTTAATGTGTATTTTATATATATATTTTTATACGTGTTTACATCATTTGATGTGCATTTTGTATATATATATCTATAGAAATCTACGTTGATTTATGAGTATTCGTATATAGATTTTTAAATAAATTTACACTGCTTTATGTGTATTTTGCATATTTTTTCAATACAAATTTACCTTATTGTATATGCATTTTGTATATTAGTTTTAATACAAATTTAATTATGTTATGTGTATTTTTGTATATGTATTTTTATAAAAATATGCTTTATTATATGGGTATTTTGCATTTTTATTTTCATACAAATTTACATTATTTTATTTATATTCTGTTTATTTTTTTTAAACAATTTTACATTATTCTATGTGTATTTTGAATATCTATTTTTATACGTATTTACTTAATTTTATGTGTATTTTTTTTTTTTTTTATAGAAATCTACGTTATTTTATGTGTATTCGTATATATATTTTGAAACAAATTTACATTGTTTTATATGTATTTTTCCATATCTCTTTGAATACAAATTTACCTTATTGTATGTGCATTTTGTATATTTATTTCAATATAAATTTAAATATTTTATGTGTATTTTGGTATATATATTTTTATAAGAAATGCGCTATTTGATGGGAATTTTGCATCTTTATTTTTATACAAATTTACATTATTTTATTAATATTCGGTGTATTTATTTTGATACGATTTCACATTATTCTATTTGTTTTTTGTATATATATTTTTTTATACATATTTACATTATTTAATGTGTCTCTTGCAAATATATTTCATACAAATTTATTATCTATTATTTATTTTCATACAAATACACATTCTTTTCATGATATTTTGTTTATTTATTTTGACACGAACTTACCTAGATATGTATTATGTATATATATTTTTATACGTATTTAAATAATTTCATGTGTATTTTGTATATAAATTTCTATAGAAATCTACATTATTTTATGTGTATTCGTATATATATTTTGAAACAAATTTACTTTGTTTTATATGTATTTTTGAATATCTCTTTCAATACACATTTACCTTACTGTATATTCATTTTGTATATTTATTTAAATACAAATTTAAATATTTTATGTGGGTTTTGGTATATATATTTTTATAAAAAATGCGCTATTTTATGGGAATTTTGCATCTTTCTTTTCATACAAATTTACATTATTTTATTGATATTCTGTGTATTTATATTGATAGGATTTTACATTATTCTATTTCTTTTTTGTATATATTTTTTTTATACACATTTACATTATTTAATGTGTATCTTGCATATAATTTAATACAAATTTACGTTATTTTAAGTGTATTTGTTTATATATTTTCATTCAAATTTACATTATTCTATGTATATTTTGTATTTGTATTTCAATACAAATTTACCTAATTTTATGTGTATTTTGTATATTTCTTTTCATACAAATTTTAAATACTTTTGTGTATTTTTGTATATAGTTTTATACAAATTTAGATTATTTTATGTACGCATTTACATTATTTAATGTGTGTTTTGTATATATATTTTTATGGAAATTTACTTTATTTTATGTGCATTTTTGTACATATATTTTTTTCTCATACAAATTTTTATTATTTTATTGCTATTTTGTTTATTTATTTTGATACGAATGAAAATAGATATACAAAATATACATAAAATAAAATAAATTTGTATTGAAATATATATACAAAATACATAAAATAATGTAAATTTGTATCAAAATATTTTAACAGATGCGCATAAAATAACGGAAATTTGTTTTAAAATATACAAAATACACATTAAATAATGTAATTATGTATAAAAAAATATATACAAAACACAAATAGAATAATGTAAAATCGTATCAAAATAAATACACAGAATATTAATAAAACAATGTAAATTTGTATGAAAATAAAGATGCAAAATACCCATTAAATAACGCATTTTTATAAAGATATATATACCAAAATACACATGAAAAAATTAATTTGTATTAAAATAAATATACAAAATACACATACAATAAGGTAAATCTGTATTGAAATAGATATGCAAAATACATATAAAACAATGTAAATTTGTTTCAAAATATATATACGAATACACATAAAATAACGTAGATTTGTATAAAAATATATATACAAAATACACATAAAATGAAGTAAATACGTATAAGAAAATGTATACAAAATGCACATAAAATAATGTAAATTCGTATCAAAATAAATACAAAATACATATAAAATAATGTAAATTTTTTTCAAAATATATATACGAATACACATAAAATAACGTAGATTTCTATAAAAATACATATACAAAATACACATACAAAGTAAATACGTATAAAAAAAATGTATACAAAATACATAAAATAATGTAAATTCGTATAAATGTAAATAAACAAAATACCAATAAAAGAATGTGTATTTGTATAAATATAAATATACAAAATATACATAAAATAACGTAAATTTGTATAAAACTATACAAAAATACACAGAAGTAATTAAATTCGTATGAAAATAGATATACAAAATAAAGATAAAATAAGCTAAATTTGAATTAAAATGTATATACAAAATACAATATTTTATGTGTATATTTGTATTTGTATTTAGGCTATTTTATGTGTATTTTGTATATATATTTTCATCCAAAATTACATTATTTTATTGGTATTTTCATAATTTTATTCGATACGAATTTAGATTATTTCATAGGTATTTTCTATACATATTTTTATACTTATTTACATTATCTAATGTGTGTTTTGTATATATATTTTTATGCAAATTTATTTTATGTTCATTTTTGTACATATATTTTTATAGAAATTTGCGTTATTTTATGTATATAGTTTTATATAAATTTACGTTATTTTATGTGCATTTTGTATATTTATATTTATACATATACACATTCTTTTATTGGTATATTGTTTATTTACATTTATACGAATTTACATTATTTTATGTGTATTTTGTATACATTTTTTATACGTATTTACTTAATTTTATGTGTATTTTGTATATGTATTTTTATAGAAATCTACGTTATTTTATGTGTATTCGTATATATATTTTGAAAAAAATTTACATTATTTTATATGTATTTTGTATATCTATTTCAATACAAATTTACCTTATTGTATGTGCATTTTGTATATTTATTTTAATACAAATTGAAATATTTTATGTGTATTTTGGTATCAATAATTTTATGAAAAATGCGTTATTTATAGGTATATTGCATCTTAATTTTCATACAAATTTACATTATTTTATTAATATTCTGTGTATTTATTTTGATACGATTTTACATTATTCTATTTGTGTTTTGTATATATTTTTTTATACATAATTACATTATTTAATGTGTATTTTGTATATTTTAAAACAAATTTCCGTTATTTTATGCGCATCTGTTAAAATATTTTGATACAAATTTACATTATTTTATGTATTTTGTATATATATTTCAATACAAATTTAGTTTATTTTATGTATATTTTGTATATCTATTTTCACTCGTATTCGTATTCGTATACGATTTTACATATAATCATGTAATTCGTATCAAACTAAATAAACAAAATATCAATAAAATAATGTAAATTTGTATGAGAAAACATATACAAATACGTATAAAATAACGCTAATTTCTATAAAAATACATGTCCAAAAATGAACGTAAAATAAAGTAACTTTGGATAAAAATATATATACAAAACACACATTAAGTAATGTAAATGCGTACATAAAATAACCTAAATTTATATAAAACTATATACAAAATACAAAATAATTTAAATTTGTATGAAAAGAAATATACAAAATATACATAAAATTATGTTAATTTGTATTGAAATACATATACAAAATACACATAAATAATGTAAATTTGAAAGAAAATATAGAAACAAATACACATATAATAACGTAAATTTGTATGAAATATATATTCAAAATACACATTAAATAATGTAAATATGTATAAAAAAATATATACAAAACACAAATAGAATAATGTAAAATCGAATCAAAAAATCTACACAGAATATTAATAAAAAAAAGTAAATTTTTATGAAAAATAATATGCAAAATACCTATAAAATAACGCATTTTTTATAAAATTATTGATACCAAAATACACATAAAATATTTGAATTTGTATTAAAATATATATACAAAATGCACATACAATAAGGTAAATTTGTATTGAAATAGATATGCAAAATACATATAAAATAATGTAAATTTGTTTCAAAATATATATACGAATACACATAAAAAACGTAGATTTCTATAAAAATACATATACAAAATACACATAATATTAAGTAAATACGAATAAAAAAATGTATACAAAATACACAAAATAATGTAAATTCGTATAAATGTAAATAAACAATATACCATTAAAAGAATGTGTATTTGTATAAATATAAATATACAAAATGCACATAAAATAACGTAAATTTATATAAAACTATATACATAAAATAACGGAAATTTCTATAAAAATATATGTACAAAAATGAACATAAAATAAATTTGCATAAAAATATATATACAAAACTCACTTTAGATAATGTAAATGAGTATAAAAATATGTATACAAAATACATATGAAATAATCTAAATTCGTATCGAATTAAATTAAGAAAATACCAATAAAATAATGTAATTTTGGATGAAAATATATATTCAAAATACACATAAATATCCACATAAAATAATTTAAAATTGAATGAAATAAATATACAAAATAAACATAAAATAAGGTAACCTAAAGATAACCTAAGATAATCTAAATACAAATACAAAAATACACATTAAATAATTTATAATTGAATGAAATAAATATACAAAATAAACATAAAATAAGGTAAATTTGTAATAAAATATATGTAAGAATACACATAAAATATTATAAATTTGTATGAAAATATATATACAAATACACATAAAATAACATGAATTTGTATAAAATTTGTTTCAAAATATATACGAATACACACAATAAAATAACGTAAATTTTTTTGAAAATGTATATATAAAATACACATAAAATAATTTAAATACGTAGAAAAATATATATACAACATGCACATAAAATAATGTAAATTCGTAAAAAATTAAATACACAAAATTCCAATAAAAGAATGTATATTTGTAGGAAAATATATATACAAAAAACAAATAAAATAGCTAAAATTTGTATAAAAATATATACAAAAATACACAAAAATAATTTAAATTTGTTTGAAAATAGATATGCAAAATACACATAAAGGTAAGCAAATTTGTATTGAAATACATATACAAAACTCACATAAAATAATGTAAATTTGTATGAAAATATATAAACAAATACATATAAAATAACGTTATTTTTGGAAAAATTCAAAATATATATTAAATATTTTAAATATGTATAAAAATATATTATATTATATATATTTTTATTGATATTTGCGTTATTTATATGTATTTTGTATATGTTTTCTCATAGAAATTTACATTATTTTATTGGTATTTTGTCTATTTTTTTTATACGTATTTACATTATTTAATGTGTATTTTGTTTATATATTTTTATACAAATTTACGTTCTTATATGTGTATTTGTATAAGTATTTTAATACAAATTTACATTATTTTATGTATTTTGTATATATATTTCAATTCAAATTTAGCTTATTTTATGCGTATTTTGTATATCTATTTATTTTAATACAAAATCAAATATTTTATGTTTTTTCGTATATATATTTTTATAAAAAATGCGTTATTTTATGGGTATTTTGCATCTTAATTTTCATACAAATTTACTTTATTTTATTAATATTTTCTGTATTTATTTTGATACGATTTTACATTATTTTATTTGTGTTATGTATATATTTTTTTATACATATTTACATTATTTAATGTGTTTTTTGTATATATATTTGATACATATTTACGTTATTTTAAGTTATTTTATGTGTATTTGTTTATATATTTTGACACAAATTTACAATATTTTATGGGTATTTTTTATATATATTTCAAAAGAAATTTACCTAGTTTTATGTGTATTTTGAATATCTATTTTCATACAAACTCAAACTATTTTTATGTATTTTTGTATATATTTCAATACAAATTTTAGTTATGTTATGTGTATTTTGTAAATCTATTTTCAATCAAATATATATTATTTTATTGGTATTTTCTTGATTTATATTGATACGAATTTACATTATTTATATGTACTTTGTATGTATATTTTTATACGCATTTACATTATTTAATATTTATTTTGAATATATAATTTTATACAAATTCATGGTATTTTATGTGTATTTGTATATATATTTTCATATATTTAAATTATTTTATGTGTATTTTGTATATACATTTTCATAAAAAAATTACGCTATTTTATTGTGTGTATAAGTATATATTTTGATACAAATTTTATACAAATTCATGTTATTTAATTTGTATTTGTATATATATTTTCATACAAATTTATAATATTTTATGTGTATTTTTTCATATATTTCATTACAAATTTACCTTATTTTATGTTTATTTTGTATATTTATTTCATTCAATTTTAAATTATTTTATGTGTATATTTGTATTTGTATTTAGGTTATTTTATGTGTATTTTGTATATATATTTTCATCCAAAATTACATTATTTTATTGGTATTTCTTAATTTAATTCGATACGAATTTAGATTATTTCATAGGTATTTTGTATACATATTTTTATACTCATTTACATTATCTAATGTGTGTTTTGTATATATATTTTTATGCAAATTTTTTTAATGCTCATTTTTGTACATATATTTTTATAGAAATTTGCGTTATATTATGTATATAGTTTTATATAAATTTAAGTTATTTTATGTGCATTTTGTATATTTATATTTATACAAATACACATTCTTTTATTGGTGAATTGTTTATTTACATTTATACGAATTTACATTATTTTATGTGTATTTTGTATACATTTTTTATACGTATTTAATTAATTTTATGTGTATTTTGTATATGTATTTTTATAGAAATCTACGTTATTTTATGTGTATTCGTATATATATTTTGAAACAAATTTACATTATTTTATATGTATTTTGCATATCTATTTCAATACAAATTTACCTTATTGTATATGCATTTTGTATATTTATTTTAATACAAGCTCAAATATTTTATGTGTATTTTGGTATCAATAATTTTATAAAAAATGCGTTATTTTATAGGTATTTTGCATCTTAATTTTCATACATATTTACATTATTTTATTAATATTCTGTGTAAATATTTTGATACGATTTTACAATATTCTATTTGTGTTTTGTATATATTTTTTTATACATATTTACATTATTTAATGTGTATTTTGTATATATATTTCATACAAATTTACGTTATTATAAGTGTATTTGTTTATATATTTTCTTTCAAATTTACATTATTTTATGTGTATTTTGTATATGTATTTCAATACAAATTAACATAATTTTATGTGTATTTTGTATATTTCTTTTCAGACAAATTTAAATTATTTTTGTGTATTCTTGTATATAGTTTTATACAAATTTAGGTTAATTTACGTACGCATTTACATTATTTAATGTGTTTTGTATATATATTTTTATCCAACATAAAATAAAGTAAATTCGTTTCAAAATATTTTTAACAAATAAACATATAATAACGTAAATTTGTAAAAAAATATATAAACAAAATACACAATAAATAATGTAAATACGTATAAAAAATATTTACAAAATACACAAATAATCATGTCATTCGTATCAAAATAAATAAACAAAAAATTAATTAAATAATGTAAATTTGTATGAAAATATACAAAATACATAAAATAACGTTTTAAGTTTCAATAAAAATATATATACAAAAATGCACATAAAATTAGTTTGCATAAAAAAATATATACAAAACACACATTAGATAATGTAAATGAGTATAAAAATATGTATACAAAATACCTATGAAATAATCTAAATTCGTATTTTTGGATTTTTGAAAATTTCCATTATTTTATGTGTATTTTGTATATGTATTTCAATACAAATTTACCTAATTTTATATGTTTTTTGTATATTTATTTTCATACAAGTTTAAATTATTTTTGTGTATTTTTGTTTATAGTTTTATACAAATTTATGTTATTTTATGTGTATTTTGTATATCTATTTTCATACAAAAACACATTCTTTTCACGATATTTTGTTTATTTATTTTGACACGAATTAACATTATTTAATGTGTATTTTGTATATATATTTTTATACGTATTTACATTATTTCAAGTGTATTTTGTATATATATTTCTATAGAAATCTGCGTTATTTTATGTGTAATCGTATATATATTTTGAAACAAATTTACATTGTTTTATGTGTATGTTGCATATTTTTTCAATACAAATTTACCTTATTGTATGTGCATTTTGTATATTAATATTAATACAAATTTGATTAATCTATGTGTATTTTGTATATGTATTTTATAAAAATATGCTTTATTTTATGGGTATTTTGCATCTTTATTTTCATACAAATTTACATTATTTTATTGATATTCTGTGTATTTATTTTTATATGATTTTACATTATTCTATGTGTCTTTTGTATATATATTTTATATAAAATGTATTTGTTTGCATTTCATACAAATCTATATTATTTTATGTGTTTTTTATACATGTATTTAAATACAAATTTAACTAGTTATAAGTGTATTTTGTATATCTATTTTGTATGTATATTTTCATAGAAATTTACTCTATTTTATAAGTATTCGTATATATATTTTGATACAAATTTACATTATTAATGTGTATTTTGCATATCTATTTCAATACAAATTTACTTTATTGTACGTGCCTTTTGTATATTTATTTTAATAGAAATTTAATTATTTTATATGTATTTTGCATATATATTTTATGCAAATATACGTTATTATATAGATATTTTGCATCTTTATTTTCAAACAAATTTACATTATTTTATTGATATTCTCTTTATTTATTTTGATACGATTTAACATTATTCTATGTGTTTTTCGTATATATTTTTTTATACATATTTACATTATTTAATGTTCATTTTGTATATATATTTTATCCAAATTTACATTATCTTATGTGTATTTGTTTATATATTTTCATACATATATACATTATTTTATGTGTTTTTTGTATATATATTTTTCTACGTATTTAAATTATTTTATGTGTATTTTGTATATACATTTTCATAAAAAAATTACGTTGTTTTATTGTGTGTATAAGTATATATTTTGATACAAATTTTATACAAATTCATGTTATTTAATGTGTATTTGTATATATATTTTCATACAAATTTATATTATTTTATGTATATTTTTTCATATATTTCATTACAAATTTACCTTATTTTATGTTTATTTTGTATATTTATTTCATTCAATTTTAAATTATTTTATGTGTATATTTGTATTTGTATTTAGGTTATTTTATTTGTATTTTGTATATATATTTTCATCCAAAATTACATTATTTTATTGGTATTTCTTAATTTAATTCGATACGAATTTAGATTATTTCATAGGTATTTTGTATACATATTTTTATACTCATTTACATTATCTAATGTGTGTTTTGTATATATATTTTTATGCAAATTTTTTTAATGTTCATTTTTGTACATATATTTTTATAGAAATTTGCGTTATATTATGTATATAGTTTTATATAAATTTACGTTATTTTATGTGCATTTTGTATATTTATATTTATACAAATACTCATTCTTTTATTGGTATATTTTTTATTTACATTTATAGGAATTTACATTATTTTATGTGTATTTTCTATACATTTTTTTATACGTATTTACTTAATTTTATGTGTATTTTGTATATGTATTTTTATAGATATCTTCGTTATTTTATGTGTATTCGTATATATATTTTGAAACAAATTTACATTATTTTATATGTATTTTGCATATCTATTGTATGTGCATTTTGTATATTTATTTTAATACAAGTTCAAATATTTTATGTGTATTTTGGTATCAATAATTTTATAAAAAATGCGTTATTTTATAGGTATTTTGCATCTTAATTTTCATACATATTTACATTATTTTATTAATATTCTGTGTAAATATTTTTGTTCGATTTTACATTATTCTATTTGTGTTTTGTATATATTTTTTTATACATATTTACATTATTTAATGTGTATTTTGTATATAAATTTCATACAAATTTACGTTATTATAAGTGTATTTGTTTATATATTTTCTTTCAAATTTACATTATTTTATGTGTATTTTGTATATGTATTTCAATACAAATTAACATAATTTTATGTGTATTTTGTATATTTCTTTTCAGACAAATTTAAATTATTTTTGTGTATTTTTGTATATAGTTTTACACAAATTTAGGTTATTTTACGTACGCATTTACATTATTTAATGTGTTTTGTATATATATTTTTATCCAACATAAAATAAAGTAAATTCATTTCAAAATATTTTTAACAAATACACATATAATAACGTTAATTTGTAAAAAAATATATAAACAAAATACACATTAAGTAATGTAAATACGTATAAAAAAATATTTACAAAATACACAAATAATCATGTCATTCGTATCAAAATAAATAAACAAAAAACTAATTAAATAATGTAAATTTGTATGAGAAAACATATACAAAATACACATAAAATAACGTTTTAAGTTTCAATAAAAATATATGTACGAAAATGCACATAAAATTAGTTTGCATAAAAAAATATATACAAAACAGACATTAGATAATGTAAATGAGTATAAAAATATGTATACAAAATACCTATGAAATAATCTAAATTCGTATTTTTGGATTTTTGGAAATTTCCATTATTTTATGTGTATTTTGTATATGTATTTAAATACAAATTTACCTAATTTTATATGTTTTTTGTATATTTATTTTCATACAAGTTTAAATTATTTTTGTGTATTTTTGTTTATAGTTTTATACAAATTTATGTTATTTTATGTGTATTTTGTATATCTATTTTCATACAAATACACATTCTTTTCATGATATTTTGTTTATTTATTTTGACACGAATTAACATTATCTAATGTGTATTTTGTATATATATTTTTATACGTATTTACATTATTTCAAGTGTATTTTGTATATATATTTCTATAGAAATCTGCGTTATTTTATGTGTATTCGTATATATATTTTGAAACAAATTTACATTGTTTTATGTGTATTTTGCATATTTTTTCAATACAAATTTACCTTATTGTATGTGCATTTTGTATATTAATTTTAATACAAATTTGATTAATCTATGTGTATTTTTGTATATGTATTTTTATAAAAATATGCTTTATTTTATGGGTATTTTGCATCTTTATTTTCATACAAATTTACACTATTTTATTGATATTCTGCGCATTTATTTTGATATGATTTTACATTATTCTATGTGTATTTTGTATATATATTATATATAAAATGTATTTGTTTTCATTTCATACAATCTACTTTATTTTATGTGTTTTTTTTACATGTATTTAAATACAAATTTAACTAGTTATATGTGTATTTTGTATATCTATTTTGTATGTATATTTTCATAGAAATTTACTCTATTTTATGAGTATTCGTATATATATTTTGATACAAATTTACATTATTAATGTGTATTTTGCATATCTATTTCAATACAAATTTACTTTATTGTACGTGCATTTTGTATATTTATTTTAATACAAATTTAATTATTTTATATGTATTTTTGTAAATATATTTTTATGCAAATATGTGTTATTATATGGATATTTTGCATCTTTATTTTCATACAAATTTACATTATTTTATTGATATTCTCTTTATTTATTTTGATACGATTTAATATTATTCTATGTGTTTTTTGTATATATTTTTTTATACATATTTACATTATTTAATGTTCATTTTGTATATATATTTTATCCAAATTTACATTATTTTATGTGTATTTGTTTATATATTTTCATACATATTTACATTATTTTATGTGTTTTTTGTATATATATTTTTCTACGTATTTAAATTATTTTATGTGTATTTTGTATATACATTTTCATAAAAAAATTACGTTATTTTATTGTGTGTATAAGTATATATTTTGATACAAATTTTATACAAATTCATGTTATTTAATGTGTATTTGTATATATATTTTCATACAAATTTATATTATTTTATGTGTATTTTTTCATATATTTCATTACAAATTTACCTTATTTTATGTTTATTTTGTATATTTATTTCATTCAATTTTAAATTATTTTATGTGTATATTTGTATTTGTATTTAGGTTATTTTATGTGTATTTTGTATATATCTTTTCATCCAAAATTACATTATTTTATTGGTATTTCTTAATTTAATTCGATACGAATTTATACTATTTCATAGGTATTTTGTATACATATTTTTATACTCATTTACATTATCTAATGTTTGTTTTGTATATATATTTTTATGCAAATTTATTTAATGTTCATTTTTGTACATATGGAGTAGGTAGGAAGACACCTACCGAACAGGCGCAAGCCACTCCCGGTGAGGTATATATGGGAGGTGAGAAGGGAGCTGAAGCCCTCCAAAGACCCTTCCCATGTCCTCACTAACCGTTTCCCTATTGTCTCACCAACACCGGAGAGTAGTTCAGCATGCTCTCTAAAGACAGATCCTCTCTTTATCCACACCACACTACATTCACATAACATATACACCTTTTTCCAAAATTCAAAATTCAAAATGGCTCAATTAAGCAATGCCTCGTGGTCCCCGCCTGGGGGGACCAAATTCCCAGGGAGGACTCCCCTTCTGGCTGCCGACCCGAGAGGTGTCTTGATAACTCCTCGAACCTCTTTCTTCTCAATTTCTGCAACATTCGCGGTCTTCGCTCTAATTTTCATTCTGTGGAACATCATCTCTCCTCCTCTAAACCTCACCTTCTCTTCCTTACCGAAACACAGGTTTCTGAGGCTACTGACAGCAATCTCTACTCTGTTCCCTCCTACTATCTCTATCCTAAATTTCAATCCAAAGCTGGATGTTGCGCCTACGTGCGCAACGACATCACTGCCTCTCGTGCCCACGACCTTGACTCTTCTGAATTTTCCACCATCTGGTTAAGACTTCACTGTCATTCTATTACTAAATACATCTGTGCTGTTTATCTCTCACCTAACTCTACCAACTATGTAAAATTCTTTGACTATTTGAATTCTAAAGTGGAGCACATCTTGACCCACTCTCCCTTCGCTGAAATCTCCATCCTAGGAGATTTCAATGTTCACCACCAGCTTTGGCTTTCATCCTCTTTCACTGACCATCCTGGTGAACAAGCCTACAACTTTGCTATCCTCAACGACCTAGAGCAGTTGGTCCAGCACCCTACACGTATTCCTGACCGTCTTGGAGATCGACCCAACATTCTAGACCTCTTCCTTACCTCAAACCCTTCTGCTTATTCTGTCAAACTGTTCTCTCCGTTGGGCTCCTCCGATCACAATCTTATTTCTGCAGCCTGTCCTATCGCTCCAGTACATCCTCTGGACCCACCGAAGAGGCGATGCTTCTGGCATTTTGCTTCAGCTCGGTGGGACGACCTGAGGATGTACTTTTCCGATTTCCCGTGGAATGATTATTGCTTCCAGGATAGAGACCCCTCTGTGTGTGCTCAGCGCATCACAGAGGTGATTGTCTCTGGAATGGAGGCATACATTCCTCGTTCTTTCTCTTCTCCTCACGCTAAAAAGCCTTGGTTTAATCACGCTTGTTCTCGTGCTGTCAATGATAGAGAGGTAGCTCACAAAAGATACCAGAGCCTTCAAACTAATGCTAATTATGAACTTTACATTTCTGCCCGAAATCGTGCCAAATCTATTCTCCGACTAACCAAAAATTCTTTCATTAATAGAAAATGTCAAAACCTTGCTTTCTCTAACTCTTCCCGTGACTTCTAGCATCTAGCCAAAAACATCTCCTCCAACTTCACTTCTTCATCTTTCCCTCCACTCCTCAGTCCTGACGGCAACACTGCCGTCTCATCTATCTCTAAGGCTGAACTCTTCTCTCAAACTTTGTCTCAAAACTCCACTCTGGACGATTCTGGGCATATTCCTACTCTTCCCCCTCTGACTCCTTTATGCCTGTTATAAAGATTCTTCAAAATGATGTTTTCTATGCCCTCTCTGGCCTCAATCCTCAGAAGGCTTATGGACCTGATGGAGTGCCTCCTATTGTCCTTAAAAACTGTGCCTCCGTGCTGTCACCCTGCCTGGTCAAACTCTTTCGCCTCTGCCTGTCAACATCTACCTTTCCTTCTTGCTGGAAGTATGCCTTCACACAGCCTGTACCTAAGAAGGGTGACCGCTCCAATCCCTCAAACTACCGTCCTATTGCTTTACTTTCTTGTCTATCTAAAGCTTTTGAATCAATCCTTAACCGTAAGATTCAAAAGCACCTTTCCACTTCTGACCTTCTATCTGATCGCCAGTATGGGTTCCGCAAGGGGCGTTCTACTGGTGATCTCCTAGCCTTCTTAACTGACTCTTGGTCATCCTCTCTTAGCCGTTTCGGTGAAACTTTTGCTATTGCGCTGGACATATCAAAGGCTTTTGATAGGGTCTGGCACAAATCTTTGCTTTCTAAACTACCCTCCTACGGTTTCTATCCTTCTCTCTGTACCTTTATCTCCAGTTTCCTTTCTGACCGTTCTATTTCTGCCGTGGTAGACGGTCACTGTTCTTCACATAAATCTATTAACAGTGGTGTCCCACAGGTTTCTGTCCTATCTCACACTCTTTTTCTGTTGTTCATTGATGATCTTCTTTCCAAAACGAACTGTCCTATCCATTCCTACGCCGATGATTCCACTCTGCATTATTCAACTTCTTTTAATAGAAGACCCACCCTTCAGGAACTTAACGACTCAAGGCTGGAGGCTGCAGAACGCTTAGCCTCAGCCCTTACTATTATTTCCGATTGGGGCAAGAAGAACCTGGTGTCCTTCAACGCCTCAAAAACACAGTTTCTCCACCTATCCACTCGACACAATCTTCCAAACAACTATCCCCTATTCTTTGACAACACCCAGCTATCACCTTCCTCAACACTAAACATCCTCGGTCTATCCTTAACTCAAAATCTCAACTGGAAACTTCATATATCATCTCTTACTAAATCAGCTTCCTCGAGGCTGGGCGTTCTGTACCGTCTCCGCCAGTTCTTCTCCCCTGCACAGTTGCTGTCCATATACAGGGGCCTTGTCCGCCCTCGTATGGAGTATGCATCTCATGTGTGGGGGGGCTCCACTCACACAGCTCTTCTGGACAGAGTGGAGGCAAAGGCTCTTCGTCTCATCAGCTCTCCTCCTCATACTGATAGTCTTCTACCTCTTCAATTCCGCCGCAATGTTGCCTCTCTTTCTATCTTCTATCGATATTTCCACGCTGACTGCTCTTCTGAACTTGCTAACTGCATGCCTCCCCCCCTCCCGCGGCCCCGCTGCACTCGACTTTCTACTCATGCTCATCCCTATACTGTCCAAACCCTTATGCAAGAGTTAACCAGCATCTTCACTCTTTCATCCCTCACGCTGGTAAACTCTGGAACAATCTTCCTTCATCTGTATTTCCTCCTGCCTACGACTTGAACTCTTTCAAGAGGAGGGTATCAGGACACCTCTCCTCCCGAAACTGACTTATCTTTCGGCCACCTCTTTGGATTCTTTTTAGGAGCAGCGAGTAGCTTTAATTTTTTGTGCCCTTGAGCTGTCTCCTTTGCTGTGAGAAAAAAAAAAAATAGAAATTTGCATTATTTTATGTATATAGTTTTATATAAATTTACGTTATTTTATGTGCATTTTGTATATTTATATTTATACAAATACACATTCTTTTATTGGTATATTGTTTATTTACATTTATACGAATTTACATTATTTTATGTGTATTTTGTATACATTTTTTTATACGTATTTACTTAATTTTATGTGTATTTTGTATATGTATTTTTATAGAAATCTACGTTATTTTATGTGTATTCGTATATATATTTTGAAACAAATTTACATTATTTTATATGTATTTTGCATATATATTTCAATACATATTTACCTTATTGTATGTGCATTTTGTATATTTATTTAAATACAAGTTCAAATATTTTATGTGTATTTTGGAATCAATAATTTTATAAAAAATGCGTTATTTTATAGGTATTTTGCATCTTAATTTTCATACAAATTTACATTATTTTATTAATATTCTGTGTAAATATTTTGATACGATTTTACATTATTCTATTTGTGTTTTGTATATATTTTTTATACATATTTACATTATTTAATGTGTATTTTGTATATAGATTTCATAGAAATTTACATTATATGTGTATTTGTTTATATATTTTCTTGTAAATTTACATTATTTTATGTGTATTTTGTATATGTATTTCAATACAAATTATCCTAATTTTATGTGTATTTTGTATATTTCTTTTCAGACAAATTTAATTTATTTTTTGGTATTTTTGTATATAGATTTATACAAATTTAGGTTATTTACGTACGCATTTACATTATTTAATGTGTGTTTTGTATATATATTTTTATCCAACATAAAATAAAGTAAATTCGTTTCAAAATATTTTTAACAAATACACATATAATAACGTAAACTTGTAAAAAAATATATAAACAAAATACACATTAAGTAATGTAAATACGTATAAAAAATATTTACAAAATACATAAATAATCAAGTCATTCGTATCAAAATAAATAAACAAAAACTAATTAAATAATGTAAATTTGTATGAAAACATACAAAATACACATAAAATAACGTTTTAAGTTTCAATAAAATACATGTACAAAAATGCACATAATATTAGTTTGAATAAAAAATATATACAAAACCCACATTAGATAATGTAAATGAGTATAAAAATATGTATACAAAATACCTATGAAATAATCTAAATTCGTATTTTTGGATTTTTGGAAATTTCCATTATTTTATGTGTATTTTGTATATGTATTTCAATACAAATTTACCTAATTTCATATGTTTTTTGTATATTTATTTTCATACAAGTTTAAATTATTTTTGTGTATTTTTGTTTATAGTTTTATACAAATTTATGTTATTTTATGTGTATTTTGTATATCTATTTTCATACAAATACACATTCTTTTCATGATATTTTGTTTAGTTATTTTGACACGAATTAACATTATTTAATGTGAATTTTGTATATATATTTTTATACGTATTTACATTATTTCAAGTGTATTTTGTAAATATATTTCAATAGAAATCTGCGTTATTTTATGTGTATTCGTATATATATTTTGAAACAAATTTACATTGTTTTATGTGTATGTTGCATATTTTTTCAATACAAATTTACCTTATTGTATGTGCATTTTGTATATTAATTTTAATACAAATTTGATTAATCTATGTGTATTTTTGTATATGTATTTTTATAAAAATATGCTTTATTTTATGGGTATTTTGCATCTTTATTTTCATACAAATTTACATTATTTTATTGATATTCTGTGTATTTATTTTGATATGATTTTACATTATTCTATGTGTATTTTGTATATATATTTTATATAAAATGTATTTGTTTTCATTTCATACAAATCTACATTATTTTATGTGTTTTTTATACATGTATTCAAATACAAATTTAACTAGTTATAAGTGTATTTTGTATATCTATTTTGTATATATATTTTCATAGAAATTTACTCTATTTTATAAGTATTCGTATATATATTTTGATACAAATTTACATTATTAATGTTTATTTTGCATATCTATTTCAATACAAATTTACTTTATTGTACGTGCATTTTGTATATTTATTTTAATACAAATTTAATTATTTTATATGTATTTTTGTATATATTTTTATGCAAATATGCGTTATTATATGGATATTTTGCATCTTTATTTTCATACAAATTTACATTATTTTATTGATATTCTCTTTATTTATTTTGATACGATTTAACATTATTTTATATGTTTTTTGTATATATTTTTTTATACATATTTACATTATTTAATGTTCATTTTGTATATATATTTTATCCAAATTTACATTATTTTATGTGTATTTGTTTATATATTTTCATACATATTTACATTATTTTATGTGTTTTTTGTATATATATTTTTCTACGTATTTAAATTATTTTATGTGTATTTTGTATATACATTTTCATAAAAAAATTACGTTATTTTATTGTGTGTATAAGTATATATTTTGATCCAAATTTTATACAAATTCATATTATTTAATGTGTATTTGTATATATAATATTTTCCTACAAATATATATTATTTTATGAGTATTTTTTCATATATTTCATTACAAATTTACCTTATTTTTTGTTTATTTTGTATATTTAGTTCATTCAATTTTAAATTATTTTATGTGTATATTTGTATTTGTATTTAGGTTATTTTATGTGTATTTTGTATATATATTTTCATCCAAAATTACATTATTTTAATGGTGTTTCTTAATTTAATTCGATACGAATTTAGATTATTTCATAGGTATTTTGTATACATATTTTTATACTCATTTACATTATCTAATGTGTGTTTTGTGTATATATTTTTTATGCAAATTTATTTAATGTTCATTTTTGTACATATATTTTTATAGAAGTTTGCGTTATTTTATGTATATAGCTTTATATAAATTTACGTTATTTTATGTGCATTTTGTATATTTATATTTATAAAAATACACATTCTTTTATTGGTATATTGTTTATTTACATTTATACGAATTTACATTATTTTATGTGTATTTTGTATACATTTCTTTATATGTATTTACTTTATTTTATGTGTATTTTGTATATGTATTTTTATAAAAATCTACGTTATTTTATGTGTATTCGTATATATATTTTGAAACAAATTTACATTATTTTATATGTATTTTGCATATCTGTTTCAATACAAATTTACCTTATTGTATGTGCATTTTGTATATTTATTTTAATAAAAGTTCAAATATTTTATGTGTATTTTGGTATCAATAATTTTATAAAAAATGAGTTATTTTACAGGTATTTTGCATCTTAATTTTCATACAAATTTACATTATTTTATTAATATTCTGTGTATATATTTTGATACGATTTTACATTATTCTATTTGTGTTTTGTATATATTTTTTTTTATACATATTTACATTATTTAATGTGTATTTTGTATATATATTTCATACAAATTTACGTTATTATATGTGTATTTGTTTATATATTTTCTTGCAAATTTACATTATTTTATGTGTATTTTGTATATGTATTTCAATACAAATTAACCTAATTTTATGTGTATTTTGTATATTTCTTTTCAGACAAATTTAAATTATTTTGTGTATTTTGTATATAATTTTATACAAATTTAGGTTTTTGTACGTACGCATTTACATTATTTAATGTGTGTTTTGTATATATATTTTTATCCAAAGCTACTTTATTTTACGTTCATTTTTGGACATATATTTTATAGAAATTAGCGTTATTTTATATGTATTTGTATATGTTTTCTCATACAAATTTACATTATTCTTTTATTGATATTTTGTTTATTTATTTTGACGCGAATTTACATTACTTAATGTGTATTTTATATATATATATATATATATATATATATATATATATATATATATATATATATATATATATATATATATATATATATTTTTATATAAATCTACGTTGATTTATGAGTATTCGTATATAGATTTTGAAATAAATTTACACTGTTTTATGTGTATTCTGCATATTTTTCAATACAAATTTACCTTATTGTATATGGATTTTGTATATTAATTTTCATACAAATATAATTATGCTATGTGTATTTTGTATATGTAATTTTATAAAATATGCTTTATTTTATGGGTATTTTGCATTTTTATTTTCATACAAATTTACATTATTTTATTTATATTCTGTTTATTTTTTTTAAACAATTTTACATTATTCTATGTGTATTTTGTATATCTATTTTTATAGGTATTTACTTAATTTTATGTGTATTTTGTATATATATTTTTATAGAAATCTACGTTATTTTATGTGTATTCGTATATATATTTTGAAAGAAATTTACATTGTTTTATATGTATTTTTGCATATCTCTTTCAATACAAGTTTACCTTATTGTATGTGCATTTTGTATATTTATTTCAACACAAATTTAAATATTTTACGTGTATTCTGGTATATATATTTTTATAAGAAATGCGCTATTTGATGGGAATTTTGCATC
Source organism: Eriocheir sinensis (assembly GCF_024679095.1). Classification (NCBI taxonomy): domain Eukaryota; kingdom Metazoa; phylum Arthropoda; class Malacostraca; order Decapoda; family Varunidae; genus Eriocheir; species Eriocheir sinensis. Next base: position 7,215 of record NW_026111760.1, on the reverse strand, counting down.
TTTATTTTCATACAAATTTACATTATTTTATTAATATTCGGTGTATTTATTTTGATACGATTTCACATTATTCTATTTGTTTTTTGTATATATATTTTTTATACATATTTACATTATTTAATGTGTATCTTGCATATATATTTCATACAAATTTATTATCTATTATTTATTTTCATACAAATACACATTCTTTTCATGATATTTTGTTTATTTATTTTGACACGAATTTACCTAGATATGTATTTTGTATATATTTTTATAGGTATTTACATAATTTCATGTGTATTTTCTTATATATTTTTCTATAGAAATCTACGTTATTTTATGTGTATTCGTATATATATTTTGAAACAAATTTAATTTGTTTTATATGTATTTTTGAATATCTCTTTCAATACATATTTACCTTACTGTATATGCATTTTGTATATTTATTTCAATACAAATTTAAATATTTTATGTGTATTTTGTTATATATATTTTTTATAAAAAATGCGCTATTTTATGGGAATTTTGCATCTTTCTTTTCATACAAATTTACATTATTTTATTGATATTCTGTGTATTTATATTGATAGGATTTTACGTTATTCTATTTTTTTTTTTGTATATATATTTTTATAAACATTTTCATTATTTAATGTGTATCTTGCATATATATTTTATACAAATTTACGTTATTTTAAGTGTATTTGTTTATATATTTTCTTTCAAATTTACATTATTTTATGTGTATTTTGTATATGTATTTCAATACAAATTTACCTAATTTTATGTGTATGTTGTATCTTTCTTTTCATACAAATTTTAAATATTTTTGTGTATTTCTGTATATAGTTTTATACAAATTTAGGTTATTTTATGTACGCATTTACATTATTTAATGTGTTTTGTATATATATTTTTATGCAAATTTACTTTATTTTCTGTGCATCTTTGTCCATATATTTTTTTAGAAATTTGCGTTATTTTATGTATTTGTATATGTTTTCTCATACAAATTTACATTATTTTATTGCTATTTTGTTTATTTATTTTGATACGAATGAAAATAGATATACAAAATATACATAAAATAAACTAAATTTGTATTGAAATATATATACAAAATACATAAAATAATGTAAATTTGAATCAAAATATTTAAAGAGATGCGCATAAAATAACGTAAATTTGTTTTAAAATATACAAAATACACATTAAATAATGTAAATATGAATAAAAAAATATATACAAAACACAAATAGAATAATGTAAAATCGTATCAAAATAAATACACAGAATATTAATAAAACAATGTAAATTTGTATGAAAATAAAGATGCAAAATACCCATTAAATAACGCATTTTTTATAAAAATATGTATACCAAATTACACATGAAAAAACTAATTTGTATTAAAATAAATATACAAAATACATATACAATAAGGTAAATCTGTATTGAAATATATATGCAAAATACATATAAAACGATATAAATTTGTTTAAAAAATATATATATATATATATATATATATATATATATATATATATATATATATATATATATATATATATATATATATATATATATATATATATATATATATATATATATATATATATATATATATATATATATATATATATATATATATTCGTATTGACTTAATTTTATTTGTATTTTGTATATATATATTTATAGAAATCTACGTTATTTTATGTGTATTCGTATATATATTTTGATACAAATTTATATTGTTTTATATGTATTTTGCATATCTGTTTCAATACAAATTTACCTTATTGTATGTGCATTTTGTATTTTTTTTAATACAAATTCAAATATTTTATGTGTATTTTGGTATATATAATTTTATAAAAAATGCGTTATTTTATAGGTATTTTGCATCTTAGTTTCCATACAAATGTACATTATTTTATTAATATTCTGTGTATATATTTTGATACAATTTTATATTATACTATTTGTGTTTTGTATATATTTTTTTATACATATTTTCATTATTTAATGTGTATTTTTTATATATATTTTATACAAATTAACGTTATTTTAAGTGTATTTGTTTATATAATTTCATTCAAATTTACATTATCTTAAGTGTATTTTGTATATGCATTTCAATACAAATTTACCTAATTTTATGTATATTTTGTAAATTTATTTTCATACAAATTTAAATTATTTTTTGTGTTTTTTTCTATATACATATAGAGTAAATTTCTATGAAAATATATATTCAAAATACATATAAAATTATATAAATAAGTATAAAAATATATATATCAAATACACCTAAGAAAATGAAAATTCGTATCAAAATAAATAAACAAAATTCCGATAAAAGAACGTATATTTGTAGGAAAATAAATATACAAAAAACACATTAAATTACGAAAATTTGAATAAAAATATATACAAAAAAACAAAAAAATAAATTTCAGTTTGTATGAAAATAGATATACAAAATACACATATAATTAGTTAAATTTGTATTTAAATACATGTACAAAATACACATAAAATAATGTAAATTTGTATGAAATGAAAATAAATACACATAAAATAACGTACATTTGTATAAAATATATATACTAAATACACATACAATAATGTAAAATCGTATCAAAATAAATACACAGAATATCAATAAAATAATTTAAATTTGTATGAAAATAAAGATGCAAAATATCCATAAAATAAAGCATATTCTTTTTTAAAATACATTTACAAAAATACACATAGAATAATTAAATTTGTATTAAAATTAATATACAAAATGCATATACAATAAGGTTCTATTTTTATACGTATATCTGTATTTTGTATATATATATATATATATATATATATATATATATATATATATATATATATATATATATATATATATATATATATATATATATATATATATATATATATATATATATATATATATATATATATATATATATATTTATATTTATACAAATACACATTCTTTTATTGGCATTTTGTTTATTTATTTTGATACTAATTTACATTATTTTATGTGTATTTTGTATACATTTTTTATACGTATTTACTTAATTTTATGTGTATTTTGTATATATATTTTTATAGAAATCTACCTTATTTCATGTGTATTCGTATATATATTTTGAAACAAATTTACATTGTTTATATGTATTTTGCATATCTATTTTTGTGTATTCTGTATTTATTTTTGTTATACATAGAATAATATAAAATCGTATGAAAATAAGTACACAGAATATCAATAAAATAATTTAAATTTGTATGAAAATAAAGATGCAAAATACCCATAAAATAAAGAATATTTTTTTTAAAAATACATATACAAAAATACACATAGAATAATTTAATTTGTATTAAAATTAATATTCAAAATCCACATACAATAAGGTAAGTTTGTATTGAAAAAAAACGCAAAAATACACATAAAACAATGTAAATTTGTTTCAAAATATATATACGAATACACATAAAATAACGTAGATTTCTATAGGAATATATATACAAAATACACATGAAATGATGTAAATACGTATAAAAATATATATACAAAATACACATTAAATACTGTAAATTCGCGTCAAAATAAATAAACAAAATATCAATAAAAGAATGTGTATTTGTATGAAAATAGATATACAAAATACACATAAAATATCCTAAATTTGTATCAAACTAATACAAAAATACACAAAAATATTTTAAATTTGTATGAAAATAAATATACAAAATACACATAAAATAAGGTAAATTTGTATTGAAATACATAAAAATACATATAAATAATGTAAATTTGAATGAAAAGACATAAACAAATACACTTAAAAACGTAAATTTCATAAAAATATATACAAAACACATATAGAATAATGTAAAATCGTATCAAAATAAATACACAGAATATTAATAAAATAATGTAAATTTGTATGAAAATAAAGAGGCAAAATACCCATAAAATAACGCATTTTTTTATTTATAAAAAAGAAAAAAATAATTCAATTAAAATAAATATATAAAAAACACATACAATAAGGTAAATTTGTATTGAAATATATATGCAAAATACATATAAAACAATGTAAATTTGTTTCAAAATATATACGAATACACATAAAATAACGTAGATTTCTATAAAAATATATATACAAAATACACATAAAATGAAGTAAATACGTTTAAAAAAATGTATACAAAATACACATAAAATAATGTAAATTCGTATCAAAATAAATATACAAAATACCAATAAAAGAAAAAATAAATTTCAATTAAAATGAATATATAAAAAACACATACAATAAGGTAAATTTGTATTGAAATAGATATGCAAAATACATATAAAACAATGTAAATTTGTTTCAAAATATATAAACGAATACACATAATATAGCGTAGATTTCTATAAAATATATACAAAATAAACATAAAATGAAGTAAATACGTATAAAAAAATGCATACAAAATACACATAAAATAATATAAATTCGTATCAAAATAAATATACAAAATACCAATAAAAGAAGTTGTATTTGTATAAATATAAATATACAAAATACACATAAAATAACGTAAATTTATATAAAACTATATACAAAAATACACAGAAGTATTTTAATTTGTATGAAAATAGATATAAAAAATAAGGGAAATTCGTTTCAAATTCAATAAACAAAATTCAGATAAAAGAACGTATATTTGTAGAAAAAATAAATATACAAAATACACATAAAATAACGAAAATTTGTATGAAAATATATAAAAAAATAGACAAAAATAATTTCAATTTGTATGAAAATAAATATACAAAATACACATTGTAGTTTGTATATTTATATTAATACAATACACATTCTTTTATAAGTATTTTGTTTATTTATTTTGATACGAGTTTACATTATTTTATGTGTATTTTGTATACCTTTTATACGTATTTACTTTTTTTATGTGTATTTTGTATATTTATTTTCATAGAAATCTACGTTATTTTATGTGTATTCGTATATATATTTTGAAAAAAATTTACATGGTTTTATATGTATTTTGCATATCTATTTCAATACAAATTTACATTATTGTATGTGCATTTTGTATATTTATTTTAATACAAACTCAAATATTTTATGTGTCTTGGTATAAATATTTTTATAAAAAATGCGTTATTATATGGGTATTCTGCATCTTAATTTTCATACAAAATTACATTATTTTATTAATATTCTGTGTATTTATTTTGATACGATTTTATATTATTCTATTTGTGTTTTGTGTATATTTTTTTATACATATTTACATTATTTAATGTGTATTTTGTATATATATTTTATATAAATCTACATTATTTTAAGTGTATTTGTTTATATATTTTCATTCAAATTTACATTATTTTATGTGTATTTTGTAAATGTATTTCAATACAAATTTACCTAATTTTATGTGTATTTTGTATATTTATTTTCATACAAATTAAAATTATTTTTGTGTATTTTTGTATATAGTTTTATACAAATTTAGGTGATTTTATGTGTATATTGTATATCTATTTTCATACAAATACACATTCTTTTATTGATATTTTGTTTATTTATTTTGACGCGAATTTATATATATATTTTTATACGTGTTTACATCATTTGATGTGTATTTTGTATATATATCTCTATAGAAATCTACGTTGATTTATGAGTATTCTTTTTTAGATTTTTAAATAAATTTACACTGCTTTATGTGTATTTTGCATATTTTTTCAATACAAATTTACCTTATTGTATATGCATTTTGTATATTAGTTTTAATACAAATTTAATTATGTTATGTGTATTTTTTATATGTATTTTATAAAATATGCTTTATTATATGGGTATTTTGCATTTTTATTTTCATACAAATTTACATTATTTTATTTATATTCTGTTTATTTTTTAAAACAATTTTACATTATTATATTTGTATTTTGTATATCTATTTTTTTACGTATTTTCTTTATATTATGTGTATTTTTTTTATATTTTTAGAAATCTACGTTATTTTATGTGTATTCTATATATATTTTGAAACAAATTTACATTGTTTTATATGTATTTTTCCATATCTCTTTCAATACAAATTTACCTTATTGTATGTGCTTTTTGTATATTTATTTCAATACAAATTTAAATATTTTATGTGTATTTTGTTATATATATTTTTATAAGAAATGCGCTATTTGATGGGAATTTTGCATCTTTTATTTTATACAAATTTACATTTATTTTATTAATATTCGGTGTATTTATTTTGATGATTTCACATTATTCTATTTGTTTTTGTATATATATATTTTTTATACATATTTACATTATTTAATGTGTCTCTTGCATATATATTTCATACAAATTTATTATCTATTATTTATTTTCATACAAATACATTATTCTTTTCATGATATTTTGTTTATTTATTTTGACACGAATTTACCTAGATATGTATTATGTATATATATTTTATACGTATTTAAATAATTTCATGTATTTTGTATATATATTTCTATAGAAATCTATATTATTTTATGTGTATTCGTATATATATTTTGAAACAAATTTACTTTGTTTTATATGTATTTTGAATATCTCTTTCAATACACATTTACCTTACTGTATATTCATTTTGTATATTTATTTAAATACAAATTTAAATATTTTATGGGTTTTGGTATATATATTTTATAAAAATGCGCTATTTTATAATTTTTGCATCTTTCTTTTCATACAAATTTACATTATTTTATTGATATTCTGTGTATTTATATTGATAGGATTTACATTATTCTATTTCTTTTTTGTATATATTTTTTTATACACATTTACATTATTTAATGTGTCTTGCATATAATTTAATACAAATTTACGTTATTTTAAGTGTATTTAAGTTTATATATTTTCTATCTTAAATTTACATTATTCTATATATATTTTGTATTTGATTTCAACACAAATTTTACCAATTTTATGTGTATTTTGTATATTTTCTTTTCATAATAAATTTTAAATACTTTTGTGTATTTTTTATAGTTTTATACAAATTTAGATTATTTATGTACGCATTTTACATTTATTTAATCGTGTGTTTTGTATATATATTTTTATGGAAATTTTACTTTTATTTTATGTGCATTTTTGTACATATATTTTTCTCATACAAATTTTTATTATTTTATTG